>NC_136266.1:132260844-132270452 GCF_964187855.1 Myxine glutinosa | reverse complement strand
GTTTTTCGGAACGTTAATTTTTCAACTTCATATTCGGAATCAGTACGTCCCAGAGAAACTACAGCACACCTTAAATGTTTAAAAAACCTTCGGGTTTTAAAATGATGACGTCATCAGCGTATTTCATAACGTTAATTTTTCAACTTTGACAATGACTTCCGACTTCCGGGTTCGGAATGCGGGAATCAGTACGTCTCAGAGCAACTACAGCACACCTTAAAATTAAAAAAACTTCGCGTTTTAAAATTATGACGTCATCAGCGTATTTCGGAACGTTAATTTTTCAACTTCATATTCGGAATCAGTACGTCCCAGAGAAACTACAGCACACCTTAAATGTTAAAAAAACCTTCGGGTTTTAAAATTATGACGTCATCAGCGTATTTCGTAACGTTAATTTTTCGACTTTGACGACAATGACTTCCGACTTCCGGGTTCGGAATGCGGAACCAATGCCATTTGACAGGGAATAAAAAATAAATGCGACATTCAATTGACGACAATGACTTCCGACTTGACTCCCCCCTCCCCTCCCCTCCCCCTTCCCCTCCCCTCCCCCCTCCCACCCTACCCCCTCCCCTTCTCCCCTCCCCCTACCCCCCTACCCCTTCCCCCTCCCCCCTTCCCCTCCCCCTCCCCCTCCCCTCCCCCTCCCCCTCCCCTCCCCCCTCCCCCTCCCCTCCCCCCTCCCCCTCCCCTCCCCCCTCCCCTCCCCCTCCCCTCCCCCTCCCCTCCCCCTCCCCCCTCCCACTCCACTCCACCCTCCCCCTCCACTCCCCCCTCCCCTCCCCCTCCACTCCCCCCTCCCCCTACCCCTTCCCCCTCCCCTCCCCTCCCCCTCCCCTCCCCCTCCCCCCTCCCCCTCCCCCTCCCTCCTCCCCCTCCCTCCTCGCCTGCCCCCTCTCCCTCCCCCTCCCCCTCCCCTCCCCCCTCCCCCCTTGCCCTACCCTCCCCTCTCTTCCCCACCCCCCCTCTTCTCCCCTCTCCTCCTCTCCCTCCCCCCTCTTCTCCCCTCCCCATCCCCCCCTCTTCTCCCCTCTCCTCCTCCCCCTCCCCCCTCTTCTCCCCTCCCCCCCTCTTCTCCCCTCCCCCCCTCTTCTCCCCTCCCCCCCCGTTCCCCTCCCCTCCCCTTCCCCCTCCCTTCCCTTCCCCCACCCGGCAATGCCGGGTACTTCTGCTAGTTATATATATATATATATATTTTATATATATATTTTATATATATATATATATATATATATATATATATATATATATATATATATACACACACACAACAGGCATTTTAAGGCCATTTCCCCTGTGAGAGCGGGGGTTAGCCTTGCGGTCCCCATGAAAATCTTTTCCATTTTGCCCTATTTTCTGCATTTGCTTTTCTGCATCTCCCCTTGTTAACCCCCTTGCCCGCATTTCTTCTTCGACCATCTTTAGCCAAGTTTTTCTCGGTCTTCCCCGTCCTCTACTTCCTTCTACATTCATTTCCATCGCTCTTCTCAACCAGTCACTTTCATCCTTCCTCAACACATGACCAAACCATCTTAAACTGTTTCTCTTCACAGCATCCATCACAGGTTCTATTCCCATCATCTTTCGCAATTCATCATTTGTCTTCCTCTCTCTCAACGATACCCCACACATCCACCGAACCATTCGCATTTCCACTCTTTCGAGCCTTCGTTGCTGCTCCACGTTCATTACCCATGTCTCGTTCCCATAAATGATAACACTTCTCACACATGTAGCATACACTTTTCCCTTCAGCTTCAATGACACTCCCCGCCTCGTCAGCATGCCACTCAGTTCCCGAAACCTCTTCTATGCACATCTCACTCTAGCAACCGTTGCCGAGTCTGATCCACCTTCTCCCTTCAGCATGTCTCCTTGGTAACAAAATGTTTTCACACCTTCCAGCTTCACGCCGTCTCCAAGATCCAACTCTACATTTCCTCTATCTGCAGCTCCCTCTGTGCACACCTTACACTTGAATGTAGCTGCCACACTGGTTAATGACCCTCTCAAACCACGACATTTTTGATGAACCCACTCAGCGCACATTGTACATTGAATGGAATTCACTCCGATACCCTTCCTGCACACAGCACAGGGCCACTTCCCAGTTCTTTCCACCTCACCACATGCTTTACCACTTGCCATCACCTTCGTTTTTCTGATATTCACCTTCAGAACTTTTGTCTCCATACATTCCTTCCACTTGTCATACATATATATATATATATATATATATATATATATATATATATATATAATACTGTATATATAAATATAAATATATATATATATATATATATATATATATATATGTATGTATGTATTTGTGGAAATGGCTCGAGTGGGGTAAAATGATTTCGTATGATGATAGTTATTTGTTATTTTGTTGTTTTTGTTTCGTATAACCAGAATGTTAATTTATTGTGAGGTTCCATATGCGTCGCTATAAAGCGCAGATAGACATTCATCTTCTCTGGCATCCTGATTGTTTCTAACCCCTACCAAACCTTTGGCTTTGTTGGATGTTCTTGTTCCTAAATCTGTCCTTTGTGTTACTCTTTTAAATGCTCTCGCAAAACCTTGAAGCATGAGGCGGGTGGGAGAATAAACCGGAGCCGTCAAATAGCAGTTAAAATTACCTTAGATAACTCATGCTTATTCCGTTGGAACTCAAGGAGAAACCGTGATGGACCGTTACGTTAGCATTATTGCGAAATCACCAGCCCACAAGTGATTAATGAGTAATGACCAATGGAAAGGAGAGCTAAAGGCCACACGAGCCTGAAGTCATAAAAGAGGAAGAAATTGGTGATCTGGGAGAGAAGGTTGCATTTTAACTTCGCAAGGACAGGTTGAGTTTCACTTCCATCTATGGCCATGTAACTTGCCCTGCACTGGGTAAACCAGCGAATCAGCTGAGTCATGCCACACAGACAGCCATGTTTCTCTTATTCTCTCTCTCTCTCTCTCTCTCTCTGTCTCTTTGGCCCAGAACAATTTCCCTGCAAGGGGATTGAACTGTCACCAGACTCCTGCACAGCCATACCCCCTGTTTGCCCGTGCGACCCTCTTCATTGTCTTGTGCAACCCGATGTATGTCTCCAGTTGTGCTCACGAAGGACTTATAAGCTTTTTAAGTCAGATATCTTGTTCATTTTCTTGGTTTGTATCGAGGGCACATATCGGGAAGAATTGAGGGGTTTGTATTGTTGGTTGCATCATATATATTTATTGTGATTGTTAAATCCGTATTGTTTCATGTAATCCTTCCCCCGAGCCATTTGCGTGTTATTAAATATACCTGGTCTCTTCGTGAATTCCGTTTGTTCTGGCTGTTTGGTTGTTTGGTGGTTTGAGCTGGTTGCAGTATCGGTAGAGTGTGGTTCAAACAGATTTGGACCGAATGGTTAGCTCGGCCAAATTAGATCTGTCATGGGTGTCTATCTGTGCTTTGCCCATTTTCTTTTCTTTTCATTGAACATCATATACAGTACTGCACAATAAATTGTTCTTTTATCATTGAACATCATCAAGTTTTGATAATTTTTAGGAAAAATGTACACCTTTTATTCCAATTTATTTCAGAAGGATTGTTAGCTTATCTGGGTTGTTGATGTCTCATTATTTACTTGAAAAAACAAAAACAAAAAACTAACATACATGTTATTATTTCCAAATAGTAGGACAATGATCAGCTTGAAGCCATGCTACCTTCTGCTATTTCTCCTCACGACTGTTTGCATCGAAGCACAACTTCCTGGTAATACAATTTGTTTGACTTCTGATTTTCATATCATTTTAATGTCTTGTTTAATACCTCCTTGATTTATGATGTCCCCTCAGATCTGAACAACCCATTGATCATTGTGTATGAACAGACCTGCCTACTTCAACACATTTTGAATGCAAATATTTGCTAATGCACAACTGTATATAAATCTGAAAATTATATACCGAAAATTTATAGAAAACTTTAAATAAAAACTATGTTGAAATGAACAATTAATTTAAAACCCAACACAAATTATCATGAAACGTATATAAGATACCACAAATGAGTGATGACTTTAAAAAAAATAATTCAGAGGATATAAAAATCAAGAGTGGACTTCTCACCTGAGATAATAATTATCAAAGTGGTTTAACAACATTTCCATAGTCAATGTTTGTAAACCTATTTGAGTATGTGATATATACAGACTTGGCATTTAATATGGAATATTTTTTTTGTGGGGGTGAACTTACTTTTCAAGATGTCTTAGAACCAAAAGTTCATTGGAATTATGTAGAAATAATTCTATATTTTGTTAATGTGACTTTTAAAAGAAACAAAAACCACATTTGACATTTCGAAACAAATAAATTGATCCTTGAAAGTGATGTAAACTGATATCGAACTCAATTCATGGACAGTACTGTGTTAAACTTCTGTACGTTTTCCAGAAGTATCTCTTTATTTTGCACATTAGCCAATTTTTTTTTTAACAAAAACAAAAGTTAAATTACGACTGGGATTACGGACAGTAAAATTACAGTTCAGTACTTCGTGTAACCCCCACGAGCATTCAGGAGAGCACGTACACGTTGAGGCATGCTGTTCACGAGATTTGCCAAGGTTTGGACAGGAATTGCTTGCCATGCAGTGACAATAGCCTGCTGCAATTCACGCACAGAGGCAGGCTGCTGGTCCAAGTGGTCGATTTGACGCGTCAATTCTGCCCACAAGTTCTCTATCGGATTCATATCCGGGGACATGGCAGGCCACTCCATATGCTCTACACCACGGTCAGCAAGAAAGTGTTGGATCATGCGAGCACGATGAGGCCGTGCATTGTCATCTTGGAAGACAAAGTTTCCTCGAAAGGCTGCATGAGCAAATGGAAGCAATGTTTCTTCCAGAATGGCCCTGTACTTGAACTGGTTCAGGTTTCCATTCAGAACAACCAGGTCAGTTTTGCCCCCTGCATGAAAAGCAGCCAAAACGGTCACCCCACCACCTCCAGCTTGGACTCTTGGCACTATACAATCTTTGTTGTAGTCTTCATGCACTTGTCTGCGCACTCGGACGCGGCCATCTTGACGATACACCAGAAATCTAGACTCGTCACTGAAGATCACATGATTCCAGTGTTCTGGATGCCATTGACGGTGATCTCTGGCCCACTGCAATCGGCGCTGGCGGTGTTGTCTGTTCAGGCATGGCTTTCTCAGGGGACGCCTGGCACGATAGCCTGCTTGAACCAGTCGTTGGTTGACCAGCCTTCTGGATACAGGCACATTTGTCAGTTGCTGCCACTCAGCCCTCAGCCGATTAGCTGACTTGGTACGGCCATTGTGGACTAACCGGTGCAGCTGGCGATCATCCCTCCTTGTGGTTCTGCGGGGACGTCCTGGCCTCGGTATTGGTGGTGGGACACCCCTCTGAGCATTTCGTTTCAGGATCTTTGACACCTGACCTTGAGTGATGCCATACTGCCGAGCAATAGCACGCTGTTTCATGCCGTAATTTCGTAAAGCCACCACTCCATGACAAACAGCATTGTCAAGTTGACGGACCATCTCCAGAGGAAGCGGCAATAACTTTTGTAAACGTGCAGCAGTTGCTTTCAACTAATACAGAACGCAACAACGCTTGTATACCCGACTGTGAAGCCAATCATCAAATGCACCTGTCCGTACATTTTGCCACGCCACCTGTGATATAATCCTGTTGTTGACTTCTTGCTGCGACAGACAATCAGTGACATGGTTCTTTTAACAAATAAATTACCAAAGTGTAAAAGAAACTCACCAGATTGATATACTGAGTTAAGAAAGTAAACCCAAGTCAAGAAAAAAAAAAATGTTCCATATTAAATGCCAAGTCTGTATATATATATATGTATATATATATACAGTATATATATATATATATATATATATATATGTATATATATATATATATATATATATGTATCTATATATATATATATATATATATATATATATATATATATATATATATATATATATATATATATATATACACATATTGTTACATGCTCCTCCCCAAACCCCGGTCACGGTGTACCTCCGAGCCCCGAGAGGAGTCACGGCAGAAAGATGTGTTATTCTGTATGTCAAAGATCAATGGTGAAACCACACCAATTGTTACCGACAAACAAGTATTGTATTAAGGTCACACAAGAATAACAGTACCATAACAATAGTAATCAATTGTACAACCAATATATCATTTTCCTATGATGGTACCATCAGTTTCGTACAATATAACTCACTGTGCTCCAAGTGAGCGGAAAGAACATCCCCAATGTCCCTTTCCTGGCTTCAAGCCAAAGTCGATCCGCTCCAGTGATCGTCAGAACGATGTCTAATCGAGACCAGAATCCCATTCGGTTGAGTGAGTCACACTGCCAAAGATGCGTAAAGGTGCCCTCCAGGCGACTGGGAAATCACACCTTCGGGTATGGACGTTCCACGGCTCCCAATCGGTGAACCGCAGATTTCCCACTCAAAAGCCACATGACACACACACCAGGTTAATGTGTAGATGTGGTGAAAATGGTTGAAGCGAGGTGAAATACCTGGAGCGATGCGAAATCGGGCGCGAGTCAAAATGGCCAACGGCCCGTTCTCGAGGCGTAACGGCACTCCGATGATTCTCTTCGGAATCAACGCAAAACCTGTCATGCAGGTTTATCGGTCACAGCGATAACAACTCTGTCGCATGAAGCCCTTTCCCGGGAAACCCAAAGTTCACTCATGACCCTCGTTCGCCAACGTTTGCTCCAGACCTCAAAGCAGCTCGGCTTTCTTGTCCGACTCACTCGCGCCGCCTTCTGTTCCTCCTCTTCCTCTTCCTCTTCGTCGTCGTTCGGTTCCGGTTTCATTTAAAACATTAATTTTTTTACCTTTTGAAAATAGTAATCTCTATTTCCCTTAAACGACAACAATAATAGTACATGGAACCAACAATGTTTACAGTGGATGAAAACCACAACAACGGAAGTGACGAATCCGTAACGCTTCCCCCCCTCAAGAAAGAAAGTTTGCACTATGTGCAAACTTTCTTTGCAGGCAAAAACTCTTTTAACAAACAAAAGTAAATCTCACACCCAAATCATCAATTCACGTGAGCAACAATAATTAATATTCCCCAAAATAAAGAAACAAAACTTCAAAACAACCTACAGAAATTTCCAAAGTTAGTTCACTCTGGATAAAGCATCAGCAACGACATTGTCCCTGCCCTTTACATGCTGAATTTCCAAGTTGAACTCCTGCAAGTTTGACGACTGCGAGCTGTGGAACGTCCATACCCGAGGGTGTGATTTCCCAGTCGCCTGGAGGGTGCCTTTGGATTTCCCAGTCACCTGGAGGGCGCCTTTGCACAGCTTTGGCAGCAGGACTGTAACTGCCAACCCATCGGGATTCTGGTCTCGATTGGACATTGATCTGTCGATCGCTGGAGCGGATCGACTTTGGCTTGAAGCTGGGGATTGGAGACATTGGGGATGTTCTTGTTTCACTCACTTGGAGCACAGTGAGTTATATATTACAAAACTGATGGTACCATCATAAGATATTGATTGTACTTTTGATTCATATTATTGTTGTACTGTTATTCTTGTGTGATCTTAAAACAATATTTGTTTGTGAGTAACAATTGGTGTGGCTTCACCATTGATTTTGACAAACAGAATAACACATTTTTCTGCCGTGACTCCTCTCGGGGCTCGGAGGTACACCGTGACCAGGGGGTCGGGGAGGAGCACATAACAGAAATTGGGGGCTCGTCTGAGACATTGGGAACTCGTCCAAAATTGGCCCAAATTGAAATTGGGGTCCTCGTCCGGGATTAAATTCCCTCATATTCGTCCGGAATCGAATTCCCTTACATTCCCAAAATTCCCAAATTTGGAATTTTTCTAACATTCCCAAATTTTTCAAAAAATTGGGAAAAAATTTGTGTGAAGGTTAAAAAAAATAACCACCTTTAGAGGCCATTTTTCCCTGCAAAGCAGGGGTTGGCCTTTTTCGGGAACCGTGGTTGTTGTTGTTTTTCGGTCCCCTTTTTGAAGCAATGTTTTACGGCCGGATGCCCTTCCTGACGCCAACCCTTTTTGCCGCCTTTAACGACAAACAGGGAATTACCAGTGAACTGGTACTCAATTTGCCGACCTCGGAAGGTATGTACAGGCTGAGTCAACCCCCCTGGCGTTAATTCAGCGATCGACCGGGATTCGAACCCAGGATCCTAGGAAATCCTAAGCCGGCACCCTAGCCGCTAGCCCAACACCAGGGATGGTGTTAGCCCAACACTAGCTAGCACCGCTAGCCCAACACCCAACACCAGTTAACAGGTGTTAACTGATAGTCACCATGGTGTTTGACACAGAACAGTTTGCAGTGTCCCCTAATGAGGCACAGTTCCTAGCATTAAAAAGATCAGAACTCTTGATATTGGCCAAACATTGTAACTTGCAGGTCCGAGCTGAGATGAAGAAAGCAGAGATGCAGACATTGGTGGTAGAATCTCTGGTGGGACAAGGAACATGGACAGAGGTGGCCTTGGATTGGTTACCCGAGGAAAAAGAAAATGTGGAGCTCCGGAAAATGGAGATGCAACTGCAGAGCCAGGAAAGGTTAACAGCAGAGGAAAGGAAAGCAGAGGAGAGAAGAGCAGAGGAAAGAAGGGCTGAAGAAGAAAGAAGAGCAAAGGACAGAGCAGAGGAAAGGAGAGCCGAAAGGGAGTGAAAGGAACGTGACATGGAGTATCAGGAGGAAGTTAAACTCAAGGAGCTGGAATTAATGGGAGAACGGAGAGAAGTAGTATCCATGCCGGCTGGTTCGACAACTAGTCAGAACACCTGGGATGTTGGTAGGCATGTGAGGCTGGTTCCACCCTTCAATGAAAAGGAGGTCGCCAAGTTTTCTTTTACACTTTGAGAAAGTGGCTCAAATGCTAAAATGGCCTGTGGGGTCCTGGTCTATGTTAGTGCAAAGTGTTCTGGTGGGTAAAGCTCAAGATAACTATTCAGCTTTACCGAAAGACCAATGTGCAGATTATGAGATAGTGACGAAAGCCATTCTCAAAGCATATGAATTGGTCCCTGAAGCTTACCGGCAAAAATTCCAGAATGCCAGGAAGAGGGAGAGTGAGACCCATGTGGAGTTTGCCAGAATGAAGGAAACCATGTTTGATCGGTGGTGTGATTCGAAAGGGGTTGGGAAAGACTTCAAACTGTTGCAACAATTGATCTTGGTGGAGGAATTCAAACAGTGTGTCCACGCGGACATTAAAGTACATCTGGAGGAAAAGAAGGTACCAGAGTTGTATGAGGCAGCAACCGTGGCAGATGACTATGCCTTGACACACAGGATGGGGGTTCCACAAACCTGACTTCCCGCCTACAGTTCGCCAGGGGAGTTATGGTACATCCGGTGCGGAGAACGAATATTAATGGGGGCGGCCTAGAGATGACTATGAGGACAAATCTGATACCGTGACTTTTAGGGATCAGAAGACTGCAGTTCCAAGACAGACTTATCTTCCAGGGGGCCCAAGGCAGACCTCGAGTTTTTCCTCCGGGCCTACT
>NC_136266.1:131805844-132255844 GCF_964187855.1 Myxine glutinosa | reverse complement strand
GGACTCCGTCATATAGTTATTTTCCCGGGTGCCGCACAAACGGCTGCACCGATTGGACTTGGTGACCTCGGACAAAGACCTTTTATAAGGACATGGGTTGAAACCCTGCTTGAGAGAATTTCCAACCCCCTCCCCGCCATCGCGGTCGTCTCTCCAAATCACAATCCCACTAAATATGCGGAAAGGACGACCCAAAACCAATTATCTTCTTTTTGATTCGTATGTAATCATCATTAAAAGTAAATAATGACCTCTGCCAAAGTTCAAACGACGTGAGTTTAATCTCTGCATGAGAGAATTCCACATAGCTATATGGGCGGTGTATACGCTAACAGATCGCTTTCTCCATCGATTTTGCCAAGGCCGTAACACCTATCTGGTTAAAATTCTTTTAACTGTTGACTTGGTAGTTTTTACAATGAAGGAAACATTAACAATGTTGTTAAAAGTTTATTTTGTGATTAATTTGTGATTGGAGTTATGTTGTTTGGAATGAAAAGAGAGATATCAAGTTCAAGTAAATGACGACATGCCGTGATGGTTTCTACTTTCTAAACGTGATCTTTGCGGACCGCCATATGCAGATTCACCACGGACCCACGATCGATGTTTCTGTACGTGAACATACCCGTTTGTTTGCGAACGGGTACGTTTTTCATGGAAGCCCTTCACGAACTTGCTGTCCATGTCTGATGTGCGACTGAGGGTGCTACAGAAATGTGGAATTGATTGGTTTCATGCTTTAGCATTCGCCGTATCTGCATTGCCTGTTTGCTTCTGGCCTCCCACCCGTGCGTATCACTGGTATCTCACCAGTTGTTCCAATCACAAATTCATACTACCATACTAAAATACTCCATTTGTGTCTGTCCGTCTGTCTGATGAATTTTTTACGCCAATACATTCTGTCCTTACTTATCCAATCTCAACCAAACTTGACAGAATGATGAAGGGTTACATAAAGAAGGTTGTAGCGCATTGATTTGCCCCCCCCCCCCAAGGGGGTTTTCTCCCCCGAGCAGGTTTTCCCCGCCATTGCCATCAATTGGTTGCATGTTGAGGTGTATAGCCATATTAAGTTAGCTTTATCGTGGCGTTTTTCCAAAGAAGAAGATTTATTGTGGTGTTTTTCCAAAGACACTTTTAATAACAAAATTAATGATAATCGCATATTTTAATGTTATGACAAAACAATATTAATACTAATAATGTCCCACTTCCCCAAGGCGTTTCTTACTGCAGTGATAACATGTTTAAATGGCTTACCGTTATAATGACGTTTCCGTGTGAGCAACGACCTCTACAGGAAGAATCAAATGAATGAATGATTGTTTTAATGCCATTTTCCCCGCTGAAGCGGGGGCTAGCCTTGCAGGCCCCATGACAATCATGGTTCTTTGTTTGAGGCAATGTTTTTATGGCTGGATTGCCCTTCCTGATGCCAGCCCTCAGTCGCCTCTTACAACACACAGGGATACCGTGTACCTATTCTAAGTCGGGGTACACACCAGGATCATTCATCGCAGCAAGCTGGTACTCAATTTGCTGGTACTCAATTTGCCGACCTCAGAAGGATGACAGGCTGAGTTGACCCCCCTGGCATTAATTCAGCGATCAATCGGGATTCGAACCCAGGATGCTAGGATCCCAAGCTGGCACCCTAACCGCTAAGCCAACACCAGGCTACACTACTTTTTCTTCAGGAAGAAAAAATATTATAAACCACAAACACGTATGATTTGCTTTTTATACAGTCGCTCTTGCTGTTTATAACACTAAATGAAGAAATTTGGAGGAATCCCGACATCCGTGAAGCAAGGTTTACTTACAGAACTTAGCGAAGATCTATGGTACTCTATTTACCCCACAAATGTTGAGTTCATAACATGGCCCTTTCTACCACTACCGTGGCATTTTTCGTGGCGAACTTTTGAAACTCGCTCCTGCTGTTTGATACGAAACTGAAAGGGAGGAAGACCCGGGTGTGCTCATTTACCAAGCAGCTAGCTTGTGCTTGCCAAGCCAGCCGTTCCTTAACGGTTTTGAATGCAATGCTTGCTTGAATGCTTAAACCACTTGGCGATCTCTCCACAACAAACTTGGTAAATTAACACACCCAATGTTCTTGAGACCCGACCATAGATCGACTGTGATGTATATACCCCAAAGAGGAATGGCCCTCCCTGCTACTCCCGTAATCAGCGGGTGTACTCGTATCATTAATATAACAAAACATAATGTTAAAAACCCTGGTGATGTAAATGAAAGTGGACTTTGATCTGACGTGATAACCCATACAGACGAATCTGCCCGCGAGAAAGGGTGGAACGAAACATTTTGTACGAATTGAAAGTCAAAATCATAATTGTATTGAGAAATTTTTGAAACCTCTCACCTACCTTCGGGTACCCCAAAACCCCAAAACCCAAACGTTCCCCAAAACGGATCCCAAAACGTTCCATAGAATTTTGGCCGGGCTAGTCCCAAAACTGAGGGAGTAGTTTCGGGACTGATGGACTGACAAATGGCAGTAGGCAGGTCTACATTAGGAAAGCCACTTCCTTGCTTTCAAGTTCAAGGTAATTACAAATATTCTAATGAATACCGTTGCTTGCATTTTTTTTTCACAGGACAGCAGAAATTTGCTGACGTGGTCTTCCTCTTGGATGGCTCAGATGATGTCACCAATGATGATTTCTCGAATATGAAAAGGATTGCTCAGATGTTGATGTCTCGGGTATTTCAAATCTCCAAAGATGGCTCTCATGCCGGGCTTACAGTGTATGGGTATCGGCACAAGACAGAGTTTACCCTCAACACTCACGACTCTCTTAGAAGTGTTCAGAGAGCATTCCAGCAGGTTTCTCGCATACGAGGCAGGCCTCGGCTGGGTCAAGCCCTCCGATCACTCGGGAAGGAGCAGTTCACTCAGGCAGCAGGAAGTAGAATGCAACTGGGCAATCCTCAGGTCAGATGGAAACGAATGCATTTACAATCAATCCATCAAATAATTGAAATCACCTTATATAACTTTAAGTAATTTGTACTTCAAAGATTAAACATTAATAATTACACACTGACTGGAGCACATTTTACAATAAATAGGTTGTACCATGATTTGTTTTGCAAATGGCCAATAAGTACTGTCTTATTTTCTATTGGATTTATGTTTATTGCTCTTGTTGAGATATCGATATGCACTTCATTTCCGGGATGATATTGCCATGGGTTCAGGGGGTGCGCTGTGTGAAGCGAGTGTCTCGAACCCTCTTCCTGACCGATGACCCTGAGGCCAATGAGCAGCAGACAAATCGATCACAGACGCCATCTGTGATGCTTAATTTAGGTAGGGTCCAGCATCGAAATCCCAATTTACCTTTCCGGCAAATTAATCGCCACAGATAACAACTGTGCTTCCCAGTGCTCCGCTATAACCAATCAAGAACGGTCGAGCGATACCATTAGTAGAACCCTGGCTATTGTCTAACCATAGCTAAATGGCAGGGCAGAACTTCCTGTCACGAGTACACACTATGGTCTAACCAATGGAAAAGATGATCAGGGCACATGTATACAATTTGGAAAGCAGTTTATTTGGAATTAGCAAAGGCACATGTATACAAGGCAAAAACCGTGTCACGTGAATGCCCAGCCATGTCTGCATTTGCTGTGCTAAAGTGGTGTTGTGTCCGATTGAAGCGCTGCTGAATGGATTCGTGTTAGAACATGTGTTTGAGAATGAGGTTTGAGAATGGAGTTTGGGAATGAGGTTCGAGAATGGAGTCTGAGAATGAGGGAAAGGATGGAGTTTGAGAAGGAGGGAAAGAACAATGGGGTAACAGAAACACTCGCAACACATCTTTCCCTTCCACTGATACGAGGGAGAGAGCTAATTTAGCTAAACAAAATTACTACAGATATAACTATGCGAGGGATCCCTTTCGTGTTGAATGCGTCTCTCTGGGGTCTTCGACAACCGTAACGATATCATGACCCTCATCAAGCAATATAATTATACCAATGACTTAAATGTTGTGCACACCTTTCACTATTTTTTTTATCATAGAGTAGGATCAGAGAGTTGGAATGGATAGGTAGGTAAGAGTTGATCCATTTTTCATGAAATAGTGGTGTATCGATAATTCGTTATAATTTTGCACCCTGCCTTGCTTTCCAAACTCTCTGCCTATGGCATCCAAAACTACCTCCACACATGGCTTACTTACGTCCTGTATCTCATGGCCAATGTATGGCTCCCAATGGGATCCTCTCTCCTCTCTGTCTTGTCCAGAGTGCCCCAAGGCAGTGTTTTAGGCACAGTCCTATTCCTAATCATCTTCAATAATACATCTAATACTTTGAAAAATCCTCTTTATCATCTTGCTGGTGACATCACCCCCTGCCGTAACACCCCTCGTCTTTCATAAAGGTAGGCAGCAGCCTCTTTCCTCTCTGCTGACCTCAAGAGACAAGCTGGTCAAACGCATGGAATATGTCTTTCAATTTTGACAAATGACACACTCTCACTCTGTTTCTGAAAAGAGTGTCTGACAAACCCTCCCATCTACCACCATAACAATCCTCTTGAAGAAGTTTCATTACTCAAACCATTGGGTCTCTTTCTTGTTCTTTCTTGGGCAAACCACATATCAAAGTTGGCTTCCAAAGTCAGTCTCACACATCCCTTATTTGTTCAAGTCTCCCTATATTTTGTCCCTCAACCCTCAATGGACAGACAGTACCGAAATAACGTCCGTCCATCCTTTTTTCCTGTTCTTTTCATTCTGTTACGTCCTGATCTGTTCTATGTTCTAGCTCTTCCAGGAACTTCGATATTGTATACAAAAAATAGAGAGTCATCATCAATGGCAGTACGCTACATCACACACTCACACAGACAAACGTTTGATGGTTGCGGAGATGTATTTGCAGCTGGTGGTATTTCAGAGGGCTTGGAAAGATTAGTGTTGGCAAAGGACAATGAGCAATGGAATTCTGGGCCTACACAGCAGCACTACCTCCGGGACGGGAGAGGGGCCTGTCAAAGTGAAAAATAATAGCCAGGGAAAGACACTTTACCAACTCTCTTCCATTCTCATCCAACTAACCTCTTTCCTCCACCTACCCCTTACTACCCACCCACAAAGTCTCTCTCACTCTTCCTGAAACCGACAACCAATTATCTCCAAGTCAAAGCTTGATATTCACCTCCATTTTTGCATCACACTTTCTCTGACCTATGAGACAACTTGTGACATGTCATGCTATTCTACCCAGTCCTTCAAAACTGCTTCACATTGTCACTCGACTGTGACTCCCCTGTCTCCTTCTCGTGTTTTGTTCTTTCTAAGATCTTCAATTTATGTAAAGAAAAAAATTGTGGACAATTTTGGAACTTTGGTAGACTGACTTTGGAACTTTGGTACATCATGGGCGATGAAGGTTGTGATCAAGTTTCATTGAAATTGTGTGTGTAGTTTTAGAGAAGAGAGAAAGTACCTATTTTTTGGTGGGGTCACACGTCCGACAGACCACCTTAGACCTTTGTGGAGGGTCAAAAACACCCCGTAGTCCCCCTTAATGAGTGCAGACGTTGAAGCAATCAATACACCTTCGTTAGGCATAAGATATGAAGCTTGTGGCCAAGTTTTATCAAAATTATTTGTTTGTTCAAGCAATAATGACTGATGTGTTTACGGACTCACACACTCACTCACTGACTGACTGACTTACCTATGGATACTGCTCGATCGCATAAGCTCACCGGACTGAAGTCCAGGTGAGCTAAAAATTAAATAACTACATCAAAGACCCTCTTTGCAAACAATGCTCCTGTTCTTGCCTTCTGGTGCAGAGTAATGTAAATGTTTTTCATTGCGTGCATGAGAGCATCCAATATAAATGCCCATGAGAAAAGCAAGGAATTGTCAAATTTAGTCCAACGTACCACCCGGAAAGATTGTCCTTGAGCCTTGTTAATGACAATTGTAAAGCTGAGTTGGAAGGGGAATTAAAGTCTCTTGAATTCAAAGGCTGTGTCAGTTGGCATTATAGGTATCTGAGGCAGAAAGACATCTTCACTTTTGAAAGACTCATCTTTCTAGTCATGCTCCGATTCGTGTTGAAAATATAACATTGTAGCGGTTACCGCTGGATGCACACAATCGCCTTGCACCGGCCAGAACACGGCCAGACGCGCCTCTCCCGGGCATGCCCGGACTCACTGTTCCCGGGCACGCCCGAACCTCAAGGGCACGCCCGGTCTCGTCTTTCCCGGGCATGCCCGCTCTCGCCTTTCCAGGGCTCGCCCAGAGCGTCCGGGCATGCCCGCTATCGCCTTTTCAGGGCTCGCCCAGAGCGTCCGGGCATGCCCGCTATCGCCTTTCCAGGGCTCGCCCAGAGCGTCCGGGCATGCCCGCTATCGCCTTTCCAGGGCTCGTCCAGAGCGCCCCGGCACGCCCAGCCTCGACTTGCCAGGCCGCAGCCAAACACGCCCGGGCAGGTCCAGACTCGCCTTTCCAAGGCTCACCCTTGACACCCGGGCATGCCCGGTATAGCTTTTGCCGGGCAAACTTCCCGACATAAATGTGTATATATATTGCTGCCCGATAAACGGGCTTGTCAGAATACCTGAGCTGTTTTGTTTCAATAAAGCAACTCGGACGAATTCCATCTTTGGTCGCGTCAATTCTTTCGACTCGCGTTGGAGTGCAGTTCCTTCATTGGTGACCTACCGACATGGATACGGCAGTGACGCTTAAACTGCCTACCTTCTGGGAGGCTCACGCGGCTGTTTGGTTTGCTCAGGCGGACTCTCAGTTCGCCCTGCGAGGCATCACCGCGGACGACACCCGCTTCCACCATGTTGTGGCGGCGCTCGGTTCCGCCACCGCGGCCCGCGCCTTGAGCCTCCTCGAGCACCCGCCGGCTGCTGACAAATACGACGCGCTGAAGACACTCCTCCTCGACGCTTTCGCCCTCTCACCGGCAGCACGCGCACGGCGCCTGCTCGCTCTGCCCGAGCTCGGCGACACGCGCCCGTCCGAGCGCATGGACTATATGCTCTCGTTGCTCGGTGAGCACTCTCCGGATTTTCTGTTCCGCGAGCTGTTCCTTCGCCAGCTGCCTCACCCGGTACGCCTCGCCCTGGCTGGCACGTTGATCACGGATTCCCGCGCCCTCGCCAGGGAAGCCGATAAGATCTCCTCGGCGGGCCAGCACATCGGCGCGGTTACCTGGAGCCCGCCGCCGTCCGAGGCGACGCCCACAACACCCGAGCGCCCTGCGCGGTTGGAGGCCGAACTGCCGGTGCAACTGGCGGCCTCCACGCCGCACCGCCCGCTTCCGACATGACGGCCGGGGCCTCCACCTGACTGGGCGTGGTGTTATTACCACGCCAGGTTCGGACACAAGGCTCGGACGTGCCGGCCCCCGTGCACTTTCGGCAGGTCGGGAAACGGCCGGGCCGGCGTTCATTCCCAGCCATGAGCGCCGGCCACTCGGGCAACTTGCTGTTTATTCGGGACAAAGCGTCTGGGCGGCGTTTCCTGTGTGACACCGGCGCCCAACTGAGCGTCATACCCGCCTCCGAGCAGGACAGGCGGGACGCCGTTTGCGGCCCCTCTTTGGTCGCTGCTAATGGCTCGGCCATACGCACTTTCGGCCCACGCGTCGTCACCCTCTGCTTCGGCAGCCAGCGTTTTCAATGGACTTTTGTGACCGCCTGCGTCCCCATGGCTTTGCTGGGCGCCGACTTCCTCTGCGCGCACGGGCTGCTGGTCGACGTCAAACGTCGTCGCCTTGTCAACGCCGAGACCTTCAGCTCCCTGGCGTGCACGATGAGCAGCTCCGCGCCGACCGAACTGGCATGCGCCCTCCCGGCAGCGAACGAGTTCGCTTGCCTGCTCGCGGAATTCCCGGCCCTCACGCGCCCGACGTTTTCGGCCGTCGCGGTGCGGCACGGGATCGAGCACCACATACCCACTACGGGCCTGCCGGTCTACGCCAGGGCCCGCCGCCTCGACCCGGCCAAGCTCGCCGTGGCGAAGGCCGAGTTCGACGCGTTGGAGCACCTCGGCATCGTGCGGCACTCCGATAGCGCGTGGGCCTCGCCACTGCACATCGTGCCAAAGCCGGGGGGTGGATGGCGCCCGTGTGGCGACTACCGCCGTCTCAACGACGCTACCACCCCCGACAGGTACCCGATCCCGCATATTCAGGACTTTTCCGCCCGTTTGGCGGGACGGGTCATCTTTTCGAAAATTGACCTGATACGGGGTTACCACCAGGTACCTGTCCGGGCGGCCGACGTCCCGAAGACGGCCGTCATCACGCCGTTTGGCCTGTTCGAATTTTTGCGGATGCCGTTTGGCCTCAAGAACGCGGCCCAGGCGTTCCAGCGCTTGATGGACGGCGTGCTGCGCGACCTGCCGTTTCTTTTCGTCTATCTGGACGATATCCTCGTCGCCAGCACGTCCCGCGCCGAGCACCTCCTCCACCTCCGAACACTGTTCGGTCGCCTCAGCGAGCACGGCTTAATTGTCAACCCGGTCAAATGCCACTTCGGCGCGACGACCGTTGACGTTTTGGGCCACCGCATCACCAAGACCGGGGCCGTGCCGCTGCCGACCAAGGTCGAGGCCATCACCACGTTCCCGCGTCCCCGTTCCATCAAGGCCCTCCAAGAGTTCCTCGGCATGGTGAATTTTTATCACCGATTCGTGCCCCGCGCTGCTCAGCTCATGCGGCCCCTTTACGGGGCCCTCCGGGGCAAGCCGGCCAAGCATGACATTGTTTGGTCCGCGGCCATGGACGCGGCCTTCGCCAGCGCCAAACGGGCCCTCGCCGACGCAACACTGCTGGCTCACCCGGTGCTCAACGCGCCCATCGCCCTCACTACGGACGCCTCCAACTACGCGGTGGGCGCCATCCATGAGCAATGGGTGGACGGGGTTTGGCAGCCACTCGCTTTTTTCAGCCGGCAACTCCGGCCGAACGAGTTAAACTACAGCACGTTCGACCGCGAGCTGCTCAGGCTATTCCTGGCCGTTCGCCATTTCCGACACCTCCTGGAGGGCCGCCCGTTCACGGCTTTCGTCGACCACAAGCCGTTGGTCTACGCAATGGCTAGGGTCACGGAGCCGTGGTCGGCCTGCCAGCAGCGCCACCTCTCCGCCGTGTCGGAGTTCACTACGGACATCCGGCACGTCGCCGGCAAAGACAACGCCGTGGCCGACTGTCTTTCTCGGGCCAGCGCGAACGCGGTCCACCTCGGCATGGACTTCGCGCTCATGGCGGCCGACCAGACCACCGACGCCTCGGTGCAGGCACTCCGTGCGGCGGACACGGGCCTCCGCCTGGCCGACATTCCCTTCCCGGGCACCGTCCTGCTCTGCGACGTCTCCCAGGGCCAGCCTCGCCCCATCGTGCCCGTTTCCTGGCAGCGCCGCATCTTCGCCTCCATCCACGTCCTTTCTCACCCGGGCCGGAAAGCTTCTCAGAAGCTGGTGTCGGCGCGTTTCGTCTGGCACGGCCTTCGACGAAACATCCGCGACTGGGCCAACGCCTGCACGGCCTGCCAGCGGGTCAAGGTCCACCGCCACACCCAGGCCCCGCTGGCACCTTTCGCCGTGCCTGAACGGCGTTTCGACCACGTCCACGTGGACCTGGTGGGTCCCCTGCCCCCCTCGCGGGGGTTCACCCACCTGCTCACCATGGTGGACAGGACCACCAGGTGGCCGGAGGCCGTGCCCCTCGCCTCCACCACCACCGCCGACGTGGCGCAGGCGTTCATCGCCACCTGGGTCGCGCGCTTCGGCGCACCAGCGGACATCTCGTCCGACCGCGGCCCACAGTTCACGTCTGAGCTTTGGGGCGCGGTCGCCCGTTCGTTGGGGGTCACGCTGCACCGCACCACGGCCTACCACCCCCAAGCCAACAGGTTGTGCGAGCGGTGTCACCGCTCCATGAAGGCCGCACTCATGGCCGGCCTTCAGGACGACGGTTGGGCCGACCGGCTGCCGTGGGTCCTTTTGGGCCTTCGCACGGCCCCCAAGGAAGACCTCCAGGCATCCGCCGCCGAGCTCCTCTACGGCCAGCCGCTCCGCGTCCCGGGCAAATTCGTGCCCGACGCTACCAGTCCCTGGTCCGCCGCTCGCCAGCGCTCGGACCTCCAGGAGGCCGCCCGACGATTTGCCACGTGCCGACGTCCCGCCACGGTGGCCCCCAGTCCTACATCCCCCCTGCGCTTCGCACAGCGGAGTACGTCTTTGTGCATGATGACGCGCACCGGGGGCCACTCTGGCCGCCGTACGACGGGCCCTTCCGGGTCCTGCGACGGGGCGACAAGTCTTTCATCGTCGACTTCGGCGGCCGGCCGGACCGGATTTCTGTGGACCGCCTCAAACCGGCGCACATGGACGTCGACCGACCCCCACGGTTGGCCCTTCCTCCGCGGCGAGGCCGCCCCCCGTCCACAGTTCCCCCCGCTCGACCACCCACCACCACGTCGGACCCCTCCCCACGACCCTCCAGGGATCGCTTCGGCCGGGTCATCCGGACCCCCCTTAAATTGACCCTGCCGGTGCAGGTCGATTCTGGAGAGGCGTGTGTAGCGGTTTCCGCTGGATGCACACAATCGCCTTGCACCGGCCAGAACACGGCCAGACGCGCCTCTCCCGGGCATGACCAGACTCACTGTTCCCGGGCACGCCCGAACCTCCCGGGCATGCCCGGTCTCGTCTTTCCCGGGCATGCCCGCTCTCGCCTTTCCAGGGCTCGCCCAGAGCGTCTGGGCATGCCCGCTATCGCCTTTTCAGGGCTCGCCCAGAGCGTCCGGGCATGCCCGCTATCGCCTTTCCAGGGCTCGCCCAGAGCGTCCGGGCATGCCCGCTATCGCCTTTCCAGGGCTCGTCCAGAGCGCCCGGGCACGCCCAGCCTCGACTTGCCAGGCCGCAGCCAAACACGCCCGGGCAGGTCCAGACTCGCCTTTCCAAGGCTCGCCCTTGACACCCGGGCATGCCCGGTATAGCTTTTGCCGGGCAAACTTCCCGACATAAATGTGTATATATATTGCTGCCCGATAAACGGGCTTGTCAGAATACCTGAGCTGTTTTGTTTCAATAAAGCAACTCGGACGAATTCCGTCTTTGGTCGCGTCAATTCTTTCGACTCGCGTTGGAGCGCAGTTCCTTCAACATTCAACTTAAATAAGCGATTTCTCGATTTGACGACTGACGACCATATCGACTGACTTATCTCTACTGACGACCATAAACTGATAAGACAGACAGGCGGCCATGAACCAATTGTTTAACCCTGCTTTTTTCTTGTCGTGCGTGGGATAAAAAGTCTAGAGTGTAAAGGCAGACACATGTATTGTGGTTCTGGAAAGACCCCATGTAGTTGCATTCAACACATAAGGGATCCCTTGCTTAGTTATCTCCAGAGCAATTGTGTTCAGCTAAAATACCTTCTTATCAGTGGAAAGGGAAGATGTGTTGTGAATGTAGTTAGAAGTATCCCCAACTTTGTGCTCTTCTTCATATTCAAATGCTCACTCCCCAACCTCATACTCAAACCACATCCCCCAACTCCATATTCAAACTTCCCTCACCAACTCTCATTCAGCACACCGTACTTTCCCCCCTTGTCCAACATTTATAGCTCCATTCTCAAACACCCATTCTCATGCTTCACTTCTCAAAACAGTACATTTCAATTCACTTCATGAGAATAATCACATTTCCAATGCTTCCAGTGCTTTTGTCACACCATTGTGCTTTCAGTGTTCTTGTCACGCAGGGAGCGCTTCCACTGTCCTCGTCACATTGTAGCACTTGGCACTGCCAGCGGCATTCCAGTAGCCCTGCCCTCCGCATCCCTCGAACCAATCACTATGGCTGGATCTCAGCACACTGGCAAATTGGGTGGCTGGATGCTGAAAAGTGGGCGTTACTGGAGACAAGGAGTGTGATATACAGCCAGATGGAGCTGTCTGAAGAGAGAGAGGCAGTCAATACTGAATGCAGAGTTCAAAGTCAATTGCTGAGTTCCATAAGAGCAGCTCAAGAGAGTTCAGACAGTCGGTCCTAGATGCTGCTGAGTCTTAGTGTAAATTATGTCCTGGGTGCACACAGCCTATTTGTGCTGCTGCTGAGTCTCGGAGTTTATGTCCTGAGGAGAGAGAGGCCTAGCTGGGTCAACCTAGTTTCACAAGTGTCAAGTAAAGCATATGCAATGCCAGGCAGAACAAGAACTGACAAAGCCAGCTGAACTGATCCCTTGAACATCTTTCACACATACACCCTACCCTTGCATCTTCCAAAGCATACACCTTATTGACTGCTCGCACTACAGTCACGTGAAAAAGTAAGTACACCCCATGTAAAGTTTGGACTTTTTCAACATATTTCAACATACAGCTATTTGATCTTCATCTATCTATAATTCCAGCAATCTCTGTGTGTGTGTCTGTCTGTGTGTTTGTCTGTGACCGCTGTTTCTCGACAACCACGGGTCCGATATACTTGAAACTTGCCAGGTATATTGCTGGGGACCCGAGGATGTGCCTTTTCAAGGTTTCATATTAATCGGACAATTACTTACCGAGCTATGTCCAAACAACGATTCAACCAATCAGAGAGCAGCGAGCTATCACGTGTGCCGAACGTGGCGATCAGACTCTGCCTCGGACGGCACATTTGACAGCGTATTCATTTATTTCACGTTGGAAAACTATGTTGCCGTTAAACTATGTTTTAAAACGAATTCAAACTGCGATTAAATTAAAACGATTCATCCTAACTGCGATTTGCGAACTTCCGGACAGTGACGACTTATCTTCCGGCAGCCAATCACAGAACGCTCTGTTGCGTAGGCGTGGCCGATGTGAGACGAGCGG
Source organism: Myxine glutinosa (assembly GCF_964187855.1). Classification (NCBI taxonomy): domain Eukaryota; kingdom Metazoa; phylum Chordata; class Myxini; order Myxiniformes; family Myxinidae; genus Myxine; species Myxine glutinosa. The sequence goes on along the minus strand of NC_136266.1, from coordinate 132,242,943 downwards.
AGCTGAGCGCGTTACGAGCTGACCGCCATTACGGTACGTAATTCGATTTCTTATGCGCATTATTTCTCCCAATTCAGTCAGAGCGAAGGGCGGAAGCGAAGAGCGTTGGTTTTTTTGTTTACGGGCGTACGGGCGGGGTAGAGCGTACGGGTAGCGTTTTTTTTTTTTTTTGGCCACGGGACGGGCACCCACGTACGGCCAATGCCCTATGTTGGCGTTAAACTATGTTTTACAACTAATAAAAACGAATTTGCGATTCATTCGCTTTCCTGCGCGTTTGTGTACGCGATGGCGATTTCTTTACCAAACTCCGGAAGCCGTTCGCTTTGGACCGAACCATTGCATGTAAATAGAGGGGGGGGATTGTCACCACTCGCAAGCCGTTCGCTTTGGACCAAACCATTTCATGTAAATAGAGGGGGGGGATATAATTTTAGATATATATATATAGTACGGGCATGCCCTAGTTTCAACAATATTGATAGATAAAGGTGATATAATATAACAAATATCATGAAACATTTACATTTTGTAGTCCACTGTATAATTTAAAAAAACATAAATGCAAATTTCGCCTGTGGAAAAAGTAAGTACACCCTTGGCTCTAATAGGTGGTATTGCCCCCTTTGGCAGAAACAACCTCAAGTAGGCGTTTCTTTTAACTGTTCACCAGACTCTGACATCGACTGGGAAAATTTTTGCCCACTCCTCCATGCAGAATTATTTCAGCTGTGCGATGTTTGAGGGGTTTCTTGCATGCACAGCTCGTTTCAAATCCCCCCACAACATCTCGATGGGATTTAGATCCGGGCTTTGACTTGGCCATTCCAGAACCCTCCATTTCTTTCTTTTCAGCCATTCCTTGGTGGATTTACTGGTATGTTTAGGGTCATTGTCTTGTTGCAAGGTCCACCTTCGGTTGAGCTTCAACTTTCCGACAGATGGCCTCACATTCTCCTCAAGCACCCTCTTGTACAATGAGGAATTCATAGTGAATTCTATGATGGTGAGCTGCCCAGGCCCTGATGCAGCAATGCTGCCCCAAACCATAATATTTCCACCACCATGCTTTACAGTTGGTATCAGGTTCTTGTGGTCAAATGCTGTCTTTGGTTTTCACAAAACATGTCTTCTGGTACTGTGGCCAAATAGCTCTACCGTTGACTCATCTGTCCAGAGCACATTGTTCCAGAAGTGCTGGTCTTTGCCGAGGTGTTCATTGGCAAACTTTAGTCTTGCCCTGATGTTCTTTCTGGACAGCAAAGGTTTCCTCCTGGCACACCTCCCATGTAGATCAAATTTGTGCAGCCTCTTTCTAATGGTAGACTCGTGCACTTTGACATCAACAGTGGCAAGAGCTATCTGTAGGTCCCATGATAACATTCTGGGGTTCTTAGAGACTTCTTTCAGCATCTTGCGGTCTGCTCTCGGGCTGAACTTGCTGGGGCGGCCTGGCCTGAACAAGTTGGCACTTGTTTGGAATCTTCTCCACTTGTAGATGATCTTCCGGACAGTCGAATGATTGATTTCAAATTGTTTGGAGATCTTTTTAAATCCCTACCCAGACTCGTTGGCGTCTGTAACCTTCTTTCTGAAGGCCTCAGAGAGATCTTTTGATCTAGGCATGGTGACGCCGCACACTTCAACAACAAAGAGCAAACCAAACTAAATGTCTGAGGTTTAAATAAGACAGGTTCCTCCAAGATCCTCTCCAACGATGTTCTAATCATTTGCACCTGAGCTGGTGCACCTGATTCAAATTTTAGGTATTTGAAGTAGTGATAAATGTAGGGGTGTACTTACTTTTTCCACATGCGACATTTGCATTTATGTTTATTTAAATTATACAATGGGCGACAAAATGTAAATGTTTCATGATATTTCTTATATTATATCACCTTTATCTATCAATATTGTTGAAATGAATATCAAATAGCTGTATGTTGAAATATGTTGAAAAAGTCAAATCTTTACATGGGGTGTACTTACTTTTTCACGTGACTGTACATGATACCGCACACCAGCGCACCTACCACCTGCACCTCTCACTTACCTGCATCGACACCCCGTTTGGACCCATATGGGCTAGCTAGCGTGCAGGTGAGAAAGGTGTTTGCAATTTGCTCCGAGTTATTCTTCTTCCTTTCTATGCTCCCTCTTATCTAATTTCCCTGTTGAATGAGGCACGCCTATATTGTATTTTAGTGTTAAGGCAAAATGTATAAGGGGTTATTTATGTGTTAGGTGTTGAGGCTGTTTCTTTGTGACACTGCACTTTGTAAATACTTGCCTGCAAATACGTGCGTGACTTTGTTAAACCAATATAGACTTTCCAAACCTGTTAGATCGTCTGTTTTCTCCATTGGTTGGACAGTGTGTAATAAGTAGACGGGAGGTTGTACCCCACTGATCCGCTATGCTAGCCTAGCGGATGTCTCACTTGCAGTTTCAATCAGCCATATGTAAATAATAGATCAAGGTGGGGGCATCAAGAGCACTGTTCCCAATCTGGGATAACTAAATCACCGGGAAGTTAACGCGAGATTTGTGTGCGGGGACCCTACCAGATTTAGTTGCTTCATATGGCGTCCATGGTTGCTATGCCGCAGAGGTATCTGCGGTTCGTCACCTTCAGGGTCAAATGTCGGGAAGCGGGTCCGAGAGAGGCCACTTGTGATGAGGCCAGCAAGCCTGTAACAGTATATAACAGCATACAGTCAAGCCTATCTTAACAGCCACCTCAACAGAATGATCAACTGTCTATAGTGGGCATAAAAAATTGTCCCACATGTAAAACCTATGTAAAGTAACCTTCACACAATGGCCACCTGTCTAAGTGACCAGCGGTGTACACAACGGTCATTGTTACGTTTGAGCATTCATCCCACAACGTTTGAGTTTCCTAGATTCGCACTTAAGGGCACAAAACCAAATAGCCCATGTTCACCAGGAGGTCCAATTTGGTCTAGCGTCAACTTTGGTGGCAATTAGGCCAGTAGATTGGGCATGATTGGCGTTTCGCACACATACAGACAGACAGATACACAGAAAATGCCTTTTATTTACAAGATTTCCAAGATTAACAAAATAACATGTTGAAACAGTCATTATCTCCTTTCAGGTGCTGATTATTTTGACTGCAAGTGATTCTACAGATGATGTGACGAGACACTCAAAGAAACTCAAAGATAACGATGTGATTGTCTTCGCCATGGGAGCCGGAAAGGCTAAACACGATGAGCTACAATTGGTTGGAAGTACTCCACCACAATCATTTGTTTTCTTTCACAGAAACTTTGCAGATCTCTTCTTGGAGATAACTAAACTTGGGCAAACGATGGAGGAAGTTTTTAAAATTTCTATTGATGTTCAAGGTGGCAAAAGTAAGTTTGTTCATGCTTGACATAAAATCCTGATTGAGAATCTTTTTATTCTACGTATCCCTGGTGCTACTTCATTTTTGCTACCTGTTTGTAGCCATTTTTTCTTCTCTACAATGTGTGCTTTCAGTGTTCCTCTACACTTTCTTGGCCATTTAATGAAACTCTAGTGGGTGACTTGAAAAGTTTGGAAATGCTCAGAGCTTGGAAATGTCAACATGTGGACTTAACATTGCATATTGTGTTTTCACAGAGGCGGATGTCGTATTTCTGCTGGATGGTTCGAGAGATATAGGCAGAAATGAATTTGAACAGATTAAGAAATGGGTTGAAACCCTTGTAGGGGTGCTTCACATCGACTCAAACATTGTTCAGGTTGGGGTGGCTCAGTATGGACAGCGACCACGATCTGAGTTCTACTTAAATACCCATAAAACAATAAAGGAAATGCAGGTTGCCATCCAGAACATCCAGCGCATGGGTGGGCCATCAAAACTGCATGAGGGTCTTGAATTGCTCAGGCAAGACCAGTTTGTAGAGCGATCAGGCAGTCGCGCTAAGGAAGATACAATCAAGGTAAGGCAACTGTGGGCAAAGTTGATTGGAGGGTGGAACTCAAAGCAAAAATTTAAATATATAATAAATCAAATGACATCTAAAAAGCTCAAAATATTTCACTCAATTATCATGATGTTGTTTAATTATTTGCTACTGAGAAACTCACTTTGGTGTTTGTTATGCAGGTGGCAATTGTTTTGGTGGGAAGTAAATCCCAAGTTGACCCGAGGTCCCAGGCAAATGCCCTGCAGAGTGATGGTGTGAAAATGTTTGCCGTGGGAGCAGGAAATGTCGAGGTTAATCAATTGAATGCCATTGCCAGCAAGCCACCTGACATCCACTCATTCTACCAACCGGACATCCTTGCTATGGCCCTGGCTTTGCCAGCGATTGGAAAGGCATTGGGAGAAACTCTTGGAGCTCCCATTGAAATTCAGGTCATACAAGGAGGTATATTGAGCAAGTAGAAGGAGCTTGGAGAATGAGATATATTTACCAGACTGGGTGGCGTAATGGTTAAATTGTCCCTTCTGAGTCTGGGGGATCGACGGTGCAAACGCCGGGCCGAGACATATCAAAGACTTAAAAAATGGTATTTGCTGCTTCCTTGCTTGATGCTAAGCATTTCAAAGGATATAACATGGACAAGCAACCATACATTGGTAATGCAAGTGCAGGCTCTGTTGGGCCAAATCGCTTGTTTGCCTGTACAGTGTAAATTCTTCGTTGTTTCATTCCCACATTGCCAGTTGTTGCAGTTGTTGTGCATGTGCATTGTGCTCTGGTGTTTGGATTGTGCTGCAGCGCAGGCTAGGTGAACAAAATTGCCCATTCTTGCATTAACATTTCCTCCTATTTTTAAAAATAAAGAGAAATGAAGCACCGGATGCAAACAACAACGCAAGAGCAAATGTTGAAACTCAGGCAACAGATGGATCTTGCAAAGTTTAAAACTAATGTCTGACACACTAGTTTCCCCCGAATTTGTCAGCAGAACATTTGTTGCTAGGTACTGTCCGCCTCAGCTCTGCCCTTTTTTGGCTTTTCAACCAATCGCCCATTGTTGTTTAATAACCAACATTGAGCCTCAACCTCTGTGTATAAAAAGTCTATTGTGCCTTTTCTTTTGAAGATCATTATCAGAGGATTGTCTGCCTTCTTTTTTGAAGTAGTCATTTATCACTGACCAACAGTTGGGTTTTATCATCCCTGCTCCACCATGGATACCTTCTTCTTGCTAACCCAGCAATGTATGGATTTTCTGAATAAGAATCAAGAGGTCATGGCATTCCTCCACCAGACTAAACACTTTACATTTTGTATCGCATTTGTAGGCCAGATCTGCATCCCGATCCGCATCTTCACCAAAATCTAATCGATTCGTCCTTGTCCCACACCCAACCTCTCCACCAAGTTTCGTCAAAATCCGTCCATAACATTTTGAGATAACCTACTCGCAGACAGACAAACAGGGGTGAAAACAGAACCTCTGTCCACCTTTGGTGGCGGAGGTAAAAACAAAAGTGCTTCGGTGACGGACTATTGCAACAAATGGAATTCAATAAACGAAATACATAGACCATATTTGTACTTGCCAAGCACAAGGATAAAAAATAATAAAATTTGTAAAAATAATAATTTGTGAAACTCGCCATTTTTACATGGTTTGACACGATGGCCATATGTCAACATCTTGGTGATTTGAATAATTATTTTTTGTCAAGGGAAACGTGTTTGGCCTCAACTATATATTTTCTGTAACATCAGGTGCAAGCAAACTGATCCCCACCAAGTGTCAGGGCTGTGCTGTGAATAGAGGTCGAAGTTTATGGTGTTTGTCTTGCCCTCTTTGCTTTGCAAATGTAATGTGAAAAGAATAATTCACGCTATTATGGCATAAACAATAGTTCATAAATATGTGCAAATCGGGGGAGGAGCTACATCCGGAACGTAACCCCTCCTCCTTTTGGAGAGTATACCGTGAAATGGGGTGAATAGGGACAGCAAGGTGAATAGGGACACAAACTGAAAAAGAGTTCGGAAACTCTTTTCGCTGAAAATTGATAACCATACTGATTTGTTGATAATTGGGTTGAAAGTGTTCGCTTGTTTTTTTAAAAAGTAACTTATAGTCCCTATTAACCCCATATATGGGTTAAATAGGAATAAATAGGATTTTTATGGCTGTCCCTATTCACCCCGTTTCATGGGTGAATAGGGACAGTCACTAATACAAAAAAGAAATAATCAAGAAATAGGGACAGTTTGGAGAAACTTTTTATCCCATATTTTTTTTCATTGGCACCGTGGTTTATATTATGGGTGTAAAGCGCGGCGTGACGCGCGCTGCTTGCGAGCAAGGAGGAAGCGGACAAGCGGTAACTTATAAGCGTCTTTATTTCAGGAGCTCACTGTAACACTGGCCCGCTCCGGGCTGCGCGCCCGGTGTATATCATGAGGCCACGCCTACCCCTCGGGCGTGGCCACCACCCACTTGGTGCGCGGAATGATGTCACCACGCCAGTGGGCTTTTGTGTTCACCACACGCGCCCCCCCAGAATTCCCGCGCACCTGGAGGGCCAGTTTGCGGGGCAGACGAATGACCCGGCCAAAGCGCCCCCTGGCGATCGGCGGCGTCTGGGGTGCAGGGATGCCAGGTGGGATGCCCCTGGCTGCCCCTGGGATGGGTGCAGGACCGGGGGGCGGCGTGGCGGCGGGGCTGGGCGGTGCCGGGGGTCCGCCCGCAGGGGGGCGGCCCAGACGTGGGGGTCGGGCCACTGGCGGTGGATGGTCCACGTCGAGGTGGGCCGGCTTGAGGCGGTCTACCAAAACGCGGTCAGGAGTACCGCCGATGTCCAGGGTGAAGTGCTTCGCCCCGGTCTCCAGCACGCGGAAAGGCCCGTCGTACGGGGGCCGCAGTGGTGTCCGGTGGGCATCGTGGCGGACGAAGACGTACTCCGCCGTGCGAAGCTCCGGGGCGACGTGCGTCGGTGGGTGCCCGTGGCATGCCGTTGGCACCGGGGCGAACCTCTGGGCGGTCTCTTGCAGAGCGGAGCGCTGCTGTGCCGCGGACCATGGTGCCGTGGATTTGGGGAGGAACTCGCCCGGCACCCGCAGCGGTTGCCCGAAGACCAACTCCGCCGCGGATGCGCGCAGGTCCTCCTTGGGCGCCGTCCGGAGGCCCAGCAGGACCCAGGGGAGCCTGTCGACCCAGCCGCCGTCGTGGAGGGTGGCCCGGAGCGCGGCCTTCAATGAGCGGTGAAATCGCTCACACAGGCTGTTAGCCTGGGGGTAGTAGGCCGTGGTTCAGTGCAGCCGGACCCCGAGCCCCTGCGCGACCGCCCCCCAGAGCTCCGAGGTGAACTGGGGGCCGCGGTCGGACGAGATGTCTGAGGGGGCGCCGAACCGGGCGACCCAGGTGGCGATGAAAGCCTGCGCGACATCAGCCGCCGTTGGCGACGCCAAGGGCACGGCCTCCGGCCACCGGGTGGTGCGGTCCACCATGGTGAGGACGTAGGTGAAACCCCGCGAGGGGGGCAGAGGTCCCACCAGGTCCACGTGGACGTGGTCAAACCGGCGTTCCGGCACCGTGAACGGGGCCAACGGGGCCTGGGTGTGCCGGTGCACCTTGGCGCGCTGGCACGCGAGGCACGTCCTGGCCCAGCCGCGGACGGCCTTCCGGAGGCCATGCCAGATGAACTTGTCGGCGATCAGCCTTTAGGAGGCCCTCGCGCCCGGGTGGGACAGGCCGTAGATGGCGTCAAACACCTGGCGCTGCCAGCCCGCGGGCACGATGGGGCGAGGACGCCCGAGGGAGACGTCGCACAAGAGGGCCGCGCCCGTGCCGTCGAACGGCACCTCGGTGACGCGGAGGCCTGTGACGGTGGTCCGCAAGGCCTGGACGTCGGGGTCAGCGGCCTGGTCCGCTGCCATCCGGGCATAGTCGATGCCGAGGTGGACTGCGTGGGCGACGGCCCGGGAAAGGCAATCCGCCACCGGGTTGTCCTTCCCCGCGACGTGCTGGATGTCCGTCGTGTACTCGGACACGGCCGAGAGGTGACGCTGCTGCCGGGCCGACCACGGCTCGGTGACCTTGCCCATCGCGAAGATCAGCGGCTTGTGGTCGACGAAGGCAGTGAACGCACGGCCCTCGAGCAGATGGCGGAAGTGCCTGACCGCCAAGTGAAGCCCGAGCAACTCGCGGTCGAAGGTACTGTAACGGCGTTCGGGCGGGCGAAGCTGCCGGCTAAAGAACGCCAGCGGTTGCCAAGCTCCACGCACCCATTGCTCGTGCACCGCGCCCACCGCGTAGTCCGAGGCATCGGTGGTGAGGGCGATCGGTGCATCGGGCGCCGGGTGCGTGAGCATGGTGGCGTTAGCCAAGGCGAGCTTCGCGCCCGTGAACGCCGTGTCCATCTGCTCGGTCCAGGTAACGTCGCCTTTACCCGGCTTACCTCGGAGAGCTTCGTGCAGGGGGCGCAGGAGCTGGGCGATACGGGGCAGGAACCGATGGTAAAAGTTCACCATGCCCAGGAACTCCTGCAGCCCTCTGATCGTGCGGGGGCGCGGAAACCCCTTCACCGCCTCCACCTTGACCGGCAGGGGGACGGCTCCGTGCCTGGTGACACGGTGCCCCAGAAAATCGATTATGGCGGCGCCGAACCGGCACTTTGCGGGGTTCACAATCAGGCCATGCTGGCCCAGGCGTTCGAAGAGCGTGCGGAGGTGGCGTAGGTGCTCTTCGCGGGACGCGCTGGCGACGAGGATATCGTCCAGGTAGACGTAGACAAAATCCAAGTCGCGCAGGACGCTGTCCATCAGTCGCTGGAACGCCTGAGCCGCATTCTTCAGACCGAAAGGCATGTGCAGGAACTCGAAGAGTCCGAATGGCGTGATGACCGCCGTCTTCGGGACGTCCTCCGGCCTGACGGGGACCTGATGGTAGCCGCGTATGAGGTCCACCTTCGAGAAGAAGGACATGCCCGCCAAACGGGCGGAAAAGTCCTGAATGTGGGGGACGGGGTAGCGGTCGGGAGTCGTGGCGTCATTGAGACGGCGATAGTACCCGCACGGTCGCCATCCCCCGCCGGGCTTCGGCACGATGTGCAGCGGCGACGCCCAAGCGCTCTCTGAGCGCCGAACGATGCCGAGTCGCTCCAGGGTAGCGAACGCCGCTTTTGCCACCGCCAGCTTCGTCGGCTCGAGGCGGCGTGCCCGGGCGTAGATTGGTGGCCCGACGGTGGGGATGTGATGGGCCACCCCGTGCTTGACGGCCCCCGCCGAGAAGGTGGGCCGCGTGAGGGCCGGGAAGCCGGCGAGGAGGCGGGTGAATGCGTCCGCTGCCGGAAGCGTACAGACCAACGTGGCCGGAACCGAACCGTTCGGCAAGCCGCTTGGCAAGCCGCTCGTTGAGCTGCTCGGCGAGCTGGGCAACGCACAAGTGAGCGAGCTGAACGTCTCGGCCTGGACAAGACATCTGCGCTTGACGTCGACCAGAAGCCCATTAGCGCACAGGAAGTCCGGGCCAAGCAGTGCCATGGGCACGTCGGCGGTGACGAACGTCCATCGGAAAACCTGCTCTCCGAACCGCAGAGAGAGGCAGCGTTTTCCGTACGTACGGATGGGCGTCCCGTTCGCGGCAAGCAGCGCAGGGCCCCCACCCGCGGCGTGCTTGTCTGACGTGCCGGCGGGAACGACACTCACCTGCGCTCCCGTGTCGCACAGGTAACGGCGCCCGGAGAAGGTGTCCGTTATGAACAGCAGGCTGCTCGAACGGCCGGCGCTCATCGCCACTATTGAGCGCCGGCCCGGGCGTTTCCCGACCTGTTGAAGGAGCATGGCGGATGACACTGCCGAACTTCGTGGCCGAACTTGGCGTGGAACCAGCACCAGGTGGTGGAGCTGGAGGAGCGCGGCTGGCTCCGCCAGGCCGGTGGAGTTGGCGGGTTTCCCCGCGGTGGCGGTTTTCGCCGCGGCGGTGGGCGGGGCGTGGCGGCGGTCACGAGGTGCATATCAGCATGCTGCGTATGCTGTATAAGCTGATGCTGTGGATCAGCAGCATCAGCAGCACCAGCAGCATCAGCAGCACCAGCAGCATCAGCCTCGAGGGCCGTGACGGCCACGCCGACTCTCGCCCGCGTGTCCGAAGCGGCGAAGTACCTGTCCGCCTCGGCTGCCAATGCTCGGGGTTCCGTTAGCCCGGTCCCGGCCAACGCGAGGCGAACCTGTGCTGGAAGTTGGCGACGGAAAAGCGCCCGGAATAGAGAACCGGGGGCTTCGTCGCCCAACAGTGACAGCATATGGTCCATTCGGACTGACGGGCACGTGTCACCGAGCTCGGGGAGATCCAGGAGGCGGTCGGCCCGTGCGTCGTCCGTGAGGCCGAACGTGGCTAGGAGTAGCCGCTTGAGTGCCTCGTACTTGTGGCCGTCCGGTGGGTGGCGAAGGACGGACACAACTCGAGCGGCCGTGCCGGGCCCGAGGGAGGCGACGACGTGGCAATAGCGCGTGTCATCGCCGGTGAGGCGCCGAAGCTGAAATTGGGCTTCGGCCTGGACGAACCAGACTTCGGCCTGAGCCTCCCAAAATTCGGGAAGTTTGATGAAGTTGGCCATGGCAATGGCGTCGCGTGTGGAAGGATCGCTCCGGCAGATCCAACGTCGAGGGGGTCACCAGTAAAGCACGGCGTTACGCGCGCTGCTTGCGAGCAAGGAGGAAGCGGACAAGCGGTAACTTATAAGCGTCTTTATTTCAGGAGCTCACTGTAACACTGGCCCGCTCCGGGCTGCGCGCCCGGTGTATATCATGAGGCCACGCCTACCCCTCGGGCGTGGCCACCGCCCACTTGGTGCGCGGAATGATGTCACCAAGCCAGTGGGCTTTTGTGTCCGCCACAGGTGCATATTATGCGCATCCATCTGAGCTATCAATTTAGCAATAAGTTGGAAACTCAGGATTGTTTCTTGATTATTATTTTTTTGTATTAGTGACTGTCCCTATTCACCCGTAAAACGGGGTGAATAGGGACAGCCATAAAAATCCTATTTATTCATATTTAACCCATATATGGGGTTAATAGGGACTATAAGTTGCTGTATAAAAAAACAAGAGAACACTTTCAACCCAAATATCAACAAATCAGTATGGTTAACAATTTTCAGCGAAAAAGGTTTCCGAACTTTTTATCAGTTTGTGTCCCTATTCACCTTGCTGTCCCTATTCACCCCATTTCACGGTACCTTGTCAGCCACCAGTGAATTATCAGCTATTGATATTCAAAATCTCTCTGGAAAACTACTTGACATCTTGTCCCTTGTGTTTTTTTTTTGTTTTTTTTGTTTTTTTTGTATACAAGATCGAGGCTCGTGAAAGAGTGAACATTTATCACACAGAAAGACAAACCGACACATAACCGACAAACCGACACATAAAACAAATAACATCGGGAGTGGTAGACAAGATGGGGAGAGAGGGGGAAGGACACAAACACAACATTTGAGAGCAGGAACCGAGAGACATGGAGACATCGAGAGATCTGTGGGAGGGAGAGGCCTTTGGGGGGGAGGCATGGGAAAGGGGGTGGGAGAGGCATAAAACATATGGACACTGCCAGGACTACCAGGAAAGAAGTTGGAATTACAAACAAGGTGGATCTGGGGTGAATTAGTGGGGGTAGAAAAGATCAAGGTTTTGGATGGGGGAAGATAAGAGATGGTGGTGAACAGCTGTTTTAAAGACCTGGAGGGAGGAGTGGGATTGAAGGGAGTGTGGGAGTTTGTTCCAGAGACGGGAGAAAAGAGGAATGAAAGAGTGAAGGTGAGCAGAGAGCCGAGATTTCGGCAGTTTAACCGTCAGAGGCTTGCTGGCAGATCTTGTGCGACCTGTAGGAATATTTGGGGGACAGAGCACAGAGAGAGCTGGGGGAGCAAGGCCGGAGAGGAGTCGGTAAAAGAGAGAAAGACCACCTACCTGCCTGCGGTGAGTGAGTGAAAGGCCCTCAGAGATAGCTTCATCGCGGGAGATTCCAATGATTCTGAAAGCTTTGGTTTCAACAGCATGAAGCCGAGCTAGGTGTGAGGCAGGAGCACCAGCCCATAGGGGAGAACAGTATTCCATTGAGCTGCGGATGAAAGCCTTGTATGTGGTGAGGAGCTCAGGTGTGCCTAGGAAGGACTTCGCACGACGGAGGATGCCCAGTCGGCGACTGGCTTTGCAGGCCAGCTTGGAAATGTGGTTTTCCCAAGAAAGATCATGGCAGATAGTGAGACCCAAAAGCTTGAGCGACAGAACTTCTTGGAGAGGATTGTTGAGAAAGTAGATGGGAGGGTTGTCCAGTCGATCTTTTCGGAGAGACATAGTAAGAGTGTGAGATTTGTCAGGATTGAAAGACATGTTCCACTTGTTTGACCAGTCTGTGATTTTGTCCAGGTCTTCAGAGAGTGAGGAGGCTGCAGACTGCCGATCTGAGGGAAGAGGAATGGAGCGGCAGAGAGTGGAGTCATCAGCAAAGAGATAGAGAGGATTTTCCAGAGAGTCGGAGAGATCATTGATAAAGACCAGAAAATTTGATATTTTGATATTTTGATTTGATATTTTAATTTCATGGATTGTCGGGCATAACTCTACAAAATGTTGTGTATTCCGAGGCTTCCCTTGCATGGGAGCTTCCTTTTGATTCTTGAATAATTAAGTTTTTCAACAATTAAGACTTCTTCACTCCTGATGGTGAGCGAATTGTTTCATTGAGTCTATCGGATTGAGAGAATCAAGAGAGTTGCACCACTCCATCCTTCCAATAATTCCTGGTTGCACCCAAAAAAGAAACTTATAAACTAAGAATTTCTAAGAAACGAAATATTTAGTCTTTTTTCTTGATATTGTTGGACAAGCAGAAGTGCTCGCCTTTGCCTTCAACCTTTCCTGTTTAACTGTGCAATCCTGGTGCTCCTATATCCCATCATAGGCCCTGACATCATTCTTTTGCTTGATGGCTCGAGTGCTGTGGGTCGGAGTAATTTTGTGTACATTCGATTGTTGGCATCGCATTTGATTGCTGGCCTAGACATTGGACCGGACCAGACCCATGTGGCCGTGGTCCAATACGGCTCAACCCCACATACGGAATTCGACCTCAATGGCTTTATGGACCAGGTGAAATGTCCTAAAATCGAAATCATATGTGTTTTGAATTGTATTGTTTCAATCACTAATTATTTTTATTACCCCGCACATGCCGAGCGAGAAGCGGGCTGAAGCAATTGGTTAATGTCCATCCGTCTGTCTGTCTATCGGTCTTATCAGTTTATGATCAAGGAACAACTTACTTAAATGGAATGCAACATTTGGAACACGAATCGTAACATGCACCGGAAGACAAGTCTTTCGTTTTACCGTACCATGGATCAGGATTCGTTCCGATCGCACATTTGCAGAGAGAAATGAGATAATATTTTTCACTCAGTCTGCCTGCCTGGAAGTCAAAGAAAATTGAAGTCATTTCAAACAGAAAAATTATTGTTAACGTTAATTATTGACACATGAAACGCACAAATAAATAATGCAATGTGTTAAAAATTGTGGTGCGATAAACACTGCAGAAAATGGCAGTAAAACCAGAATCAATTCATTTATGACTTTTACAATATTTATTTTATTCCATTTATATTGAATTATACTCTTAAAGATTAGAACACAAATCGTCTGTCATAATACTTCCAAGAACCTCGACTTTTGCAGGACTTCAATTTAAATAAACGTTCAATTGGGTGGTGTACAAGGGTGGTATTCGGGACTGCTTCTGAACTACTTCAAAAGCACTAAACTTCTGGATTTTTCTTAACAATTGTTAAAATAATTATTTTATTAATATTGAAGCAACTGCATGAGGTATCATGTTCTATGAACTCTCTAGGTGGTGAGGAATCATGTGAGAACACATGTGCTTGATTCATGTGATTTTAATTTTGTATACCTGCAGGACTCCGCAGTTAATGCCATAAATAGAATTACCTACCGTGGTGGTCGGTCTGACCTGGCTGGTGGTCTGCAACATGTGCTGAACAAAGTCATGGTGGAGGACAAAGGAAGTCGTAAAGAAAGAGGTGCCCCACAACTTGTGCTGATTTTGACAGGAAGCTCACCTGATAACTTGGCGGCAGCCAAGAAAGCATCAAAGGCTTTGCAAGAAGAGAGAGTAATGGTTATGGCCGTTGGAGCTGGACGTATCACTGAAAGGCAGTTGCAAGAAATTGTCAGTGTTCCAGCAGATACCATGGCACTCTACCATGGTTCCAGTTACACTGGGATTGAAAGAATATCAACAAATCTTCTGGGTTATATTTCCACTGCCATCGGAAGCAGAAAACAGACAATGACACCTACAAGTGAGTACCATGCCTGCTACTTATTCACAAGCAAAATTGTGTTTATATTTTAGTCCCATTATTGAAATATGTTCTTCTAAGAACAAACGATAATCAAGATGATAAAGGGGATGCGTTATGTTATTTGTTTGATAACTCCAGTTTTTGTTTGATCTCAAAGACACTTGGTATGCATGCTGAGGGGCCACGAGAGGTGTCCTTTGATGTCAATCATGTTTCTTCAGAGGTGTTCATAACAAATGTGCAAACCCTCAATGAATGTCATAAGGGTGTAATGTGCATCTGTATAAATAGTCCCACTCGTACTCATATCACGAGTCTCCATCTCGCTTCACACGGGTTTCTCGTGGCTTGATTTAGGCCGAGGGTGACTGCTAGGCTCGTTCAGCGAGTGGCTTGTGCGGTAGCCAGGGTACCTCTTCCTATTCCTTTTTCAAGACAAGTGCATTAGTATAGCTGTCATTATTATCTTGAAATGGAATTTCGATTTTGTATTGTTTGTGAACAGAATATCTCAAAGTTGTGGACTGATTTGGATGAAACTTGGTGGGCAGGTTGAGTGTGTGACCAGGAAGATTTGCATCAATTTTAGTGAAGATTCTAATTCGGATATATATATATATATATATATATATATATATATATATATATATATATATATATATATATATATATATATATATATATATATGTTGCGGATATGAGGATTGTGTTTTTTTTTATTGTGTGAATTATTATTATTGTTTATTCTGCGCCTCCTGCCTCCGGAGCTGTGTAAAGGTCAAAGGGCATCCCATAATTAGTCCACAAGCATACACGTCAGCCAATAATAGAATACCCCTGTTCGATAGTTATATCTTATTCTGTGTTTTAGGGTAAGGCTGTGTCTCCCATTAATTGAAGTACTCCATTGCACCAGTGAAAGAGATAGATTCCCTTCATTCCCATTCCCAAAACCTCCATTCCCCCTTTTCGTCGTTTGGCAATTACCTCCCCTCCAATAACCGCCATTGACCACGAGGCAGGGTCGGAGAAGAAAGGCGTGTCTCCACCTCGTCATAGAGGGGAGGAGTGAGCCAGCCCCACTCGACCAACCATGAGCCAGGGGTTTGGCTAGAGAGGGCGGAGGAAGAGCGATCGGGGAGGTTCGCAAAGGTTGAGGGGCGGGGCCTATATAACCCACAGCGCGACGCTCCCCAAGCAGTCGAGCTTTGAAGAAGAAAGAGAGGCGCTGAGAGGAGGGAATGAGCAGGCGTGACCGCAGCTAAAATCCGCAGCGCGACGCTCCCAAAAGAGAAGCTGAGACACGCTTTGAGAGATGAGCTTTTACCGGCAGACAAAAGGGAGCCCAAGCCGTTGAGAAGAGAGAGGGTCCAAGAAGCAGAGCTGAGTTGTGTGGTTTTGGTCGTCAGTGGTTGCGTTGTGGTGGTCAGTGGTTGCGTTGGTTGCGTTGAGTTGTCGGTGGTGAGGAGCGATTGGACCAAGAGAACATCCAAGGAGAGGACATCCCAGAAAGCACAAAGCCTGTTGTAATCCTGGAAAAGCAGCAGCGGCCACAGCAGCAACAACACCCAACCGCCGCTTGGGGCCTGGATGGCGGTTTTGAGCAGGGCCGCGAAGGAACGGCGGCTGCTAAACGCGCCGATCGTGCTGCACAATACAACTCCAAGCCATCCTCTCCTTCCAGCCAACTCCTGTCATCATTCCCCGTGTGAGTCGTCTTTGTTTGTTCTGTCCTGGGTAGGTAATTAAGCTTGTATAAGGAATTCACTGTGTCACCTGCGTCTCGTGTCCCTGTACATAATCGTGACTGCTCCTTCTTGATTATATGTGTAAATAATAAATCCCATTACTCTTCTGTCCGTCTTCTCGTCTTATTCCTTTTCCTCTTTGCATTCGGTCGTTTTAGAGTTTTCCAGATTGGGCAGCTGCGGTGCGATACGGCCAAAGTTTGGGGTGAATCGGGTGAGTTGGGGAAGAATCGGGGGAACTGTTAGGTCGCGGTAATACACCACCGCTCGGTCAATATAACATCTTAACCGCGACAGTAACAATTGGTGTCAGGAGTGGGATTCGAACCTGGGACTAAATTTATTTAGCCCAAATTTTGGACACCAATTGTGTTATTACAGTAACAATTGGTGTCTGGGAGTGAGATACGGACCTGAAGCGCGCTTAAGGCGCTCAAAATTACGAGCTGCTGAAAAATTGTGTTTTAAACAAAAACCCGAATTTTGGAAATCGCGCCATGGCTGGTCAAGGCGATCGGATGCCGGTGGGTGAGCTAGAGGAGGGGTTAGGAGTAACCCAGGATCAAATGGAGGGGAGCAATGAGGAGGCGGTTGAGGGAGTATCAGACGCACAAAATGGCGCTCTCGCGCACGTGGTTGAGGGGGCAGCTGTGGCCGCACCCTTTGTACTACCAACGGTGGTCCAAATGCAAGCCTTCATGGCGCAATTCACCGAGATGCTGAGAATAAACGAGGAGAAATTGAATAATAAAATTGAAGCAATAACGAACGAATGGGGAAACCAGGGAGCAATAACGAACGGAATGAGGGCCGATATGGAGCGAATCGGCAAGATTGGGGACAGAATGGGTGACCGCATGCAAAAATGTGGGGAGACCATGGATCGCATGGTGGGCGAGAGGGTCCCAGGGGTGCACGAGGAGGTAAAGCGGGTCGAGAAGCGCCGGTTGAGCGAAGCGGAGGAAAGCACGGGTACAATGACGGGGGTAGAAATCGCGACACGGGGTTTGGAAAAGCCGGCGACCGCTGAGGTAGAGGAAGGTGTTTTATTAAAGCCAGCGGTCGTCGAGGTGAATAAAGACAAAGCAGGGCTGGGAATTAAAATTGAAGAGATGACGGAGGTAGCCCGGGAATTGCAGGGAGAATGGAAAATGTGCGAAGTCCCTGCTCAAATCATGATGATGTACGCACTAACCAAATAAAGAGTTTGCAGGTTTTGGTGCAGGGAGGAAGAAGAACCCCGAAGGTGAGACGTGCTGTATATTGTGCGGGGAGATTTTGTAAGAGGATGTTTGGCGACAAAAGAATTTTCACGCGCTTGGGATCGAGGAAGCATCCGGGCGTTGGTGAGGGGTCCCGTGTGAGTGGAAATGGCACGCGTGTGAGGAAAAAGTGTGCGTCGGCGAGTGGGTGTGTTATAAAGTGTGGGAGTGAAACCGAGTGCGAGCGAGAATGCACGTCGGGGTGTACGGAGTGTGACACGGAGAGTGAGTTGGTGATGGCGCAGGTGCGAGAGGGCACATCGGAGCGCGAGTGTGAAACCGAGTGCGAGCGAGAATGCACGTCGGGGTGTACGGAGTGTGACACGGAGAGTGAGGTGGTGGTGGAACGTGTGCGAGGAAGCACACCTGAGTTGGTGGTAGCGCGAGTGTGGGAGAGCCCATCTGAGCGCGTTAGTGGGTGGATGCAAGAGTGCACGCCCATGGTGAGTGTTACGGAGGATGTAACGGAGGAGAGGTGTGGACCAAAGTGTGCGCAAGAGTGTGCGCGAGAGGTGTGGTGTGTTACAGAGAGAGCGTTGGTGGAATGTACGGACGGCGTTGGAACGCCGGGTTTTGTGAGGGTGAAAGGGGTAGCGTATGCGTGTGAGCATGCAAGTGAAGCATCGACGGTAACCGGGTTAGCGGTTAGGGCGACGGATAGCCGATGCGAGCACTCGGGGCGCGGGGTGCTTTGTTGGGTGCGAGGCCCGGCGCGGGTCGATGCTGCGTTGCTTCTCTTCGAAGCGTCGTTGCCGATTCGGGCTTGGCCCCGCCCCGCACGGTCGAGTCCGGGCTTTGTCGGGCGAGGCGACCGGTCCGGTTCAAGGGCGAGTGGGAGGAAGTGGAACGATGCCCCCTCGTGGGGACAGGGTTCCGACCGGGGGAGATTGAGCCATCGGGCCCGGGACCGCAAGGTGCCGCGCCGAGATGGTGCGTGGAATCTCGGCCCAACCAAACCACCTCCCTTGAACCGAAAGCCGGACGGATTCAACCTGCAGGCGACCAAACCACCCGAATTCATTGCTCGGCTTTACGAACCGAGTTTAATGATGTCATGACGCACCGAGGCTAGGATATAGCGGACTGTGATGATGATGGTAGTGATTTGATACGAAATTTATAATAGTGGGTAGAATTGGCAGTAAATGGAAAATTTTTGAATTGGTTGGAATTTGGTAAGCAAAATTTATAGTAAGAGATGCCCCATGTGATGGGATGGCCAATCCACCATCCCTCACAGAGGGGGGCAAAGGAGCACTAGCTTATGGGGTTGATGGCAGTGAGAACTAGCCCGGGTGGGTTAGGATATCATGTGTAGGGACCTAGAAGATGACATTAGGTGACGTTAAGGTTAGTTAGTGACAAGGATACCTGTAGTGGGGACGCAGGTAGATTAGCGTGGATGATAATGACGTGGGAGCGCAATAGTTTAAAGGGGCGACTGGGAAGCGCAAGTTTCAGAGGGGAGTAGTTAGATGAGATGATGCCGTGTGTTTGAGGATTGAACAGGTGTGATTGCACAGGTGTGCAACTGAACAGGTGTGTGGAGCAGTGTATGAGGGAGTAGTGGTGATTGCGTGTTGTGTTGACCAAATGGTCCAGGAAGAGGAGGAGGGTGCAGGTGGCACCAGGTGTGAGTGCACAGGTGTGCAACAACAGGTATGGAAAACGGTTGTGTGGAATACATGGAGTGTGGAATATATGGGATATTGGAATGGATGGTCGTGGAGTGAGTATGGTGGAAATTGTGGAGTGGAGTGGATGGTGCGAAGGTGTGAATGGGGGAAGAGTGGACCCCCATCACGGATACCCGGGGCGGGTAGAGTAAGTGTTAGGTAGAGGGTACAGGTAAATTGTGGTTGGATATTGGCATCTGTGGTGCGGGTGGAAGAATGATGATTGGATGGGTGCATTAGTGTTGTGGAAATGGCTGGGCGTGTAGCCTGTTAGTGTGTGTAGTTGGTTTGGGCACTCCACCACTGTGAGGATGTCGGCCAGGTGAGGCCGCAGGTGGGCTCTGGGAGCCGGTAGTAGTTGTTGTGGAAGGGGCCCGAGGATCCGGAGGACGGACCCGGGTAGCCCAGTGCCAGAGGGCACCAAGGGGTGACAGAGCCAGGAGGGGCCTTCCCAAATTAGATAGGTTAGGTAAGGAGCAGGTAAGCTCGGGTGGCAACTACAGTGGTGGAGGTGTGCAGGTGGGTAGACCTGCTGGGAGAGCTACACGTCGCAGCCCAGAAATTGTGCGAGGGCACCGGGAGATGAATCGGGGGAGTGAGACCCCAAATTGAGAAGCACCACAGTTTGGTCAATGTGAATTGGTTGTTAGAACCCATAGTGTAAGTGGCCAATGGATTGGCAGAGAAAGACCCCGGGTAGTGTAAAGTGTGTTAAAATCATTTAGAGGATAGTTAGGATGAAGGATCTCCTCGCACCATCTGCATCCACTCACCTGAGATGAGGTAACTCCACACCATGCCATGTTTTATTATTTTTCATTAATGCAAATGTTTTGGATTGTGAGACGCATCATGACGTGGGTGTGACATTGTGCGTAATTCCATCTCTCCCTCCTTATGAGGATTGATGACGAATTGGGTGATGGCAAATTTTGGATAGTGGGGGAGTGAAGACGAATTTGGTATAAGGGAAATAAGGGGAGACGTGACAGTAGCGACGGATTGGTAATGTGTAGATTTTGTACATATGGGGTAAGGGCAAGGGTAGTGTAGGTGACAGGGGGGTGACGTACGGTAGGGACGAGCTTTCTCACTTCGCCCTCCGTACGCATTTCTCCTTGCATTGCCTTGTTTGACGTGTACCCTTGTGACCTTACCCCTCGCTCATTTCTCTTGTCCCCCTTTTGTCTCCCACATGACCTGTGCGCCATGGGGCGCCGAGGGGAGCATGCGTGAGTCGGCCATTGTGCGCCCGGAACTCTCAGAACCAGCTGTCTGCATCGATGCACCACATTATGGACCACATGTCTGTGGCCGAGCACCACTTATGGACCCCATGGGTTGGGGCATGGCCCCTCTGCTGGAACCGGCCATGAGGGCCCGAAATCTTGCTGGCGGACCTTGGCCACAGGGCACCGATGCCCCACAGGTGAACCACACGTAGTCGGCCCTGTGGGCCATAAATAAAATAAATAAAATGGACACGTTTGGGCAAGCTTTATTGCAAATAGGCCGCCAGGAAGAAAATGAAAGAAAGACAACAACTGGAAGACAATAATAATAACCAGCAGAGGGAGCCGAAGAGCAAGAGATCACCTGCAGGGTTAGGGGTTGTTGATTTATTTTTTATTCTTGAACAGTGATGACTGCACCGATTGGTGCTTGGGTGTGTATTGGTGCGTTTTTGGGTGCTTTCATGGTGCATTGATGCAAAGCAGACTGTCTCCCCCCCAGAAAGAACAATCACAGGTCCTGGGTTAGTTTTGTAAATAAAAATAGCGTCATTGTAAATAATGCTCCCCACCGTCAGTGTATAGTTTGAAGACCATTCCGCAATTCGGTTAACTGTGGGCGTAAGTCTGTTAGGCAGGGTGCAATGGAGCAGCGGGACACATTTATTTATGTTTTAAAAACTGTCGCACTCAGGGTCAGGTTAAAAGTAGAGGGAACTACACCTACGTGTCACACTAAATAAAAAGTTGTAGGCCCGGGACGTGCCTAAGAGGAGGAGGGTGCAGTGTTGCGGATATGAGGATTGTGTTTTTTTTTATTGTGTGAATTATTATTATTGTTTATTCTGTGCCTCCTGCCTCCGGAGCTGTGTAAAGGTCAAAGGGCATCCCATAATTAGTCCACAAGCATACACGTCAGCCAATAATAGAATACCCCTGTTCGATAGTTATATCTTATTCTGTGTTTTAGGGTAAGGCTGTGTCTCCCATTAATTGAAGTACTCCATTGCACCAGTGAAAGAGATAGATTCCCTTCATTCCCATTCCCAAAACCTCCATTCCCCCTTTTCGTCGTTTGGCAATTACCTCCCCTCCAATAACCGCCATTGACCACGAGGCAGGGTCGGAGAAGAAAGGCGTGTCTCCACCTCGTCATAGAGGGGAGGAGTGAGCCAGCCCCACTCGACCAACCATGAGCCAGGGGTTTGGCTAGAGAGGGCGGAGGAAGAGCGATCGGGGAGGTTCGCAAAGGTTGAGGGGCGGGGCCTATATAACCCACAGCGCGACGCTCCCCAAGCAGTCGAGCTTTGAAGAAGAAAGAGAGGCGCTGAGAGGAGGGAATGAGCAGGCGTGACCGCAGCTAAAATCCGCAGCGCGACGCTCCCAAAAGAGAAGCTGAGACACGCTTTGAGAGATGAGCTTTTACCGGCAGACAAAAGGGAGCCCAAGCCGTTGAGAAGAGAGAGGGTCCAAGAAGCAGAGCTGAGTTGTGTGGTTTTGGTCGTCAGTGGTTGCGTTGTGGTGGTCAGTGGTTGCGTTGGTTGCGTTGAGTTGTCGGTGGTGAGGAGCGATTGGACCAAGAGAACATCCAAGGAGAGGACATCCCAGAAAGCACAAAGCCTGTTGTAATCCTGGAAAAGCAGCGGCGGCCACAGCAGCAACAACACCCAACCGCCGCTTGGGGCCTGGACGGCGGTTTTGAGCAGGGCCGCGAAGGAACGGCGGCTGCTAAACGCGCCGATCGTGCTGCACAATACAACTCCAAGCCATCCTCTCCTTCCAGCCAACTCCTGTCATCATTCCCCGTGTGAGTCGTCTTTGTTTGTTCTGTCCTGGGTAGGTAATTAAGCTTGTATAAGGAATTCACTGTGTCACCTGCGTCTCGTGTCCCTGTACATAATCGTGACTGCTCCTTCTTGATTATATGTGTAAATAATAAATCCCATTACTCTTCTGTCCGTCTTCTCGTCTTATTCCTTTTCCTCTTTGCATTCGGTCGTTTTAGAGTTTTCCAGATTGGGCAGCTGCGGTGCGATACGGCCAAAGTTTTGGGTGAATCGGGTGAGTTGGGGAAGAATCGGGGGAACTGTTAGGTCGTGGTAATACACCACCGCTCGGTCAATATAACATCTTAACCGTGACAGTAACAATATATATATATATATATATATATATATATATATATATCACGGTATCTCAAAAGGTTATGGAGGGATTTGGATGAAACCTGATGGGCAGGTTGGGTGTGTGACAAGTGTGACGACAAATCAATTAGATTTTAGTGAATATCCGAATACGGATCCGGATACGTTAGTTTTTTAATTTTTTCGAGTAATTCTTCATCAATGAGAGATAGGGCCAAAAACTACATATACAGACTTGGCATTTAATATGGAATTTTTTCTTGTGGGGGTGAACTTACTTTTCAAGATGACTTCGAACAAAAAGTTCATTGGAATTATGTTGAAATTATTCGAGATTTTGTTAATGTGACCTTTAAAAGAAACAAAAACCACATTTGACATTTCGAAGCAAATAAATTGATCCTTGAAAATGATGTAAACTGATATCGAACTCAATTCACGGACAGTACTGTGTTAAACTTCTGTACGTTTTCCAGAAGTATCTCTTTGTTTTGCACATTAGCCAAAAATTTTTTTAAACAAAAACAAAAGTTAAATTACGACTGGGATTACGGACAGTAAAATTACAGTTCACTACTTCGTGTAACCCCCACGAGCATTCAGGAGAGCACGTACACGTTGAGGCATGCTGTTCACGAGATTTGCCAAGGTTTGGACAGGAATCGCTTGCCATGCAGTGACAATAGCCTGCTGCAATTCACGCACAGAGGCAGGCTGCTGGTCCAAGTGGTCGATTTGATGCGTTAATTCTGCCCACAAGTTCTCTATCGGATTCATATCCGGGGACATGGCAGGCCACTCCATATGCTCTACACCACGGTCAGCAAGAAAGTGTTGGATCATGCGAGCACGATGAGGCCGTGCCTTGTCATCTTGGAAGACAAAGTTTCCTCGAAAGGCTGCACGAACAAATGGAAGCAATGTTTCTTCCAGAATGGCCCTGTGCTTGAACTGGTTCAGGTTTCCATTCAGAACAACAAGGTCAGTTTTGCCCACTGCATGAAAAGCAGCCCAAACGTTCACCCCACCACCTCCAGCTTGGACTCTTGGCACAATACAATCTTCGTTGTAGGCTTCATGTACTTGTCTGCACACTCGGACACGGCCATATTGACGATAGACCAGAAATCTAGACTTGTCACTGAAGATCACATGATTCCAGTGTCCTGGCTGCCATTGACGGTCCTCTCTGGCCCACTGAAATCGGCGCTGGCGGTGTTGTCTGGTCAGACGTGGCTTTCTCAGGGGACGCCTGGCACGATAGCCTGCTTGAACCAGTCGTTGGTTGACTCGCCTTCTGGATACAGGCACATTTGTCAGTTGCTGCCACTCAGCCTGAAGCCGATTAGCTGACTTGGTATGGCCATTGCGGACTAACCGGTGCAGCTGGCGATCATCCCTCCTTGTGGTTCTGCGGGGAAGTCCTGACCTCGGTATTGGAGCAGGGACACCCCTCTGAGCATTTCGTTTCAGGATCTTTGACACCTGACCTTGAGTGATGCCATACTGCCGAGCAATAGCACGCTGTTTCATGCCGGAATTTCGTAAAGCCACCACTAAATGACAAACAGCATTGTCGAGTTGACGGACCATCTCCAGGGGAAGCGGCAATAACTTTTGTAGACGTGCAGCAGTTGTTTTCCACTAATACAGAACGCAACAACCCTTCTATACCCGATTGTGAAGCCAATCGTCAAATGTACCTGTCCATACATTTTGTCACGCCACCTGTGATATAATCCTGTTATTGACTTCTTGCTGCGACAGACAATCAGTGACATGGTTCTTTTAACAAAGAAATCACTGAAGCGTAAAAGAAACTCACCAGATTGATATACCGAGTTCAGAAAGTAAACCCAAGTCAAGAAAAAAAAAGATATTCCATATTAAATGCCAAGTCTGTATGTATATATATATATATATATATATATATATATATATATATATATATATATATATATATATATATATATATGTATATATATATATATATATATATATATATATATATTTATATATATATACAGTGGAACCTTGACTTTAATTCGTTCTGTGACCGAGCTCGTAACTCAATTTGCTCGTTTCTCAAATCAAATTTCCCCATTAAAATGCATTGAAATGCTATTAATCCGTTCCAGCCCGCCAAAAACCACACCAATTTTTTTTTAAATATACAGTATATATAAAAATATCTCGCGCTTTATATTTCACCTGTATGCAGCATACAAGTTGGCAGGATGGCCTGGACTGGAGGTACGCACACTTGACTCTAAACTGTCCAGCCTGGGTTTGAATCCCGACCCAGCTATAACCTGTCATGGGTGAATCACAGGCAGGGTGATTCATCAATGTGTGTACCGCTAAACTGGGCGCCCCGTTTGCGTCCCATTAGTTGTTGGATGTTAAGGATCTCACCGTGTTTTCCACAAAGAGAAGGCGAGCTATCGCCGGCACTCTGAACAAGTTGTGGCCTGGCATGCTCTTCTCCTCTGCCGTTATTTCCGTCCTCCTCGGCATCTTTTTCCAGAAGAGCCCTGTCTCGTCACAGTTGAAGATTTGCTGGGGGATGTATCGTTCGGCTTCTATCAGTTCGGCAAAAGTTATAATAAAATCTTCAGCTGCCTTCACATCCGCCTCACCAAGTCGACAACACGCACACCTCGCTCATGTTTTTCGACGATTGCGTGTTTTATATCCAAGCACATCATCCTCTTCTTCTTCTCAGTACTGCCCTTGGCACTCAATTTCTTAGGACCCATGGTTAAAACTAAGAAATTTTCCAAAATAACCAAAATGCGAAAACAAAGCAGCAGCGATATACGGCAGAGATACTTGCACGGCAAGATAACCACGTGACCGGAACCCACCTGGTGGCGGGTAGCGTAAGCTCCAAAATAACCAACATGCGAAAACAAAGCAGCAGCGATATACGGCAGAGATACTTGCACGGCAAGATAACCACGTGACCGGAACCCACCTGGTGGCGGGTAGCGTAAGCTCCAAAATAACCAACATGCGAAAACAAAGCAGCAGCGATATACGGCAGAGATACTTGCACGGCAAGATAACCACGTGACCGGAACCCACCTGGTGGCGGGTAGCGTAAGCTCCAAAATAACCAACATGCGAAAACAAAGCAGCAGCGATATACGGCAGAGATACTTGCACGGCAAGATAACCACGTGACCGGAACCCACCTGGTGGCGGGTAGCGTAAGCTCCAAAATAACCAACATGCGAAAACAAAGCAGCAGCGATATACGGCAGAGATACTTGCACGGCAAGATAACCACGTGACCGGAACCCACCTGGTGGCAGGTAGCGTAAGCTCCAAAATAACCAACATGCGAAAACAAAGCAGCAGCGATATACGGCAGAGATACTTGCACGGCAAGATAACCACGTGACCGGAACCCACCTGGTGGCGGGTGGCGAAAGCTCGTAACTCAGATCTCGGCTCGCATCTCAAAGCAATAAACCGCCCGAGCGACGGCTCGTATCTCGGAAAACTCGTAAGTTGGTGCACTCGTAAGTCAAGGTTCCACTGTATATATATATATATATATATATATGTAAATATTTTTATAAACAGGAATTAAATTCCTGCATGGGGCTAAGTGTGAAAAACTCTGACTCAACACGGGACTCGAACCAGGGACCTCCATCACTTTCGCGGTGACAGCCCACTACGCTATAGAGCCAACCGAATTTTCCTCAGAAATTTTCACACTTAACACTGCGAGCTTTATAATGGCTGATGTCTTACGTGCCTGCTAGGCAGACCCCAGATGTGAGCGTAAGTATATGTATGTGTATGTATGTGTATACTAGTGTATGTAGAAGTGCATTGGAGATTAACTCATCTATAATTTTTTATAAACAGGAATTTTATTCATGCGTGGGGCGAAGTGTGAAAAACTCTGACTCAACATGGGACTCAAACCAGGGACCTCCATCACTTTCGCGGTGACAGCCCACTGCTGGTTGTACGATAATTTTTTGTGGAGGGATTTGGATGAAACCTGATGGGCAGGTTGGGTGTGTGACAAGTGTGACGACAAATAAATTAGATTTTGGTGTATATCCGAATACGGATCCGGATGCGATATTTTAAATTTTTTTTAGAGTCATTCTTCATCAATGAGAGATAGGGCCAAAAACTCCATATATATATATATATATATATATATATATATATATATATATATATATATATATATATATATATATATATATACATACATACATACATACATACATACATACATACATACATACATACATACATACATACATATATATATATATATATATATATATATATATATATATATATATATATATATATATACATATATATATATATATATATATATATAAATATATATATATATATTGTCGTGTGCCTGCCCTCTGGTCAACACCGCAGGGCGACACGGATAACAAAATGAGCTTTAATTCCGAGGCGTTTGATTCAATGGCGGACCTTCATTATATGTGCGGGGAGCAAGTGGGGGAGAAGCTGTGAGTGCTTACCTGCACGAGTCCACCTGACGTATTCGACCCTGTAATGATCAACTCAAACGACACAGAATTTAAATGAACAAAAATTCCGGCTTTATTAAAGAAAATGCCGGTCACAAAATAATGCACGATAAAAACTATGATTTCTAAATGGGACGTCCCACACATACAGACTCCAATACGGACAAAGGGAAATATAAAATAACGAAAAAAAGGTGTGATATTTATTGTGGGGACTTCGCTGCGAGTTGCTCTTGAACCCCGTCAGGAATCATCAAAGAAGGTCTGAGGCCTCTACGTCCTTGTGCATGAAAACGAGCTCGTTCTTCCAGCCGCGCGTATCCTCACAATCTTGTTCACCAACACCAATACCACAGCCAGACGATGTGAGGAAGTCCAGAGCCTTGACCGTTCATTGTCAAATGCCAGGACTCGAGAATGAAAGACGAAGAGCGATGACGGGACACGACCGTTCACCACCAGATCTAGAACCCGAGAGACAAAATGTCCACCGTTCTAATTGTTTTATACCTGAGGCTCTGACGTCACGTCTCTGTGTCTGCTCCCATCAGCGAGTCCCATCTTACCAGTCCTTGGGCCAATCAAATCCTGCACCAATCACTGCTCTTCGGGGTGAGACTTCACGGATCTTTTGTGCCTGTGCGCTCAACAGGTCGATGTGATCCGCGGTAGTGCTCAATGTCCTGCTTCCGGTTGGTTTTTATTTGGTGTGGTTAATGCAATTTCTGTTGAGGTGTGTGTGCTGCTGGTGTCACAAGGAACAGAGGTAAAAATAACAGAGGCCATTACACACAAGGGATTAATTTACCCATACTCCCTTGCTAATTAACATACCCCACCCCTCGTGATGGGGACAAATATATGCTCTTCCACGACATACGGTCTCCACAAATTTCTGACTTATTTGATGTTGTTTCTTCTTCTCCACGACAATCGGAGCACACTACCTATACAATTCTTCCTGGACTAAGATATTCACTGCCTACCCCCTGCAAACGTAGCAACATATATGTAGTCATCTCAATTTCACACAAAAATCTTAACAACAATATTACCTGACACTAAAAATCCGACAAGTACATGATAACAACAAAGGCAGAAGTGACGAATCCGTAACAATATATACTGTATATATTAAAACAAAGTTCGTTTTTTTGGATTTCGCTCGATATCACTCGATTGTGCTGCCTCCCTCCCCCCTCCAATCAAGGTGTAGAAACATCTCAAAGATGATCAAGAGAAATGGGAGGCACCTGAGCTAAATTTCAATGATATTTCATTGTGATATTTCAATGATATTTCATTGTCAATGTGATATTTCAGTTTTTTCTTTTCAATAAATTTGCAAAACTTTCTAAAATCCTGTTTTCTCTTTGTCATTATGGGGTATTGAGTGTAGATTGATGAGGGAAAAAATGAATTTAAAGGATTTCAGCATAAGGCTGCAACATAACAAAATGTGAAAAAGTGAAGGGGTCTGAATACTTTCTGAATGCACTGTATATATTACATATAAATATAATATCCAATCCGAAATAATACATCCTATATATATGTATTATTATTATTATTTTTAAAATGTATATATATATATTTTGTATATATATATATATATTATATATATACATTTATTATATATATATATATATATATATATATATATATATATATATATATATATATATATATATATATATATATATATATATATATATATATATATATATTGTTGTGGATATGAGAATGGTTTATTTTTTTTGTTGTTGTAGTGTAAATTGTTGTAAAGATCACCCTTTGTAAATGTCATGATCCTTGTAAATACCTCCGTAGTGTAAAGGTCAAAGGGCGTCTCGGTAGTTATTCCATGAAACACCACATTGCAGGACCCGATAAAACCCTTGTTCAGTAGCTTATATCTTATTATGTTTCTTAGGGTAAGGCTGTGTCTCCCATTAATTTAAATACTCCATTGCACCAAGTGAAAGAAGAGTAGATCCCCTTTCATTTCATTTCAATGGCCAACTGCATTTTGGGCGGTTTTCTTCAACCACCATTGGCCACGAGGCAGGGTTGGGGAAGAAAGGCATGTCTCCACCTCGTCATAGAGGGGAGGAGTGAGCCAGCCCCGAACAACCAACCGAGCACGAGGGGTTTGGTTTGAGAGGGCGGAGGAAGAGTGTTTGGGGGAGGTTCGCAAAGGTTGAGGGGCGGGGCCTATATAACCCGCCGCGGAGGCGTTCCCCAGAGAGATGAGCTTTTACAGAGGAGAGACGAGTACAAAGGAAAGAGCTGGGTCGTCAGAGCAAGAGCGAAAAGAGAGGTCCATGACAAGAGCTGAGTTGGGCGTCAGGGGTGGTCAGTGGTTGCGTTGAGTGGTTGCGTTGGAGAAAGAGTGGTTGGACAAAAGAAAGGGAGAGGAGAGAACCCGTCACGCCAGACCCCCCACCAGCGCGTCGGCTCCGACCGTGATCCGACCCGTGATCCGACCCGTGATCCGACCCGTGATCCCGCGCACACGACAGGATCGGTGGCATCAGCGGCCTTCGAGGTCCAGCCCGACGTCTCGTGTGGGATCAAGCTCCAGCCAGCTCCGTGCCGTCCTCCCCCTCCAGCCACACACCTCCTTCCAGCCAACCCACTCTGCAATTCCCCGTGTGAGTCGTCTTTGTTTGTTCTGTCCTGGGTAGGTAATTAAGCTTGTATAAGGAATTCCCTGTGTCTCTAAAAGCTTCTGTATATTATATTATTATCTTTCCTTCTCCTTGGTTATTTTGAGCCTGTAAATAGCAAATAAATTTAGTCGTATTTTCAACCCTTTTCTCGTCCTCTTATTCCTTTTCCTCTTTGCATTCGTCGTCTTAGTCTTTTCCCGATTGAATAGCGGTGGCGCGATACGGCCAACGTTCAGGGTGAATCGGGTTTTAGTCGGGGAATAACTGTTCGGCCGCGGTTACACCACCGCTCGGTAAAAATAACATCTAATCCGCGGACCGTAACAAATTGGTGTCAGGAGTTGGGATTCGAACCTGGGACTAAATTTATTTCGCCCAAATTCAGGACACCAATTGTGTTATTACAGTAACAAATTGGTGTCCGGGAGTGAGATACGAAGCCCGAAGCGCGCTTAACGCGCTCTAAATTACGAGCTGCTGCAAATTTGTGTTGTAAAGCAAAACCCGAATTTTGAAATCGCGCCATGGCTGGTCAAGGCGACGGGATGTCGGTGGGAGAGATAGACGGGGTGGAATCGACCCAGGACCTCGGGGAAATGTATGTGGAGGAAAGGGAGGAGGAGAAAAATGGCAATGTGGTTGCGGAGGTTTCAGACGCACAAAATGGCGCTCTCGCGCACGTGGTTGAGGGGGCCACGGCCGCGGAACCAATGAGCGCGGCCCAAATGCAAGCCTTCATGACCCAATTCATGGTGGAAATGCAGAAAAAAAACGACAGTAAAAAAATGGAAAACAGAATGATGGGGGCCCTTATGGGACAAATGGGAGACCAAATTGGAGGTTTAAAAAACAGTATGGGGGTAATGAGGGACGAAAGGAGGGCTAACAATGAGCGAATAATAAACGGAATGAGGGCCGATAGGGAGGAAAGGGAGCAGAGGGACAGAGACCGCAAGTTGAACGAAAGGGTCCCAAGGGTGCACGAGGAGGTAACACGGGTCGAGAAGCGCCGGTTGAACGAAGTTGAGAAAAGCAGGGGTACAATGACAGGGCTAGAAATCGCGACCCGGGGTTTGGAAAAGCCGGCGACCGCTGAGGTAGAGGAGGGTGTTTTATTAAAGCCAACGGTCGTCGAGGTTAATAAAGAAAAAGCAGTGCTGGGAATTAAAATTGAAGAGATGACGGAGGTAGCCCGGGAATTGAAGGGAGAAATGGAATATGTACAAAGTCCCTGCTCAAATCATGATGATGTACGCATGAACCAAATAAAGAGTTTGCAGGTGCGCGTGGAGAAGGGAATCCCCCAGGTGAGTCGTGCTGTATATTGTGCGGGTAGATTTTGTAAAAGGATGTTTAGCGACAAAAGAATTGTCGCGCGATTGGGATCGATATGGCACCCGGGCGTTGGTAAAGGGTCCCGTGTGAGTGGAAATGGCACGCGTGTGAGGAAAGAGTGTGCGTCGGCGAGTGGGTGTGTTATAAAGTGTGGGAGTGAAACCGAGTGCGAGCGAGAATGCACGTCGGAGGGTCTGTGTGAAACAGAGTGTGCGGAGTGTGACACGGAGAGTGAGTTGGTGATGGCGCAGGTGCGAGAGGGCACATCGGAGCGCGAGTGTGAAACCGAGTGCGAGCGAGAATGCACGTCGGGGTGTACGGAGTGTGACACGGAGAGTGAGTTGGTGATGGCGCAGGTGCGAGAGGGCACATCGGAGCGCGAGTGTGAAACCGAGTGCGAGCGAGAAAGCATGTCGGGGTGTACGGAGTGTGACACGGAGAGTAAGGTGGTGGTGGAACGTGTGCGAGGAAGCACACCTGAGTTGGTGGTAGCGCGAGTGTGGGAGAGCCCATGTGAGCGCGTTAGTGGGTGGATGCAAGAGTGCACGCCCATGGTGAGTGGTACGGAGTACGTACCAAGGGAGAGTGCGCAAGACGGTGCGCGAGGTGTGTTAAGGGAGTGTGCGAACAGCGAGTGTGCGCGAGAGGTGTGGTGTGTAACAGGGAGTACGTTGGTGGAATGTACGGACGGCGTTGGAATGCCGGGTTTGGTGAGGGTGAAAGGGGTAGCGTATGCGTGTGAGCATGCAGGTGAAGCATCGACGGTAACCGGGTTAGCGGTTAGGGCGACGGATAGCCGATGCGAGCACTCGGGGCATGGTGTGCTTTGTTGGGTGCGAGGCCCGGCGCGGATCGATGCTGCGTCGCTTCTCTTCGAAGCGTCGTTGCCGATTCGGGCTTGGCCCCGCCCTGCACGGTCGAGTCCGGGCCTTGGAGGGCGAGGCGACCGGTCCGGTTCAAGGGCGAGTGGGAGGAAGCGGAACGGTGCCCCCTCGTGGGGACGGGGTTCCGACCGGGGGAGATTGAGCCATCGGGCCCGGGACCGCAAGGTGCCGCGCCGAGATGGTGCGTGGAA
This sequence comes from Myxine glutinosa, assembly GCF_964187855.1. Classification (NCBI taxonomy): domain Eukaryota; kingdom Metazoa; phylum Chordata; class Myxini; order Myxiniformes; family Myxinidae; genus Myxine; species Myxine glutinosa. The sequence continues at coordinate 132,210,932 of NC_136266.1, read as the reverse complement.
TCTCGGCCCAAACAAACCACCTCCCTTGAACCGAAAGCCGGACGGATTCAACCTGCAGGCGACCAAGCCACCCGAATTCATTGCTCGGCTTTGCGAAGCCGAGTTTAATGATGTCATGACGCACCGAGGCTAGGATATAGCGGACTGTGATGATGGTGATAGTGATAGTGATAGTGATTTGATACGAAATTTAGAAAAGTGAATAGAATTGGCAGTAATTGGAAAATTTTTGATTGGTTGAAATTTGGTGAGCAAAATTGGTAGTGGAACGTCCCCGATGTGGTGGGATGGCAACTCTGTCATCCCTCACAGCGGGGGGCGAAGGAGCACTAGTTTATGGGGTTGATGGCAGTGAAAACTAGCCCGGGAGGGTTAGGATATATCGTGTGTAGGGACCTAGAAGATGACCTTAGGTGACGTTAAGGTTAGGTAGTGACAATGATACCTGTAGTGGGGACGCAGGTAGATTAGTGTGGATGATAATGACGTGGTATGTGCTTCGTTTAAAGGGAAGACGGGGAGCACTAAGTTAGCAGGGCAACAGGTAGTGCAGATGATGCCGTGTGAGTGTTGGAGGTGTATTCAAGTGTATTGTGAAAAGTGTGTGAGGAACAGGTGTGATTGCACAGGTGTGCAACTGAACAGGTGTATGGAGCAGTGTTTGAGTGAGTGATGGTGATGTGAGTTGTGCTGACCAAATGGTCCAGGGAGAAGGAGGGTGCAGGTGGCACCAGGTATGATTGCACAGGTGTGCAACTACAGGTGAATGGAGAATGGTTGTGTGAAATACATGGAGTGTGGAATACATGGAGTATTGGAATGGATGGTCGTGGGGTGAGTATGGTGGAAACTGTGGAGTGGAGTGGATGGTGCGAAGGTGTGAATGGGGGAAGGATGGACCCCCATCACGAATACCCGGGGAGGGTAGTGTAAGTGTTAGGTAGAGGGTGTAGGTAAATTGTGGTTGGATATTGGCATCTGTGGTGCGGGTGAGAGAATGGTATTTGGATGGGTGCATTAGTGTTGTGGAAATGGCTGGGCATGTAGCCTGTTAGTGTGTGTAGTTGGTTTGGGCACTCCACCACTGTGAGGATGTCGGCCAGGTGAGGCCGCAGGTGGACTCTGCGGGCCGGTAGAGTTGTTGTGGATGGGGCCCGAGGATCCGGAGGACGGACCCGCGTAGCCCAGTGCCAAAGGGCACCAAGGGGTGACAGAGCCAGGAGGGGCCTTCCCCAGTTAGTTAGGTTAGGGTGAGGAGCTAGGTAAGCTCGGGTGGCAACTACAGTGGTGGAGGTGTGCAGGTGGGTAGACCTGCTGGGAGAGCTACATGTCACAGCCCAGAAATTGTGCCAGGGCACCGGGAGATGAATCGGGGGAGTGAGACCCCAAATTGAGCAGCACCACAGTTTGGTCAATGGGAATTGGTTTTTAGAACCCATAGTGTAAGTGGCCAATGGATTGGCAGGGAGAGACCCCGGGTAGTGTAAAGTGTGTTAAAGTCATTTAGAAAGTAGTTAGGATGAAGTCTCCTCGCACCATCTGCATCCACTCACCTGAGGTGACAGGTACTCCACACCATGCCATGTTTAATTATTTTTATGTGCAAATGTTTTGGATTGTGAGACGCATCATGACGTGGGTGTGACATTGTGCTTGATGTTCCATCTCTCCCTCCTTATGAGGATTGATGATGAATTGGTGATGGCAAATTTTGGATAGTGGGATTGTGAAGACGAATTTGGTGTAAGGGAAATATGGGAAGACGTGACAGTAGCGACGGATTGGTAATGTGTAGATTTTGTACATATGGGGTAAGGGCAAGGGTAGTGTAGGTGACAGGGGGGTGACGTACGGTAGGGACGAGCTTTCTCACTTTGCCCTCCGTACGCATTTCACCTTGCATTGCCTTATTGATGTGTACCCTTGTGACCTTACCCCTCGCTCATTTGTCTTCCCCCTTTTGTCTCCCACATGACCTGTGCGCCATTGGGCGCCGAGGGGAGCGTGCGTGAGTCGGCCATTGTGCACCCGGAACTCCCAGAACCAGCTGTCTGCATCGATGCACCACATTATGGACCACATGTCAGTGGCCGAGCACCACTTATGGACCCCATGGGATGGGGCATGGCCCCTCTGCTGGAACCGGCCATGAGGGCCCGAAATCTTGCTGGCTGACCTTGGCCACAGGGCACCGATGCCCCACGGGTGAACCACACTAGTCGGCCCTGTGGGCCATCAATAAAGAAAATAAAAGGGACACGTTGGGTGCATTTTACTTTATTGCAAATAGGCCGCCAGCAAAGGAAAAAGACAACATCTGGAAGAAAATAATAATAGCCAGCAGAGGGAGCCGAAGAGCAAGAGACCACCTGCAGGGTTAGGGGTTGTTGATTTTATTTTTATTGAACACTGATGAACAATGGTGACTGCACCGATTGGTGCTTGAGGGTGTATTGGTGGGTTTTTGGGTGCTTTCATGGTGCATTGATGCAGAGCAGACTGTCTCCCCCCCAGAAAGAACAATCACAGGTCCTGGGTTAGTTTTGTAAATAAAAGTAGTGTCAATTGTAAATAATTCTCCCCACCGTCAGTGTGTAGTTTGAAGACCATTCCGCAATTCGGTTAACTGTGGGCGTAAGTCTGTTAGGCAGGGTGCAATGGAGCAGCGGGACACATTTATTTATGTTTTAAAACTGTCGCACTCAGGGTCAGGTTAAAAGTAGAGGGAACTACACCTACGTGTCACACTAAATTTAAGTTGTAGGCCCGGGACGTGCCTAAGAGGAGGAGGGTGCAGTGTTGTGGATATGAGAATGGTTTATTTTATTTTTTTGTAGTGTAAATTGTTGTAAAGGTCACCCTTTGTAAATGTCATGATCCTTGTAAATACCTCCGTAGTGTAAAGGTCAAAGGGCGTCTCGGTAGTTATTCCATGAAACACCACATTGCAGGACCCGATAAAACCCTTGTTCAGTAGCTTATATCTTATTATGTGTCTTAGGGTAAGGCTGTGTCTCCCATTAATTTAAATACTCCATTGCACCAAGTGAAAGAAGAGTAGATCCCCTTTCATTTCATTTCAATGGCCAACTGCATTTTGGGCGGTTTTCTTCAACCACCATTGGCCACGAGGCAGTGTTGGGGAAGAAAGGCGTGTCTCCACCTCGTCATAGAGGGGAGGAGTGAGCCAGCCCCGAACAACCAACCGAGCACGAGGGGTTTGGTTTGAGAGGGCGGAGGAAGAGCGTTTGGGGGAGGTTCGCAAAGGTTGAGGGGCGGGGCCTATATAACCCGCCGCGGGGGCGTTCCCCAGAGAGATGAGCTTTTACAGAGGAGAGACGAGTACAAAGGAAAGAGCTGGGTCGTCAGAGCAAGAGCGAAAAGAGAGGTCCATGACAAGAGCTGAGTTGGGCGTCAGGGGTGGTCAGTGGTTGCGTTGAGTGGTTGTGTTGGAGAAAGAGTGGTTGGACAAAAGAAAGGGAGAGGAGAGAACCCGTCACGCCAGACCCCCCACCAGCGCGTCGGCTCCGACCGTGATCCGACCCGTGATCCCGCGCACACGACAGGATCGGTGGCATCAGCGGCCGTCGAGGTCCAGCCCGACATCCCATGCGGGATCAAGCTCCAGCCAGCTCCGTGCCGTCCTCCCCCTCCAGCCACACACCTCCTTCCAGCCAACCCACTCTGCAATTCCCCGTGTGAGTCGTCTTTGTTTGTTCTGTCCTGGGTAGGTAATTAAGCTTGTATAAGGAATTCCCTGTGTCTCTAAAAGCTTCTGTATATTATTTTATTATCTTTCCTTCTCCTTGGTTCTTTTGAGCCTGTAAATAGTAAATAAATTTAGTAGTATTTTCAACCCTTTTCTCGTCTTCTTATTCCTTTTCCTCTTTGCATTCGTCGTCTTAGTCTTTTCCCGATTGAATAGCGGTGGCGCGATACGGCCAACGTTCAGGGTGAATCGGGTTTTAGTCGGGGAATAACTGTTCGGCCGCGGTTACACCACCGCTCGGTAAAAATAACATCTAATCCGCGGACCGTAACAATATATATCTATATATCTATCTATATATATATATATATATATATATATATATATATATATATATATATATATATACTCAGAGGCAAAAGTTATTGTGACATGGAATTTTTTCATTGGTAATCTTGTGAATGAATTTTTGGATTTGAACCAGAGAAAGAGTGTGTTAAAATGGTCGAAGAAACGCAACCAAGCAGTTGTTGTTCGAATTGCACGAAATTTGCAAGAAGCATGACATATTCGAGAAAAATGGCCAGCAATGTTCACTTTAAAAGGCCAGACAACCAGACGCTTATCATTTCCACTCAATGCAGTCTTAAGAAGTGCAGAAATCAGAAAAACACCTCTATTCATCGTTCTGGAACAAGTTCGACATACCACGCCTCGGGGAAAATGACAGATGGAGAGCTATAGGTATGCTTCAGTCTGGTACCTCGCAGCGTGATGTTGCTCGTCGATTCAACATCCATAGAAACACCATTTGGCACAGCTTCACCGAGCTGACGGTAGGACACGTGTCTACAGGTGCACAGGTGAACGTTACATCAGGCCATGTGTTCTGGAAGGGGATCATTTTGGAGGTGGGGGCATTATGATCTGGGGTGGGATAACAGCTGCAGCAAGAACGCCAATGATTGTGATTGAGGGGAACTTGAATGCTGTGAGGTACCGAGACGAGATTTTGCAAATGGCCGCTTTACCGTTTTTGCAACAGAACGGCCCTGGAGTGACGTTTCAACACGATAATGCCAGACCACACATTGCTCGAGTTGTACAGCAGTATCTTAATCAGAACAATGTTAATGTGTTACCCTGGCCTGCAAGATCCCCTGATTTGTCACCCATTGAACACGTCTGGGATGAAATGGAGCGACGTTTACGACGTCATCCGAATCCTCCAAAAACGCTGCAGGAACTCCACCAAATCCTTCCTCGGATATGGAATGATCTTCCCAAGGACTTTCATCGACGTTTAGTGGCCTCAATGAGGCGAAGGTGCCAGGCCTGCATCAATGCACAAGGTGGACACACTCGCTACTGACTGTGTGAACTTGCTTGTGAACCCCCTCTTGTGTTGTGGCTCATTTGCATATGCCAGGTGCACTGTTCTTATGGACTGTTGATCGTTACCATACCTTGAAACATTTGTCTTTCCATGTAATAACAATTCATTCGCGGCAGTAAAAGTTTAACACTGATTCTGTTTGTTGTTTGTGTGTCACAATAACTTTTGCCTTTGAGTATAGATATATATATATATATATATATATATATATATATATATATAATATATATATATATATATATATATATATATACATATATATATATATATATATATATATATATATATATATATACATATATATATATATATATATACATATATATTATATATATATATATAATATATATATAGTATATATATATACATTGTCGTGTGATTCCCCTCGGTGAAGACCGGGAAATCACAGATAGCAATCGAGCGTTAACTTCGAGGAGACGATCAAATACGGATTTTATATCTTACGGGAAGCTTTTACCTGTCGGACCTGCCCGGCAGCCCCGAGCAGACTTCAACCCTGCAAAGTAACTCAAACAACAACGGCTTTTATGTACAAAAATAAACACGTTTATTTTATGGAACCCGAGAACAAGAACATGATGGTAAATAAATGTGATTCTAAAATTGGAGCGCTCCTACACCAGACTTGCACACAGACGAAGGGAAAATAAATGAAAAGAAACGTGTTTTATCGTGGGGACTTATCTTGACTCAGCTGGTGTGTCAGGTATCGTCAGGCTCCAAACGCGCACTCTGGTGTTGGCGGGAGGAAGGCCGCAATCCGCCTCGTTCGCGCACGCGCACAAAATCAGGCCTCCATTCTCCTCGCACACCAATGGATCGTTTCAGTATGAGTGTCGAAGGCCAGGGGTGAGCGAGAGGCAGGAAGGGCAAAATGCAAGAGTCCAGGGTCAGGGAGAAATGGCGGAGGGCAATAAGAGAAGAGAGTCCAGCGCCAGCAGAAGGTCCAAGCGCACAAGGGCAGTCCAAACGAGAGGGAACCTGAACAAGAAGGGATGGCCAAAATGTCGGCCAGCCAGTTGTTTTATCGGCCGTCTCGTGACGTCAGCTCTCCCTCTCTGCCAATCAGTCCGTCACATCTCGACCTCTCGAATGTTCTTCCCCCGCCAGTCCTTCACCATTCGCTGAGTGCTTCGCACTCTCCTCCTCACGTCATTGGTCGGTGGCCAATCAGTATGTCTCTTCTTGCTCCCTTCCTTCCACCAATCCGAGGGAAGCTTCTTGCCCCTTCTTTGGCCAATCACCAGTCCTTCCTTACTCTGCCAATCAGCGGCCTTCGTCCTGCCTCGTGTCTTCCTTCCACCAATCAGTGGCCAGCTTCTTGCCCCTACCTTGACCAATCACCAATCCTTCTGGGCGTGGCTCTCGGCCTGCCTGAGCGATGAGTGTTAGTTACTATGCCAGTTGGTGATGTAGCTGGCTGCGGCTTCATCGGCAGTGCCCTGAACTGGCTTCCGGTGAGCTTTGTTGTGGGGGGGGGGGGGGGGGGGGATATAATTAGTTTGTGTACTAATGGGCCTAACTACTCTACGGGTCTGTGTGTGTTGCCATATGGGACAATGGATAGATCACAAGTCTCACAAACAGGAGAATTAGCATAATCCCGACTCTAGTTATCACAAGGCCATCCTCGTATGACCACAAATATACACTTAATCCGACATCCGGGCTAGACAGGTCCCTGCTTATGTACATCGTGATGGTTCCTCTTCTTCACGACAGTCGGAGCATGATACCTACACAGATCTACCTGATCTATACATCACTCTACCCCAAAATTCATAAGAATATTATATATATTTTATTTATATATACATATATACATATATATATATATATATATATATATATATATATATATATATATATATATATATATGTATATATAAATATATATATATATATAATTATATATATAATTATATATATATATAAATATATATATATATATATATATATATATATATATATATATATATATATATATATATATATATATATATATATATATATATATATAATATAATATAATATAATTATTCCTGTTTTTCCTGTTTGAATCCTGTTTGATTCCATAGGAATTTGATTCCTGTTTATAAAATTGTAGATGAATTAATCTTCAATGCATTTCTACTTATTCACACATACATATGCATGCATATACTTACGCTAACATTTGGGGTCTGCCTCGCAGGCACGTGGGACATCGGCCATGATAAAGATCGCTGTTAAGTGTGGAAAAGGTCTGAGGAGATTGCGGCTGGCTCAATAGCGCAGTGGGCTGTTGACACATAATCAACGGAGGTCCGTGGTTCGAGCCCCGCATTGAGTCAGAATTTTTTCACACTTAGCCCCTCGCAGGAATTTGATTCCTGTTTATAAAAAAAACAAACAAACAAAAATAAATATATATATATATGTATGTATGTATATATATACATAATATATTTTATATATACACTACCGGTCAAAAGTTTTAGAGCACCACAATTTTTCAAGTTTTTATTGAAATTTACGCAGTTTAATGTCTCAATGTACTCTGAAATTAAGCATACACAAATAAACAATTGGAGATAAAAAATAAATCATCGAATCATTTTGTTTAGCAAAATTTAATTTAAAATTTTGACTCGGCAAAGTCGCCACCTTTTGCAGATATAACCGCCGAAACTACTCGTGGCATTCTTTCTACAATGGAAATCAAATATTGTTCGGGAACTTCTTCCCAACACTGTTTTTTTTTTTTTTTTTTTTTTTTTTTTTTTGTTGTATACAAGATCGAGGCTCGTGAAAGAGCGAACATTAATCACACAGAAAGACAAACCGACACATAAAAGAAATAACATCGGGAGCGGTAGACAAGATGAGGAGAGAGAGGGAAGGACACAAACAACATTTGAGAGCAGGGACCGAGAGACATGGAGACATCGAGAGATCTGTGGGAGGGAGAGGGCTTTGGGGGGGGAGGCATGGGAAGGGGGGGGGGGTGGGAGAGGTATACAACATATGGACACTGCCAGGACTTCCAGGAAAGAAGTTGGAGTTTCAAACAAGATGGATCTGGGGTGAATTAGTGGGGGTAGAAAAGATCAAGGTTTTGGATGGGGGAAGATAAGAGATGGTGGTGAACAGCTGTTGTAAAGACCTGGAGGGAGGAGTGGGATTGAAGGGAGTGTGGGAGTTTGTTCCAGAGGCGGGAGAAAAGAGGAATGAAAGAGTGAAGGTGAGCAGAGAGCCGAGATTTCGGCAGTTTAACCATCAGAGGGTTGCTGGCAGATCTTGTGCGACCTGTAGGAATATTTGGGGGACAGAGCACAGAGAGAGCTGGGGGAGCAAGGCCGGAGAGGAGTCGGTAGAAGACAGAAAGACCACCTACCTGCCTGCGGTGAGTGAGTGAAAGGCCCTCAGAGATAGCTTCATCGCGGGAGATTCCAATGATTCTGAAAGCTTTGGTTTCAACAGCGTGAAGCCGAGCTAGGTGTGAGGCAGGAGCACCAGCCCATAGGGGAGAACAGTATTCCATTGAGCTGCGGATGAAAGCCTTGTATGTGGTGAGGAGCTCAGGTGTGCCTAGGAAGGACTTCGCACGACGGAGGATGCCCAGTCAGCGACTGGCTTTGGAGGCCAGCTTTGAAATGTGGTTTTCCCAAGAAAGATCATGGCAGATAGTGAGACCCAAAAGCTTGAGCGACAGAACTTCTTGGAGAGGATTGTTGAGAAAGTAGATGGGAGGGTTGTCCAGTCGATCTTTTCGGAGAGACATAGTAAGAGTGTGAGATTTGTCAGGATTGAAAGGCATGTTCCACTTGTTTGACCAGTCTGTGATTTTGTCCAGGTCTTCAAAGAGTGAGGAGGCTGCAGACTGCCGATCTGAGGGAAGAGGAATGGAGCGGCAGAGAGTGGAGTCATCAGCAAAGAGATAGAGAGGATTTTCCAGAGAGTCGGAGAGATCATTGATAAAGACCAGAAAAAGCACAGGGCCCAGCACACTGCCTTGGGGAACTCCAGCCTGAACAGGAAGGGGAGATGAGAGAAATCCATTCAGGGCCACACGTTGACTACGACCAGAGAGGAAGTCCGCGAGCAATGCATGGAGATTTCCATGGATACCATAGGAGGAGAGTTTGGTGAGCAGAGCTGGGTGCCAGACCGTATCGAAGGCACGTGATATGTCAAGGGCGACAGCTCTGATTTCCTGTTTGGCATTGAGGACCTCCATCCATTGTTGAGGCAGCAGAAGCAGCATGTCCAGAATAGAGTGACCTGGTCTGAAACCAAATTGATGAGCAGAGATCAAGCCATTGGAGAAGAGGAAAGATTTCATATCCGAAGCAATGATGGATTCCATGACTTTGCTGATATTTGGGAGCAGGCTGATTGGTCTGTAGTTGCAAGGATCTGTTTTTGCACCTTTTTTGTGTAAAGCGGTAATGTTTGCTGATTTCCAGGATGCTGGCAGATGACCTTGAGGAAAAGATAGGGTGAAATGAACAGAGAGAGGGTGAGATAGAGCGGCAGAGCAGGATTTTAGGACCCGTGGGCTGATGCCGTCTGGTCCACTTGCAGAATCAGAGTCGAGGTTAGACAAAAACTCCTCCACCTTGTCAGGAGAGAAGGACACAGAGTCCAGGAGCAGTTGGGTTCGACTGTGAAAAGTGGGAACAGAGAGAGATGGGTTTGGGACTCAAGATTTTGAGGCAAACACAGAGTTGAGGCATTCGGCTTTGTCACGTGCGATGTCAACTGTGTGGCCATTTGAGGTAAGGGAGGGGATGGAGGGGGAACAAACACCAGAAACGGATTTGACCAGACGCCACCAGGATTTGGAGGAAGGAGACAGGTTAGAGAGTTCATTCTTGAGTGAGGAGAGATAGTGCTTCCTGGCACTCCTGAGGGTAGACACACACTTGTTCCGAGCTTGGTGGAAGGAACTGAGATTGCCTTCAATTGGATTAGCCTTCCAAGAGGCAAAGGCAAGTTGTTTCAGGGCAACTGCCTCACCACAAGATTCAGTGTACCATGGACGGGAGGAAGGGTAAGACAACTGAAGACGAGATGGGATAAATCTGTGCATGAGAGAGAGAGCAGTTTGCTTTGGAAGAAGCAAAAGTTCCCACAGAACTGTTGCAGAAGTTCCCACAAATGTGTTGCACTTGTAGGTTGCTTTGCTTTCACCCTTCTGTCCAGTTCATCCTAAACCAGCTCAATGGGGTTTAAGACTGGAGACTGTGCTGGCCATTCCATGATTTGAAGCCTACCGTCTTGTTCTTTTCCACGAAGGTAGTTTTGACACAGCCTGGAGTTGTGTTTAGGGTCATAATCTTGCTGTAGGATGAACTCCTGACCAACTAGGCGTATACCAGAGGGTATTGCATGGCGCTGCAAAATGCTGTGGTAGCCCTTTTGGTTCAGGGTGCCAGTCACTCTGTGGAAGTGACTGACTCTGGATCCAGCAAAAGAGCCCCAGACCATCACGCTTCCTCCTCCATGTTTGACAGTTGGTGTCACACACTGAGGAACCATCCTTTCGCCTACTCGACGGTGTACAAAAACCCTGCATGATGAACCAAAGATTTCAAATTTTGATTCATCGGTCCATAAGACATTCCTCCAGTCTTCAGTTGTCCACTGGCGGTGCTTCATGGCCCAGGCACGCCTCTTTTTCTTATTTTGCCATCTTAGCAATGGCTTTCTTACTGCCACTTGACCTGTCAAACCTGCAGCTCGAAGTCTTCTCTTCACAGTTGAAACTGAGACTTGCTTACTTCGACCAGTGTCAAGCTGTGCTTGAAGCTGTTGTCCTGTGAGCCGCCTATCACACAAGCTGTTGACTCTCATAAACTTGTCTTCTGATTCTGTTGTGGCTTTGGGTCTGCCAGACCTCTTCCTGTCAGAGTTTCTTCCAGTTTCCAAGTGCTTTTTTATGGTGTCGGAAACTGTACTCACTGACACCTTGGCTTTCTTTGCAATTTCTCTGAAGGAAAGACCGACACTTGTGAGGGTTATAATGGTCTGTCTGTCTTCCTTTGTTAATTGCCTTTTTCTCGCCATTATGATAGCAATATACTACTTCCTGCAGTGCAATATTGTCCAAATAATGCTTCAGAGGGTGTAATAACAGTCTGTTCCAATACTGCTTTTATACAGACAGGGGGTTTGTAATCAAGTAATCAGCAGAGGTTGGGACACCTGTAGGAATTGTTTGCATCAACTTTCAAGGCTTAATTTACTTACATTGCTGCAGAACAGCTGTGCGTTGTTAACCCATTACTTGTTCCCTGAAGTCGCCGGCGAGGTTTCGTTTATTCGCAGCTGTCTACGCTCTCCATCGAAATCGAAGTTAAGTAATTGTTCACATTTGTATTTTCGTTATAACTGTATTTATTTGATGGTGTTGTACGTATCGTGTGTCCCGAGGAAGATTTTCGGTGCAAATCTTTCATACCTGTATAGAAAATCGTGTTAATTCGTGTCGTGTCTTTTGGCTTTGAGGCCTTATACAGTGTCCAACCTTGAGGCTTTGTTTTTCTCTCAGCGGTCCATCGTTTGTGCTCCAATAACTTTCGTTCTCTGCTTTTCCCAGTCTTTTCACCCCATAGCCTACTTCCTTGTTTAAAATCAACTCAAAAAAACCCAAAAAAACATTTCCTTCTCTGTTCTTATTCTCTGTTCTCATTCGTTTATTCGTTCTTATTCATTCGTTCGTTCTTCGAACGATGTTCACTGTTATTACTGTTACTGTAACTAGGGCATGCCCGTACTATATCTATATCTAAAATTATATCCCCCCCTCTATTTACATGAAATGGTTTGGTCCATGAAATGTTTTGGTCCATTCGCAACGCCAAAGCGAACGGCGAACGCTTTACATGAAATGGTTTGGTGCATGAAATGTTTTGGTCCATTCGCAACGCCAAAGCGAACGGCGAACGGCTTGCGAGTACAGTGACAATCCCCCCGGGGTTTTAATTAGTTTTAAAACATCGTTTAACGCCAACATAGCGCCAACATAGTTTGCAAACGTGAAATAAATGAATACGCTCTCAAATGTGCCATCCGAGGCAGAGTGTGTCCGCCACGTTCGGCACACGTGATAGCTCGCTGCTCTCTGATTGGTTGAATCGTTTTTTGGACATAGCTCGGTAAGTAATTGTCCGATTAATATGAAACCTTGAAAAGGCACATCCTCGGGTCCCCAGCAATATACCTGGCAAGTTAAGTTTAAAGTATATCGGACCCGTGGTTGTCGAGAAACAGCGGTCACAGACAAACAAACGTACAAACGTACAAACGTACAAACAAACACACAGAGATTACTGGAATTATAGATAGATAACAGTTATTACTGTTATTACTGTTATTACTGTTCACTGTTAACGTTCACTGTTATTATCCTTAAAATGTTTACACTTTCCCCTCAAGTTCTGTATTCCGTCATATATTATAACACCTTTTTCTTCTTCTTCTTTAAAAGGTTGCTTTCGACTTGCTCACCAAATCTATTCATCCCCAAATAAAATTCCATCTCTTTCAGTGCCTCTTTTCTACATTCCCTAAACTCTCCTGCACTCCATCCTCCCTCCAGCGTCCTTAAACGTATTTTTGACTCGAAGGTCACAAGAAACTCATTTTGCAATAAATGTTCGTTTCCCATTAATCGTACACTTTCTAAAATCCAATCTCACCCCTCCCCTCCAAATCTTCCCGATAACCCCTCCCACCCAAATCTTCCCCATCACCACTCCCCTCCAAATCTTCTCCCTTGCCACTCCCCTCCTAATCCTCCCCATCACCCATCCCTTTCAAATCTGCCCCCTTGCCCCTTCTCTCCTAAACTCCCCCCACTCCTCCCTCCAGGTCTTTAAAACAGCTGTTCACCACCATCTCTTATCTTCCCCCATCCAAAACCTTGATCTTTTCTACCCCCGCTAATTCACCCCAGATCCACCTTGTTTGAAATTCCAACTTCTTTCCTGGAAGTCCTGGCAGTGTCCATATGTTTTATACCTCTCCCACCGCCCCCTTCCCACGCCCCCCCCCCCCCAAAGCCCTCGCCCTCTCTCAGATCTCTCGATGTCTCCATGTCTCTCGGTCCCTGCTCTCAAATGTTGTGTTTGTGTCCTTCCCCCTCTCTCCCCATCTTGTCTACCGCTCCCTGTTATATGTTTTATGTGTCGGTTTGTCTTTCTGTGTGATTAATGTTCGCTCTTTCACGAGCCTCGACCTTGTATACAAAAAAAAAAAAAAAAAAAAAAAAAAAAAAAATCCCTCCCCTCCAAGACTCTCCCTCGCCCCTCCCCTCCTAGACTCCCCACTCACCCCTCCCCTCCAAATCTCTCCCATATCCCATCCCTTTCAAATCCCTCCCATTGTCCCTTCCCTCCTAAACTCCCCCCTCGCCCCTCCCATTCAAATCTCCCCACCCTCATTTCTTCTCAATTTCCCCCCTCTCACTCCCCCTCCTCAAAGCATCCTCCCCGCTTCTTCCCCCTTCCAACTCTCACCTCCATCTCCCCCAACCTTCTGCCTCACTCTTCCCCCTCCTCAAATAACACCTCATTGTGCCTCACCCAATCTCCATCAAACCTTTTGTCCGCCCCATCCTTCCCTTTCTCCGAGCTATTCTGAAATCTCTGACACACCTTCAACAGCTCTCCCTACCTCTTCCACCTCTTCCACATCTTACCCTACCCCTCCTCCCCCCTGTTCTGTATCCGATGCTCCCCCTTCCTCTTCATTAACGGTATGGACCTCAAACATCCGGGGCCTTTGTTTAAACTCAACTGATCTATCCATACAGGTTGCTTCTGTCAAACCAGACGTGATCTGCTTAACAGAAACTTTCCTCCTTCATGATGTCTCTGATTCCTTAGTATCTCTCCCGGGTTACTCCCTCCTCCGGTATGATAGACCTATGCCTCGTCCTGGAGGTGGGGTTGCTATCTTTATCAAAAACTCTCTTCCTCACTCGCCCTGCACTGCACTCTCTCCACCTCACCCCCAGGAATACCTCTGGCTACGGATTCCCCTTCGCTCCCACCTCTTGTTCATATGTGTGGTGTACCGTCCACCAAACAGTGATGACTCCATCTACATCTCGCTGTCTGATAATATGGACCAACTTCTGTCTACTCATCCTAACTCTCTCTTCTTCATATGTGGTGATTTCAATTGTCACCATGCCAGTTGGCTGGGTGTGCGTAACTCTCTCACCAGCCATGGCTCCTCAGCAAAGGACTTCTGCGACTCACTGGGACTGACACAATCTGTCAATTTCCCGACCCGGATCTCAGTCAACGGAGCATCTTCTCTTCTGGACTTGGTTATGACTAACTTCCCTGAAAATGTCTGCTGCTCTTCTTCTGCTCCAATCGGCTCATCTGATCATGTGCTTGTTAAAGTGGACATCTCTCTGACCATTCTCAGGGAGCCTGCTCAGCGTCGACGAGTCTGGAATTTCACTCAGGCCAACTGGCACGGTCTTCAAGCAGCCATCAATCATCTGGACTGGTCTCCCATCTCTACCACCTCTGACATCAACTCATCCTGGGAATTCTTCCAAAGTAAATTGCTCTCTCTCATACACAGATTTATCCCATCTCGTCTTCAGTTGTCATACCCTTCCTCCCATCCATGGTACACGGAATCTTGTGGTGAGGCTGTTGCCCAGAAACAACTTGCCTTCGTCTCCTGGAAAGCAATTCCAACGGAAGGAAATCTCATTTCCTTTCACAAAGCCCGAAACAAGTGTGTGTCCACCCTCAGGAGAGCCAGGAAACAATATCTCTCCGTTCTCAGGACCGAACTCTCTTATCTATCTCCCTCTTCCAAATCCTGGTGGCGTCTGGTCAAATCTGTTTCTGGAGTTTGTTCCCCCTCCATCCCCTCCCTTACCTCAAACGGCTACACAGCTGACTCCGCACGTGAAAAAGCTGAATGCCTCAACTCTGTGTTTGCCTCTAAATCTTGTGGCCCAAACCCATCCCTCTCTGTACCCACCATACCCAGTCGTACCCAGCTGCTCCTGGACTCCGTGTCCTTTCCTCCTGACAAGGTGGAAAAGTTTTTGTCAACCCTCGACTCTGATTCTGCAACTGGACCTGACGGCATCAGCCCACAGGTCCTAAAATCCTGTTCTTCCACTCTTTCACTCCCTCTCTCTGTTCTCTTCACCCTCTCTTTTGCTCAAGGTCAACTACCATCTGCTTGGAAATCAGCCAACATCACCGCTTTGCACAAAAAAGGTGCAAAAACAGATCCTAGCAACTACAGACCAATCAGCCTTCTCCCAATTATCAGCAAAGTCATGGAATCCATCATTGCTTCGGATATGAAATCTTTCCTCTTCTCCAATGGCTTGATCTCTGATCATCAATTTGGTTTCAGACCGGGTCACTCTACTCTGGACATGCTGCTTCTGCTGTCTCAACAATGGATGGAGGTCCTCAATGCCAAACAGGAAATTAGAGCTGTCTCCCTCGACATATCACGTGCCTTCGATACGGTCTGGCACCCCGCTCTGCTCACCAAACCCTCCTCCTTTGGTATCCATGGAAATCTCCACGCATGGCTGGCAGACTTCCTCTCTCGTCGTAGTCAACGTGTGGCCATGAATGGGTTTCTCTCATCTCCTCTTCCTGTTCAGGCTGGAGTTCCCCAAGGCAGTGTTCTGGGCCCTGTGCTTTTTCTGGTCTTCATCAATGATCTCTCTGACTCTCTTGAAAATCCTCTCCATCTCTTTGCTGATGACTCCACTCTCTGACACTCCATTCCTCATCCCTCAGATCGGCAGTCTGCAGCCTCCTCACTCTCTGCAGACCTGGAAAAAAATCACAGACTGGGCAAACAAGTGGAACATGTCTTTCAATCCTGACAAATCTCACACTCTTACGATGTCTCTCCGAAAAGACCGACTGGACAACCCTCCCATCTACTTTCTGAATAATCCTCTCCAAGAAGTTCTGTCACTCAAGCTTTTGGGTCTCACTATCTGCCATGATCTTTCCAGGGAAAACCACATTTCCAAGCTGGCCTCCAAAGCCAGTCGCCGACTGGGCATCCTCCGTCGTGCGATGTCCTTCCTTGGCACACCTGAGCTCCTCACCACATACAAGGTTTTCACCTGCAGCTCAATGGAATACTGCTCTCCCCTCTAGGCTGGTGCTCCTGCCTCACACCTAGCTCGTCTTCACGCTGTTGAAACCGAAGCGTTCAGAATCATTGGAATCTCCCGCGATGACGCTATCTCCGAGGGCCTTTCACTTACTCACCGCAGGCAGGTTGGTGGTCTTTCCGTCTTCTACCGACTCCTCTCCGGCCTTGCTCCCCCAGCTCTCTCTGGGCTCTGTCCCCCAAATATTCCTGCAGGTCGCACAAGATCTGCCTGCAACCCTCTTATGGTTAAACTGCCAAAATCAAGACTCTCTGCTCACCTTCACTCCTTCATTCCTCTTTTCTCCCGCCAAAACTCCCTCACTCTCTTCAATCCCACTCCTCCCTCCAGGTCTTTAAAACGGCTGTTCACCACCATCTCTTATCTTCCCCAATCCAAAACCTTGATCTTTTCTACCCCCGCCAATTTCACCCCAAATCCACTTTTTTGAGGTGACTTTTGTCTTCTTTCCTGGAAGTCCTTGGTGTCCTTGCGTTTTATACCTATCCTGCCTCCCCCCAGGCCCTCTCCCTCCCACACATCTCCCGATGTCCCTGCTCTCAAATGTTGTGTTTGTGTGCTTCCTCCCCTTCTCTCCCCATCTTGTCGACCGCTCCCCTTTTTATATACTTTGTTTGCTTGCTTGTTTGTTTGATTTGTTTGTTTGATAAATGTTAGCTTTCACGAGCCTCGACTCTGTATACAAAAAAAAAAGGCCTTTTTTTTTTTACAATATAACTGTACAATTTACATTATTTCCCCGTTTTTGCTAACCTAAACTTTTTTTTAACCTCGAGCAGTTTACTGCTTACCTTTGTACCATTTCAGGTTATTCACTGGACTTGAATTGCTTAAACTTCAATAAAAACTGGAAAAATTGAGGTGTTCTAAAACTTTTGACCGGTAGTGTATATGCAGTGCATTCAGAAAGTATTCAGACCCCTTCACTTTTTTCACATTTTGTTATGTTGCAGCCTTATGCTGAAATCCTTTAAATTCTTTTTTTCCCCTCATCAATCTACACTCAATACCCCATAATTACAACAGAGAAAACAGGATTTTAGAAAGTTTTGCAAATTTATTAAAAAGAAAAAACTGAAATATCACATTGACATAAGTATTCAGACCCTTTGCTATGACACTTGAAATTTAGCTCAGGTGCCTCCCATTTCTCTTGATCATCTTTGAGATGTTTCGACACCTTGATTGGAGTCCACCTGTGGTAAATTCAATTGATTGGACATGATTTGGAAAGGCACACACCTGTCTATATAAGGTCTCACAGCTGATAATGCATATCAAGAGCAAAAACTACGCCATGAGGTCAAAGGAACTGCCTGCAGAGCTCAGAGACAGGATTGTGTCGAGGCACAGATCTGGGGAAGCCTACAAAAAAAATTCTGCTGCATTGAAGGTTCCCAAGAGCACAGTTGCCTCCATAATTCTTAAATGGAAGAAGTTTGGAACAACCAGGACTCTTCCGAGAGCTGGCCGCCCGGCCAAACTGAGCAATCGGGGGAGAAGGGCCTTGGTAAGAGAGGTGAACAAGAACCCGATGGTCACTCTGGCTGAGCTCCAGAGATCCTGTGTGGAGATAGGAGAAACTTCCAGAAGGACAACCATCACTGCAACACTCCACCGATCTGGGCTTTATGGCAGAGTGACCAGACGGAAGCGTCTCCTCAGTGAAAGACACATGAAAGCCCACTTGGAGTTTGCAAAAAAGCACCTAAAGGACTCTCAGACTGTGAGAAACAAGATTCTGTGGTCTGATGAAACCAAGATTGAACTGTTTGGCCTCAATTCTAAGCGTCATGTCTGGAGGAAACCAGGCACCGCTCATCACCTGCCCAATACCATTCCAACGGTGAAGCATGGTGGTGGCAGCATCATGCTGTGGGGGTTTTTTCAGCAGCAGGGACTGGGGGACTGGTCAGGGTTGAGGGAACAATGAATGAAGCAAAGTACATATCCTTAATGAAAACCTGAAACAGAGCGCTCAGGACCTCAGACTGGGCCGAAGGTTCATCTTCCAACAGGACAATGACCTGAAGTACACAGCCAAGACAACACAGGAGTGGCTTAGGGACAACTCTGTGAAGGTCCTTGAGTGGCCCAGCCAGAGCCCTGATTTTAACCCAATCGAACATCTCTGGAGAGACCTGAAAATGGCTGTCCACCAACGGTCCCCATCCAATCTGACAGAGCTTGAGAGGATCTGCAGAGAAGAATGGCAGAAAATCCCCAAATCCAGGGGTGCAAAGCTTGTCGCGTCATACCCAAGAAGACTCAAGGCTGTAATTGCTGCCAAAGGTGCTTCAACTAAGTACTGAGTTAATTGTCTGAATACCTCAGTCAATGTGATATTTCAGTTTTTTCTTTTTAATAAATTTGCAAAACTTTCTAAAATCCTGTTTTCTCTTTGTCATTATGGGGTATTGTGTGGAGATTGATGAGGGGAAAAAATGAATTTAAACGATTTCAGCATAAGGCTGCAACATAACAAAATGTGAAAAAAGTGAAGGGGTCTGAATACTTTCTGAATGCACTGTATATATAAAGTAATGGCTTGAGGTTTTGATTTAAATCAAATGAATCCTTCTGCAGTTCTCCAACATTTAATGAGCAAAATAAACAACTGCTTGATGTTTCGATCAGCAACACGGACAAACGTGCATCCACTGTCCTTTCTCAAGAGTAAAGAAAAACAATTCTATACCCTCCCTTATATAAGGGGGAAATGCCCCCTCTCCCTCCCCTTTCCCCCATGAGTGGGATACAATCATAAGCAGTTCAGCCTGGTAGAGGTATGCCCTCTACTGAGGGCCATCATCGTTAAAATTGCGTCCCTCAGAATGCTGACATGACAATGTCCATGGATGTGGGACAATGTTCACAATGTCATTTATTGTACACTTTCTGAGAACGTGACTCCTTTTTAAGTGTTTTTTGTAATTTATCTTTTCAGCTGTTGATCTGGTGTTTTTGTTGGATGGGTCACATAACATTGCGCTGTCAGACTTTGACGTGATGAAGCAAATGGTGGATACAATCGTTGGAGTTTTCGATGTTGAGCAGGAAAAAACCCAAGTGGGGCTGGTGCAGTATGGTGGGCAGCCTCGCTCTGAGTTCTACCTGAACACGTATCGATCGAAGGCAGAAATTACTGATGCCCTCCAGAACATCAAGCCTAAGGGTGGCCAGTCAAACTTGCGTGAGGGCCTTGAACTGTTGCGACGAGATCAATTTGTAGAAGGAAGAGGTGGCCGAGCCAAAGACGGTGCAATGCAGGTATCAAAACTATTGCCTACTCTTACCTCATTTCTATTTTTTAAACCTTTTTGGAGCTTCAAAATCTCTGAGGTGCCATTGTGAAATTTGCAAAATGTCTTCATAGACTTGTTCACATGATTGCCCCACAAGACAGGAAAATATGAGATTTTGGTCAGTATAAATGTTGTATAATTTGAATACCTCAATCTTTAGAAGTTTATTTTGTAAAATTTCTTTTTTCAAGAATATTTTGGAAAGTGAATAATATCAAAACAGACAACATTCATGTTCTCTCTAAGTATATGCAAATGATTGAATATTAGTCATTAGCCCTTGTGTCATAGTGTGGGTTGGAGGCAAATTGTTGTTTCTCAACAGTTCATGAACAACTTATCAAGTGGATAAAGTGAGAGTTGCAAGCTGTTTGGATATTCTTCAAAAAATATTCACCACCCCAACCTTTGGATGATCGAATTTGTTAGAGATGGCACCATTGGTGAATGCTCATAAGCAGTGCAGCGTCGATGGAAACTATTACTTGAATATTAAGGAAACAAATGGAGAGGAGGAAGAATAGGAGAGGAACAAGATAGGCAGGAATAAAATTGAATCAGGAACAAGAAAGAGTTTTTCCCCTCCAATCTGTTTTTGTGTTTTGAAGAAATGAGCATGTTGAACATGTTCTATTATTGTAAACCTGAAGTTTCTAATCACATCTTTCAAAATGTTCCTGAAGGGTTCACAAATTACTATGAATTACAATTACCTTTTCTTTCCTTTAAAAAAACCACAACACAAAAATGAACATTAAGTACGTTTTTTTTATTCAAAGCTGTAGTTATCCTTTTTTTTTTGTATGCAAGATCGAGGCTTGTGTAAGAGCTAACATTAATCACAAAAATAATAATAAAACAGACACACAAAACATACAATAAAGGGAATGGGTGACAAGATGGGGAGAGAGAGGGAAGCACACAAGTACAACAGCAGAGAACAGGGACATTGGGAGATCTGGGGGAGGGAGAGGGCTTGGGGTTAGGAGGCATGGGAAGGGGGGTGGGGGATGGGAGAGGTAAAAAAAACACATGGACACTGCTAGGACTTCCAAGAAATAAGTTGGTATTTCAAAAATGTGGATCTGGGGTGAATTAACGGGGGTAGAAAAGATCAAGGTTTTGGATGTGGGAAGATAATAGATGGCGGTGAACAGCTGTTTTAAAGACCTGGAGGGAGGAGTGGGATTGAAGGGAGTGAGGGAGTTTGTTCCAGAGGTGGGAGAAAAGAGGTATGAAAGAGTGAAGGTGAGCAGAGAGCCTAGATTTTGGCAATTTCACCAGAAGAGGGTTGCTGGCAGATCTTGTGCGACCTGTAGGAATATTTGGGGGACAGAGCACAGATAGAGTGAGGGGAGCTAGGGCAGATAGGAGTCGGTAGAAGACAGAAAGACCACCTTCAGGCCTGCGGTGAGTGAGTGAAAGGCCCTCACAATGAGCTTCTTTGCGGGAGATTCCAATGATTCTGAAAGCTTTGGTTTCAACAGCGTTGAAGCCGAGCTAGGTGTGAGGCATGAGCACCAGCCCAGAGGGGAGAGCAGTATTCCATTGAGTTATGGATGAAAGCCTTGTATATGGTGAGGTGCTCAGGTATGCCAAGGAAGGACTTCACATGACGGAGGATGCCCAGTCAGTGCCTGGCTTTGGAGGCCAGCTTGGAAATGTGGTTTTTCCAGGAAAGATGTGGCAGAACTTATTCGAGAGGATTGTTGAGAAAGTAGATGGAAGGGTTGTCCAGTTGGTCTTTTCGGAGAGACATAGTCAATAATGTGAGATTTGTCAGGATTGAAAGACATGTTCCACTTGTTTTCCCAGTCTCTGATTTTGTCCAGGTCTGCAAAGAGTGAGGAGGCTGCAGACTGCTGATTTGAGGGATGAGGAATGGAGCGGCAGACTGTGGAGTCATCAGCAAAGGGATAGAGAGGATTTTCCAGAGAGTCGGAGAGATCATTGATGAAGACCAGAAAAAGCACAGGGCCCAGAATACTGCCTTGGGGAACGTCAGCCTGAACAGGAAGGGAGATGAGAGAAATATATTCAGGGCCACACGTTGACTACGACCAGAGAGGAAGTCCACAAGCCATGCGTGGAGATTTCCATGGATGCCATAGGAGGAGAGTTTGGTGAGAAGAGTGGGGTGCCAGACCATATCGAAGGCACGTGATACGTCAAGGGAGACAGCTCTGATTTCCTGTTTGGCATTGAGGACCTCCATCCATTGTTGAGACAGCAGAAGCAACATGTCCGGAATAGAACGACCTGGTCTGAATCCAAATTGATGATCAGAGATCAAGCCATTGGAGAAGAGGAAGGATTTGATATCCGAAGCAATGATGGATTCCATGACTTTGATGATCAGAGATCAAGCCATTGGAGAAGTGGAAGGATTTGATATCCGAAGCAATGATGGATTCTATGACTTTGCTGATCATTGGGAGCAGACTGATTGGTCTGTAGTTGCAAGGATCTGTTTTTGTACCTTTTTGTGGAAAGCGGTAATGTTGGCTGATTTCCAAACTGATGGCAGATGACCTTGAGCAAAAGAGAAGGTGAAGAGAATTGAGAGAGTTTGTGAAAGAGTGGCAGAGCAGGATTTTAGGACCTGTGGGCTGATGCCGTCTGATCCAGTTGCAAAATTAGAGTCGAGGTTTGACAAACTTCTCCACCTTGTCAGGAGAGAAAGACACAGAGTCCAGGAGCAGTTGGGTTCGACTGGGAAAGGTGGGTACAGAGAGGGATGGGTTCGGGACACAAGATTTTGAGGCAAACACAGAGTTGAGGCATTCGGCTTTGTCACGTGCGGTGTCAACTGTGTAGCCATTTGAGGAAAGAGAGGGGGGTGGATGGGGAACAAACACCAGAAACAGATTTGACCAGACGCCACCAGGATTTTGGGGGAAGGAGACAGGTAATAACTTTTGGAGGAAGAAAAGGAGACGACATGCACTTTTATCTTCATGAACTATATTATGTCATCAATTACTACACGAATAGATAACTTCCAACATTTGTGTATTTTAAAGCTGACAAGTTCTGCTGGACTTGGTTTTTGAACTGTATTTCATCTTTTGAGAACATCGAAGGGAACTCCGTTGCTTCACGTTTCTCATAGTTGCAATACCCACACCTTTGCTTCATGAAAAGGACTTCAACTCACAAAATGTTTTCATTATTGTTATGCTATTCATACACAGGTGGCAATCATATTGTCAGGGAGCACTTCAGTGGAAGATCCCACAATGGCAGCAAAATCATTACAAGAAGCTGGTGTCAACATATTTGCCATGGGAGCGGGGAAGACGGACAAAAACCAGCTGCTGAGGATTGGAGATAAACCAACAGATAACTTTGTGTTTTACAAAGAAGATTATTTGGACCTTGCCCATGAGTTGTCAAAAATGGGCACTTCTCTTGGACATTTGATTGGAGTGCCCATTAAAATCCAGGTCCACACGAAAGGTTAGTGGCAATAAGGCACGTCAAGACATGGAGTGGAATGCATGTTCCTGCAGCATGCACTACCAACAACTGATGTTGATCATTAATAATGAGATTGCTTTGGACAAGTGCTCAAATGTTTCCTTTGTTACAATGACATGGTAGAATGGCTTAAAAAGGAAATGTTATATCCTCCCAAATATACTACAATTCATTGAAAAAAATGGGTTAACACATCCGATTAGGTGTTAAACGCCAAAAACGTCAGCCTATCCTTGCTTCATACTGTTTCCTGTGGCTTCCCATGGGGATGGGAATTATTATTCGAATATTAAAGAAACAACTGGAGAGAAGGAAGAATAGAAAAGGAACAAGATAAGCAGGAATAAAATTGAATCAGGAAAAAGAGTTTCCATAAAAAAAGAAAAAAGAGTGAAAATAATGTTTCCATCGTTTGTCATCGTTTCCAAAATGCAGAGAACTCTCCCCCGTACCCCCCCCCCCCGCCGCCCCCCATTACCTTGGAGCACCCTGATCTGAAATCTGAAAATGTAAGAGCGAGTGATCCTGCGGAGCATTGAGTGGAGGGGCATATCGGGTTTCAGAGCAATCGGTTGGTAAAAAGGGACGAGCAGGGATCCAAAGTTTGGGGGTTAACTCCCCTGGGAGCCCACATGATCCGAAATGGAAAAATCAAAGCCCGAGCGATTGTATAGGACACCGTCTGGTATTCATGTGTCAATTTTCAAAACAATCACCCAGGTGATAAGGGAGGAGTAGAGAAAATATCAAAACGTTAACGGACGGATGACCGGACTGATGGACATCCAGACGTCATGACCCATTTTATAAGTTCACCTCTTTTGAGAATTGAGATGAGATGCCCTAATAATACATAAATGGTCACTTGTACATGATATTTCGCTAACGCTGTGGCCTCTACTCTGTCAGTTATAACACACCCTCCAGAGTCCATGACAGGTCCTGATATCGTTTTCTTGTTGGATGGCTCCAATAATGTGGGTTCAAGAAATTTTGAACTTATTCGACAGTTGGCCGCTCATGTGACAAAGGGTCTGAATGTTGCTCCAGAGCAGAGCCAGGTGGCTGTTGTGCAGTATGGAAGCACTCCACGCACAGAATTCAACCTGATTTCCCATAAAGATAAGGTAAACCATGCATTTCATTTTGTTTTAATGATACACAACCTTCCGAGATTGGACGAGATCGGGCGTATTCAGGGTGGTATGATCGTCGGCTGTTGAAAAGTGACTGGTTGAGAAGAGTGATGGAAATGAATGTAGATGGAAGTAGAGGACGGGGAAGATCGAGAAATACTTGGCTAAAGGTGGTGGAAGAAGAAATGCGGGCAAGGGAGTTAACAAGGAGAGATGCAGAAAATAGGGCAAAATGGAGAAGATTGTCATGGGGACCGCAAGGCTAACCCCCGCTCTAGCAGGCAAAATGGCCTTAAAATGCATGTTGTGTTGTTTGAAAAGCAAGGTTTTCTGTCAATTAAGATACACAAAATCAAGGTTTGTGGAAGCATGAAATGATGGTGAATATTAGAGACAGTGGAGTAATGGGGAAGAGGCAGACATGGGGCACATAAACTGGATTTATATAGGTATAGTAGTAGAGAGGTGGTGGTTGAGTTTGTCTGGATTGAAGAGATGAAGAACAGGGATGGAAGAACCACCTTTAGAGGCCATTTTTCCCCACAGAGCAGGGGTTGGCCTTTTTTGGAACAGGGATGGAAGATGGTGTAAAATGGCACGGGACTGCTACCCGGAAGACCTGGAGAGAAAAACATATTTGAACTGACATTGGTAATGATTCAACATTGGAGAGAGGTGCACAAATGGTGAGCTTTATATATATATATATACAGACTTGGCATTTAATGTGGAATATTTTTTTTGTGGGGGTGAACTTACTTTTCAAGATGTCTTAGAACCAAAAGTTCATTGGAATTATGTTGAAATAATTCTATATTTTGTTAATGTGACCTTTAAAAGAAACAAAAACCACATTTGACATTTCGAAGCAAATAAATTGATCCTTGAAAGTGATGTAAACTGAAATCGAACTCAATTCATGGACAGTACTGTGTTAAACTTCTGTGCGTTTTCCAGAAGTATCTCTTTATTTTGCACATTAGCCAAAATGTTTTTTTAAACAAAAACAAAAGTTAAATTACGACTGGGATTACGGACAGTAAAATTACAGTTCAGTACTTCGTGTAACCCCCACGAGCATTCAGGAGAGCACGTACACGTTGAGGCATGCTGTTCACGAGATTTGCCAAGGTTTGGACAGGAATCGCTTCCCATGCAGTGACAATAGCCTGCTGCAATTCACGCACAGAGGCAGGCTGCTGGTCCAAGTGGTCGATTTGACGCGTTAATTCTGCCCACAAGTTCTCTATCGGATTCATATCCGGGGACATGGCAGGCCACTCCATATGCTCTACACCACGGTCAGCAAGAAAGTGTTGGATCATGCGAGCACGATGAGGCCATGCATTGTCATCTTGGAAGACAAAGTTTCCTCGAAAGGCTGCACGAGCAAATGGAAGCAATGTTTCTTCCAGAATGGCCCTGTACTTGAACTGGTTCAGGTTTCCATTCAGAACAACCAGGTCAGTTTTGCCCCCTGCATGAAAAGCAGCCCAAACGGTCACCCCACCACCTCCAGCTTGGACTCTTGGCACTATGCAATCTTCGTTGTAGGCTTCATGCACTTGTCTGCACACTCGGACACGGTCATCTTGACGATAGACCAGAAATCTAGACTTGTCACTGAAGATCACGTGATTCCAGTGTCCTGGCTGCCATTGACGGTGCTCTCTGGCCCACTGCAATCAGCGCTGGCGGTGTTGTCTGGTCAGGCGTGGCTTTCTCAGGGGATGCCTGCCACGATAGCCTGCTTGAACCAGTCGTTGGTCGACTAGCCTTCTGGATACAGGCACATTTGTCAGCTGCTGCCACTCAGCCCTAAGCCGATTAGCTGACTTGGTATTGCTATTGCGGACTAACCGGTGCAGCTGGCGATCATCCCTCCTTGTGGTTCTGCGGAGACGTCCTGGCCTCGGTATTGGAGTAGGGACGGGACACCCCTCTGAGCATTTCGTTTCAGGATCTTTGACACCTGACCTTGAGTGATGCCATACTGCCGAGCAATAGCACGCTGTTTCATGCCGGAATTTCGTAAAGCCACCACTCCATGACAAACAGCATTGTCGAGTTGACGGACCATCTCCCGAGGAAGCGGCAATAACTTTTTGAGACGTGCAGCAGTTGTTTTCCACTAATACAGAACGCAACAACCCTCGCATACCCGACTGTGAAGCCAATCATCAAATGCACCTGTCCGTACATTTTGCCATGCCACCTGTGATATAATCCTGTTGTTGACTTCTTGAAGCGACAGACAATCAGTGACATGGTTCTTTTCACAAATAAATCACCAAAGTGTAAAATAAACTCACCAGATTGATATACTGAGTTAAGAAAGTAAACCCAAGTCAAGAAAAAAAAAATTCCATGTTAAATGCCAAGTCTGTATATTGGTATGTATTACCTCCCCAGACCCCGGTTACGGTGCACCTCAGAGTCTCGCGGGACCACGGCAGAAAGATTTGTTATTTTGACTGTTCTAATAAACCATGGTAAAACTACACCAATGCAATTGTAGAACAAAACAAGTAACTGTATCAAGAACTCTCACATACACAATAATAACACTCTTAAAGAAAGTACAATTAAAATATCACTTGCATCAAATGGACAATACCTATGATTGTACCATCATTCCCCAATGCTCTCAAAGCAATAAACTCACAATACGCCAAACGTGAGTGGAATGTAACATTCCCCAAAGTCTTTGCACAAGTCCCCACGCTGGTTGAACGTTGAAGTCTTGCCGAACGACGAAAACAGGCAGGTATCGGCACGGTGGCGGACGAGGGGTTACGAGGTGGGAGGTCGGCATGGGAATTGAGCCGATATGGAAACCAACGGCACGCCACACAATGATGTTGATATGGGAATCCCAACGACAAACACGATGCACCAATCGGACAGCCTCTTCGAGGATAAAATGGCGTATAGGCCTGTAATGGAGGTGCTGGCTCCCTCCAACAATAACTCACCATTGGTGATAAAACCTGAGACGCAGGTTTATTTGCAATTGCAATATGTGACGATGTCGCGGGCAATCCCTTTCACGGGAAGCCTCAACTCATTCTTGCGTCTAGCCCCACGGAGCTCGATTTTTTTTTTTTTGCCATTTCACTTTTCACCTAATTTTCAGTGTTGTGTCGCTAACTAACCTCATAACTGATTATACATTATTTTCTATCTCATTTCAAGGTCAGTAACCTTCGTTTTGACATTTCAAGGTCACAAAGGTCAAATTTTCAAAGTTGTCGGAATCGAACCGAATTTTCGAAATCGAACCGAAGAATACGGCTCGCTCGTGAACCATCGTCTCTCCTGACTTGTTTTATATAAATTTTGTTTTGTTTGTTTATTTTGGCTTCAAACTAAGTTTGTTTTCTTTGTTTGTGGTTTACGTTTTTATGCGCATATGTTTGTTACTCTTTCACAGCCGAACCATACTATCTAAAGGCCCCAAATTTTGTTCTAGGTACTTCAGAATCTGGGCAAGTTTTTAGGCTACCACACGTTAGACTTGAAGTCTGGTTTGAGGCCACCAAAGGTCACTATAAAGTGTGTAATGAGATGAGATCTCACCAAATAGGAGAGTTCGGGTCAGACGGTACTTATGCTGGCCACCATGCACCCATAACTCTATTGCTTTTCAATGTCCAACACATACCGAAACCACCACAGGGAAAAGCCCGGGCAGTGCTGGTACCCCTACTCCCTCCCCATCCCCCTCGTAGTGATAATATAATATGTATTGCAAAAATTCGAGTTTTTCAATTTCCTAATTTATTTCTATGTACAGTACTTAAAGGTAACTGATATTAAATTGACTTTCACAGAAATTTGAATAATCCACCTATATTGCACACTTCAAACATCCCACACATGTTTATTGGGGAATAGCACTAAAAAAGTGAAAATAACCCAAATATTTGCACAGGACTGTATATATAAACATACTATTAGGGCATGCTGGCACACACTGCAAGCAACTACTCGGTGCGTCCTATGTACAGACATAATAAATACAAGCTCTACATATTTAATGGATGCTTTCTGGTTGCACTCTGTAAGCAGCTAAATACCTCAAAATAAATCAAGAATTGGTGAGTAGAATGACCTCGTTATTGAAAAATTATAGCTATAGTAATTTAAAATGTAAGTTTGGCAAAAGTTGTAACATAAGAGGTGCTCGAGGTTCGTGTTAGCATTGCCTAGCAAACAGTTCGAGTGTAAGCTCCTTTGTCTTGTGTCACGTGACCTGCAGTGAGCAGACCAAGTCTGCACCGACCTCCTTTTATTTCAGGATATTTTTGCTTATGGGAATTTTCCGATGTTTTTGTGATTTTTCCTGGGATAATGGCTTCAATTTACTTCACCATTAAAATTTTCAGCTTTTTATGCCACAAAGAAAGTACTAAGCACTTATATCAGTGAGTGAGTGAATGAGTGATCAGTGTTTAGAAAGAGATTTATATATTAGATACATGCATGTCTATAGTAAATATATCACCCTTGGGATGTCAATTTGCCCTGCCCACTGTTCTCCTCTTCACTCCCCCCCAAACCCACCCACAGTGAAATAAATCGATAAGCTGATTGGTCCAAATGAGAATATTAGCAGGCAAATCCAATGAGCATTTTAGGTTGGCCTGTGTAGTTATTATTATTTTTTTTTTTTGTATACTGAATCGAGGCTCGTGAAAGAGCTAACATTAACTTCACAAACAAATCAACCAGACAAACAAAATATATAACAAGAGGGAGCGGAAAGCAAGATGGGGAGAGAAGGGGAAGCACACAAACACAACATTTGAGAGCAGGGAGATGTGTGGAAGGGAGAGGGCTTGGGGGGAAGAGGCGTGGGAATGGGGGGGGGGGGGAGGGAGAAGTATAAAACACAAGGACACCAAGGACTTCCAGGACAGAAGTTGGTATTTCAAAAAAGTGGAATTGGGGTGAAATTAGCGGGGGTAGAAAAGATCAAGGCTTTGGATGGGGGAAGATAAGAGATGGTGGTGAACAGCTGTTTTAAAGACCTGGAGGGTGGAGTGGGATTGAAGAGAGTGAGGGAGTTTGTTCCAGAGGCGGGAGAAAAGAGGAATGAAGGAGTGAAGGTGAGCAGAGAGTCTTGATTTTGGCAGTTTGACCATAAGAGGGTTGCAGGCAGATCTTGTGCGACCTGTAGGAATATTTGCGGGACAGAGCCCAGAGAGAGCTGGGGGGGCAAGGCCAGAGAGGAGTCGGTAGAAGACGGAAAGACCACCAACCTGCCTGCGGTGAGTGAGTGGCATCAGAATAATCATTAAATCTTGATTAATTTTGGAGTTGCAAGTCAGGCTGGGGTCTCAGTAGGGATAATGGTAAAATAATACTATACCTTCCAAAACTGGCAGTCAATGAAGTAACTACTGACCCATAACTCTCATTTTCATACTTTGTTTGAAATACCGTAGTCCAATTTCTGTGGAATCTTTTTGTCAAAGTTTAAAAACTCATTATCTCTGCATGATCTCTTCAGGATTCTGCAACCAGTGCCATTAACAGGGTGGCCTACAGGGGTGGGCGATCCAATCTTGCTGAAGGCCTGCGTCATGTGCAGAACAATGTGCTCGTGGAACAGAAAGGAGGCCGCGGGGCTCAAGGAGCTCCACAGCTCGTGCTGATCCTGTCTGGAAGCTCACCTGATGACATTGAAGCAGCCAAGAAAGCATCAGTTGCTTTGCAGGACAGAGGAGTGACTGTTATGGCTGTAGGGGCTGGAGGAACAAGCCTAAATGAGCTGCAAGAATTTGTGAGCCAACCGGTGGATAAGAAGGCAATTTTTCATGGACGCGGGTTCCAAGGCTTTGGAGATCTGTCTTTTAATATCTATGACTTTATCAAGGATGCTGGTGAAACACCCATCGCTGGGACAGACAATGGTCAGTATTATAATGTACACATTGTATATATGATGTATCAATAATGTAAGCAAGGCAAGTACGAAACTGAAGAGTGATTAATTTCTTTTACATGGAAACATCAAATAGGACATGGAAACATCAAAAACATCCTTTTACCTCGCGGTCCCCATGTGCTGTCTTTGTCTTTCCCTCGCGGTCCCCATGTGCTGTCTTTGTCTTTCCCTCGTGGTCCTCCTGTGCTGTCTTTGTCTTTCCCTCGCGGTCCCTATGTGCTGTCTTTGTCTTTCCCTCGTGGTCCCCATGTACTGTCTTTGTCTTTCCCTCGTGGTCCCCCTGTACTGTCTTTGTCTTTCCCTCGCGGTCCCCATGTGCTGTCTTTGTCTTTCCCTCGCTGTCCCCATGTGCTGTGTTTGTCTTTCCCTCTTGGTCCCCATGTACTGTCTTTGTCTTTCCCTCGTGGTCCCCCTGTACTGTCTTTGCCTTCCCCTCGCGGTCCCCATTTGCTGTCTTTGTCTTTCCCTCGCAGTCCCCATGTGCTGTCTTTCCCTCGTGGTCCCCATGTGCTGTCTTTGTCTTTCCCTCGCGGCCCCCATGTGCTGTCTTTGTCTTTCCCTCGCGGTCCCCCTGTGCTGTCTTTGTCTTCCCCTCGCGGTCCCCATGTGCTGTCTTTGTCTTCCCCTCGCGGTCCCCCTGTGCTGTCTTTGTCTTCCCCTCGCGGTCCCCATGTGCTGTCTTTGTCTTTCCCTCGCGGTCCCCATGTGCTGTCTTTGTCTTTCCCTCGTGGTCCTCCTGTGCTGTCTTTGTCTTTCCCTCGCGGTCCCCATGTGCTGTCTTTGTCTTTCCCTCGTGGTCCCCATGTACTGTCTTTGTCTTTCCCTCGTGGCCCCCCTGTACTGTCTTTGTCTTTCCCTCGCGGTCCCCATGTGCTGTCTTTGTCTTTCCCTCGCTGTCCCCATGTGCTGTGTTTGTCTTTCCCTCGTGGTCCCCCTGTGCTGTCTTTGTCTTCCCCTCGTGGTCCCCCTGTGCTGTCTTTGTCTTCCACTCGCGGTCCCCATGTGCTGTCTTTGTCTTTCCCTCGTGGTCCCCATGTGCTGTCTTTGTCTTCCCCTCGTGGTCCCCATGTGCTGTCTTTGTCTTTCCCTCGCGGCCCCCATGTGCTGTCTTTGTCTTTCCCTCGTGGTCCCCCTGTGCTGTCTTTGTCTTCCCCTCGCGGTCCCTATGTGCTGTCTTTGTCTTTCCCTCACGGCCCACATGTGCTGTCTTTGTCTTCCCCTCGCGGTCCCCATGTGCTGTCTTTGTCTTTCCCTCACGGCCCTCATGTGCTGTCTTTGTCTTTCCCTCGTGGTCCCCCTGTGCTGTCTTTGTCTTTCCCTCGCGGTCCCCATGTGCTGTCTTTCCCTCGCGGTCCCCATGTGCTGTCTTTGTCTTTCCCTCGCGGTCCCCATGTGCTGTCTTTGTCTTTCCCTCGCGGTCCCCATGTGCTGTCTTTGTCTTTCCCTCGTGGTCCCCCTGTGCTGTCTTTCCTTCGCGGTCCCCATGTGCTGTCTTTGTCTTTCCCTCGTGGTCCCCCTGTGCTGTCTTTCCTTCGCGGTCCCCCTGTGCTGTCTTTCCTTCACGGTCCCCATGTGCTGTCTTTGTCTTTCCCTCGCGGTCCCCATGTACTGTCTTTGTCTTTCCCTCGCGGTCCCCCTGTGCTGTCTTTCCCTCGCGGTCCCCATGTGCTGTCTTTGTCTTTCCCTCGCGGTCCCCCTGTGCTGTCTTTCCTTCGCGGTCCCCATGTGCTGTCTTTGTCTTTCCCTCGTGGTCCCCCTGTGCTGTCTTTCCTTCGCGGTCCCCATGTGCTGTCTTTGTCTTTCCCTCGCGGTCCCCATGTGCTGTCTTTCCCTCGCGGTCCCCATGTGCTGTCTTTGTCTTTCCCTCGCGGTCCCCATGTGCTGTCTTTGTCTTTCCCTCGCGGTCCCCATGTGCTGTCTTTCCTTCGCGGTCCCCATGTGCTGTCTTTGTCTTTCCCTCGCGGTCCCCATGTGCTGTCTTTCCCTCGCGGTCCCCATGTGCTGTCTTTGTCTTTCCCTCGCGGTCCCCATGTGCTGTCTTTGTCTTTCCCTCGCGGTCCCCCTGTGCTGTCTTTCCTTCGCGGTCCCCATGTGCTGTCTTTGTCTTTCCCTCGTGGTCCCCCTGTGCTGTCTTTCCTTCGCGGTCCCCATGTGCTGTCTTTGTCTTTCCCTCGCGGTCCCCATGTGCTGTCTTTCCCTCGCGGTCCCCATGTGCTGTCTTTGTCTTTCCCTCGCGGTCCCCATGTGCTGTTTTTGTCTTCCCCTGGCGGTCCCCATGTGCTGTCTTTGTCTTTCCCTCGCGGTCCCCATGTGCTGTCTTTGTCTTTCCCTCGCGGTCCCCCTGTGCTGTCTTTGTCTTTCCCTCGTGGTCCCCCTGTGCTGTCTTTCCTTCGCGGTTGTCAGGTCTTTCACGAGCCTCGATTCAGTATAGAAAAAAAAAAGAAAAAAAAAGTTTGTCCTTTTCATGCTTTACTTTTCTTCATTTCCAGTGTGTGTTAAAGCAGAGAAGGCTGACATTGTTTTCCTGGTGGATGGCTCATGGAGTGTCGGGACGAACAACTTCGAGCTGGTCCGGAATTTTCTTACCGATTTGGTAACGGGCATGGCCGTGGGAAGGGACGGCGTGCGCATCGGCCTGGTGCAGTACAGCAGTGACCCAAAAAGGGAGTTCTTTTTGAACACGTTTAACACCAAGGATGATGTTTTGGATTTCATCAAAACCTGGAAATACAAAGGTGGAAACACCCTGACAGGTGCAGCTATAGAATTCATCACCCAAAATGACTTCTCAGAGGAGGCGGGAAGCCGGAGAAATGAAAACGTTCCTCAGGTATGTCGGTGGGCATATCGCTTAAGGGAAGAGTTTGGGGAATTGTTTTTGACAATATCAGATTTTTCTTGTTTGTTGCAAATTATACTACAGCACTGAATATTACCAATCGACAATTTCCCACAGTATTCTTTAACAAGTTAATTCTCATTTTGGTTGATGTTTTATTCATCGACAGAAGGCTTGAATACAAAACAGGCTTCTCCCTGGACATGCTGCTGTTCCTTTTGCAACAATGGACAGAGGACCTGCATCACATACAAGAGATCGTGGCTGTTTCTCTGGACATATCTCGAGTATTTGACACAGAATCTGGCATTCTGCCTTGCTCTCCACCCTCTCAACCAATGGCATCCAAGGCCACCTCCTCATGGCTTCCTGACATGCTCCACTCTTGTAGTCAGTGCATGGCTATCAATGTGATCCTCTATCTCCTCTCCTCGTTGAGGCGGAAGTCCACCAAAGCAGTCTTGGGCCCAGTTCTGTTCCGATTCTTCACTGACGATCTTTTTGATTCTCTGGAAATCTTTCCTTCTCTTTTTGCTGTCTACTCCACTCTTTGCCATGGCATCCATCATCCTTAAGCCTGGCAGGCACCAGCCTCTTCCTTCTTGACAGACTTTTGTAGAAGCAGAAGCTGGTGAAACACTCAGAATATGTCTTCCAACCGTGGAAAATGCCACACTTGTATTCTGTTTCTCCAAAATGAGCATCTGGCACACCCTCCCATCTGTCCTTGATAAACTGCTTGAAGAAGTTAATTCCCTTAAGGTTTTGGACCTCACCATCAGCCACAAATTGGCAACCCATATACCACAGTTGGCTTCCAAAGCCAGTTGTCAATTGGGAGTCCTCCGCCATGCCACGTCTTTCCTTGGCATCAGAATATAATTTTGTTAAATTATGGTTAGCACCTTTTTCAGCATGCCTTTATTTTTTATTTTATAAGTTCATTATTTATACAATTTGGGAGGTTTAGTAAGATAGTAGGCTTTAAGTTAATAATAATAATAATATAACAGAAATATTCAAGTTGGGATGAAAAATCGCACCTGTGTCCGAAGGAAGTGGTACAATTTGGCATTTTTAATATGAAATAGACAAAGCCTAAAAAACAAATGGAAACCCTTATAAATTACCCTTTAGAACTACCCTTTAGAATTACCCTTTAGAATTACACCTCAGAATTACCCTTTATAATTATCCTTCAGAACTACCCTTTGGAATTACCCTTTAGTTTAAAATTACCCTTTAGAATTACCCTTTAGAACTACCCTTTAGAATTACCCTTTAGAACTACCCTTTAGAACTACCCTTTGGAACTACCCTTTAGAATTACCCTTTAGAATTACACCTCAGAATTACCCTTTATAATTACCCTTTAGAACTACCCTTTGGAATTACCCTTTAGTTTAAAATTACCCTTTAGAATTATCCTTTAGAACTACCCTTTAGAATTACCCTTTAGAACTACCCTTTAGAACTACCCTTTGGAACTACCCTTTAGAATTACCCTTTAGAACTACCCTTTAGAACTACCCTTTATAATTACCCTTTAGAACTACCCTTTGGAATTACCCTTTAGTTTAAAATTACCCTTTAGAATTACCCTTTAGAACTACCCTTTAGAATTACCCTTTAGAACTACCCTTTGGAATTACCCTTTATAATTACCCTTTAGAACTACCCTTTGGAATTACCCTTTAGTTTAAGATTACCCTTTAGAACTACCCTTTAGAACTACCCTTTAGAATTACCCTTTAGAACTACCCTTTGGAATTACTCTTTAGTTTAAGATTACCCTTTAGAATTACCCTTTAGAACTACCCTTTAGAATTACCCTTTATAATTTTTTTTTTTTTTTTTTGTTTTGTTTTGTATACAACATCGAGGCTCGTGAAAGAGCGAACATTAATCACACAGAAAGACAAACAGACACATAAAACAAATAACATCGGGAGCGGTAGACAAGATGGGGAGAGAGGGGGAAGGACACAAACACAACATTTGAGAGCAGGGACCGAGAGACATGGAGACATCGAGAGATCTGTGGGAGGGAGAGGGCTTTGGGGGGGAGGCATGTGAAGGGGGGGAGGCATGTGAAGGGGGGGGGGGTGGGAGAGGTATAAACATATGGACACTGCCAGGATTTCCAGGAAAGAAGTTGGAATTTCAAACAAGGTGGATCTGGGGTGAATTAGTGGGGGTAGAAAAGATCAAGGTTATGGATGGGGGAAGATAAGAGATGGTGGTGAACAGCTGTTTTAAAGACCTGGAGGGAGGAGAGGGATTGAAGGGAGTGTGGGAGTTTGTTCCACAGGCGGGAGAAAAGAGGAATGAAAGAGTGAAGGTGAGCAGAGAGCCGAGATTTCGGCAGTTTAACCATCAGAGAGTTGCTGGCAGATCTTGTGCGACCTGTAGGAATATTTGGGGGACAGAGCACAGAGAGAGCTGGGGGAGCA
This sequence comes from Myxine glutinosa, assembly GCF_964187855.1. Classification (NCBI taxonomy): domain Eukaryota; kingdom Metazoa; phylum Chordata; class Myxini; order Myxiniformes; family Myxinidae; genus Myxine; species Myxine glutinosa. Next base: position 132,175,467 of record NC_136266.1, on the reverse strand, counting down.
AGGCCGGAGAGGAGTCGGTAGAAGACAGAAAGGCCACCTACCTGCCTGCGGTGAGTGAGTGAAAGGCCCTCAGAGATAGCTTCATCGCGGGAGATTCCAATGATTTTGAAAGCTTTGGATTCAACAGCGTGAAGCCGAGCCAGGTGTGAGGCAGGAGCACCAGCCCATAGGGGAGAACAGTATTCCATTGAGCTGCGGATGAAAGCCTTGTATGTGGTGAGGAGCTCAGGTGTGCCGAGGAAGGACTTCGCACGACGGAGGATGCCCAGTCGGCGACTGGCTTTGGAGGCCAGCTTGGAAATGTAGTTTTCCCAAGAAAGATCATGGCAGATAGTGAGACCCAAAAGCTTGAGTGACAGAACTTCTTGGAGAGGATTGTTGAGAAAGTAGATGGGAGGGTTGTCGAGTCGATCTTTTCGGAGAGACATAGTAAGAGAGTGAGATTTGTCAGGATTGAAAGACATGTTCCACTTGTTTGACCAGTCTGTGATTTTGTCCAGGTCTTCAGAGAGTGAGGAGGCTGCAGACTGCCGATCTGAGGGAAGAGGAATGGAGCGGCAGAGAGTGGAGTCATCAGCAAAGAGATAGAGAGGATTTTCCAGAGAGTCAGAGAGATCATTGATAAAGACCAGAAAAAGCACAGGGCCCAGCACACTTCCTTGGGGAACTCCAGCCTGAACAGGAAGGGGAGATGAGAGAAATCCATTCAGGGCCACACGTTGACTACGACCAGAGAGGAAGTCCGCACGCCATGCATGGAGATTTCCATGGATACCATCGAAGGAGAGTTTGGTGAGCAGAGCTGGGTGCCAGACCGTATCAAAGCCCCTTGATATGTCAAGGGAGACAGCTCTGATTTCCTGTTTGGCATTGAGGACCTCCATCCATTGTTGAGACAGCAGAAGCAGCATGTCCAGAGTAGAGTGACCTGGTCTGAAACCAAATTGATGATCAGAGATCAAGCCATTAGAGAAGAGGAAAGATTTCATATCCGAAGCAATGATGGATTCCATGACTTTGCTGATAATTGGGAGCAGGCTGATTGGTCTGTAGTTGCAAGGATCTGTTTTTGCACCTTTTTTGTGTAAAGCGGTAATGTTAGCTGATTTCCAGGATGCTGGCAGATGACCTTGAGCAAAAGATAGGGTGAAAAGAACAGAGAGAGGGTGAGATAGAGCGGCAGAGCAGGATTTTAGGACCCGTGGGCTGATGCCGTCTGGTCCAGTTGCAGAATCAGAGTCGAGGTTTGACAAAAACTCCTCCACCTTGTCAGGAGAGAAGGACACAGAGTCCAGGAGCAGTTGGGTTCGACTGGGAAAGGTGGGAACAGAGAGAGATGGGTTTGGGACTAAGGATTTTGAGGCGAACACAGAGTTGAGGCATTCGGCTTTGTCACGTGCGATGTCAACTGTGTGGCCATTTGAGGTAAGGGAGGGGATGGAGGGGGAACAAACACCAGAAACGGATTTGACCAGACGCCACCAGGATTTGGAGGAAGGAGACAGGTTTGAGAGTTCATTCTTGAGTGAGGAGAGATAGTGCTTCCTGGCACTCCTGAGGGTAGACACACACTTGTTCCGAGCTTGGTGGAAGGAACTGAGATTTCCTTCAGTTGGATTAGCCTTCCAAGAGGCAAAGGCAAGTTGTTTCAGGGCAACTGCCTCACCACAAGATTCAGTGTACCATGGACGGGAGGAAGGGTAAGACAATTGAAGGCGAGATGGGATAAATCTGTGCATGAGAGAGATCAGTTTGCTTTGGAAGAATTCCCAGGAAGAATTGATGTCAGAGGCAGTGGAGATGGGAGACCAATCCAGACGATTGATGGCTGCTTGAAGACCGTCCCAGTCGGCCTGAGTGAAATGCCAGACTCGTCGACGCTGAGGAGGCTCTCTGAGAATGGCCAGAGAGATGTCCACTTTGACAAGCACATGATCAGAAGAACCGATTGGAGCAGAAGAAGAGCAGCAGACATTAGCAGGGAAGTTTGTCATAACCAAGTCTAGAAGAGAAGATACTCCATTGGCTGAGATCCGGGTCGGGAAATTGACAGATTGTGTCAATCCCAGTGAGTCACAGAAGTCCTTTGCTGAGGTGCCATGACTAGTGAGAGAGGAACCCACACCCAACCAGGTGGCATGATGACAGTTGAAGTCACCACATATGAGGAAGAGAGAGTTGGGATGAGTGGATAGAAGTTGGTCCATGTTGTCAGACATTGAAATGTAGATGGAGTCATCACTGTTTGGGGGACGGTACAGAACACATATGAACAAAAGGTGGGAGCGGAGAGGAAGCCGTAACCAGAGGTACTCCTGCGGGTGAGGAGGAAAGAGAGCAGTGCAAGGAGAGTGAGGAAGAGAGTTTTTGACAAAGATAGCCACCCCACCACCAGGCCGAGGCTCAGGTCTATCATACCGGAGGAGGGATTAACCAGGAAGAGATATTAAGGAATCAGAGACATCTTGAAGGAGGAAAGTCTCTGTTAAGCAGATCAAGTCTGGATTGTCAGAAGCAACCTGTATGGAGAGATCAGTCAGGTTTGAGCGAAGGCCCCGGATGTTTGAGGTCCATACCGTTAATGAAGAGAGAGGGGGAGCATCGGGTACAGGACAGGGGAGGGGAGGAGTAGGGTAAGATGAAGGATGAGAGGGGGAGGTAGGGAGAGCAGTTGATAGTGTTTCAGATGTTGCAGAAGAGTTCCAAGAAAGGGAAGGATGAGGAGGATGAAAGGTTTGATGGTGAAGGGATGCGGCACAGTGAGGGGTTGTTTGAGGGGGGGCAGAGGAAAGTAGAAGGTTTGGGGGGGTGGAGGTATGAGATAGAAGGGAGACGAAGTGGGGAGGAGGCAGCTTGGAGGAGGAGGGGGGAGGAGAGAGAATTGGAGAGGAATGATATGGGGGGAGAATTGAAAGGGAGGGATTGGGGGGGAGTTTTGAAGGGGAGGAGTGAGGGGGGAGTTTAGGAGGGGAGGGGCAAGGGGGGAGTTTTGGAGGGAAGGGGAAAGGGGGGAGATCAGGAGTGGAGGGGCAAGGGGGGATTAGGAGGGGAGGGGCAAAGGGGAAGTTTAGGAGGGGAAGGGCAAGGGGGGAGTTCAGGAGTGGAGGGGCAAGGGGGGAGTTTAAGAGTGGAGGGGCAAGGGGGAAGTTTCGGAGTGTAGGTGCAAGGGGGGGGGATTTGGATGGGAGGGGCAAGAGGGGAGTTTAGAAAGTGGATGATTAATGAAAGACGAACATTGATAACAAATTGGGTTTGTTGTGATTTTCAAGTTAGCAATCCGATTCAGAACGATGGAGGAGGGATGGAATGAATGTGAATTTAGACCATGTAGTGAGGGAGACGTATAAGATATTGAATTTCTTTTTTTTGAAGTGGAATGAGTTGGAGAGGAAATTGAGAAAAGCCTTTTAAATAGGAAGAAAAACAGCGTGTTGTAATATACCACTGAATAAAAAACAGAAGGGGAAAGGTTAAACATATTTAAATAATATTTAAACAGAACTATGAACAATCTTATATGCACAAAAATACCAACGGGGGGAGAGCCGAGAGGGACCACCACGAGTCACGTGAACAGGGCAAACGGTGGATGGCAAGGAGATAATGGGGGTGGGGCGAACAGCACACCTGGACAGAAAATACAGGATGAGACAACAGTACACGTGGAGAAAATAAAATAAATGTTTTTGTTTTTTTTGTTTTTTTTGGGGGGGGGGTGGGGATTTAGAACGTTAGACAGTATTATGTTCGGGGTAGAAGGGAAAAAACCAAGAGCCAAGCAAAACACGCTTAAGTTAATAAAACACCGACGGGGGTACAACTACAAGGCCACACACGAGGAGCAGAAAACGATTAATTAATTACGAGTTACAGGAAATTCAAACCAAAACTAACTATAATCAAACAATATCGCATGGACGATAAAATAACGAGTTGAAATTTGACAATCTATCTGGGGAAATGGGGGAGAAACACCTGGTCGAAGAACGAACGAACGAATAAGAATGAATAAACGAATGAGCACAGAGAAGGTAATGTCTTTTTTTTTTTTTTTTGTTGAGTTGAGATTTACATAAGGAAGTAGGCTTTGGGGTGGAAAGACTGCGAAAACAGAGAACGAAAGTTATTGGATCACAAACGACAGGCGCTGAGAGAAAAACAAAGCCTCAAGGTTGTACAGTGTACACTGTACAAGACCTCAAGACGACACGAATTAACACGATTTTCAATACAGGTATGAAAGATTTGCACCGAAAATCTTTGACGGGACAATATACGTACATACACCATAAAATAAATACAGTTTTAACGAAAATACAAATTGGAACAATTACTTAACTTCGATTTTGATGGAGAGCGTGGAGAGCTGCGAAAAAACGAACCATCGCCAGCAAGACCGGAAACCTTACCCTTTACCGGAATTACCCTTTAGAACCACCCTTTAGAACTACCCTTGAGAACTACCCTTGAGAACTACCCATTAGAACTTACCCTTTAGAATTACCCTTTAGAATTAAACACAGTGGGTTAGGTTTTCTTCATTTTTGACAGACATACGGACATAGCCAAATATTGACGCCGGTCACTGCTTAAAAATCTGTGCATTTTACAAATTATGATTTTATTTTTTGTGAACTTTTTTTTAACTGTTGAGTTTATAGAAAATCAAATTATCGACTTCTACTCACTACGAAAGGTTGATGACTTTGTCCAGCCTGAATGGTGCCCCATAAGCTGTTAAGTTTAGGTAGGAGTGAAAACTTTCACAAGTTCAACAAGAACGGCACTCGGGAGAGCGCATACCTCTGCCAGGCTGAACAGTTTATGTTTTGTATCCCACTGATAGGCCGGATCTGGATTCGGACCTGAACCAAAATCTCAATGGTGAAGAATCACTCAAAAATTAAAATAATTCTTGTAGCCTAATCCGTATTCAGATCTTCACCAAAATCGAAACAATTCGTCCTTGTCACACACAAACAACCTATCCACCAAGTTTCGTTCAAATCCGTCCTCAACTTTTTGAGATATCCTGCTAAATATCATTTTAGCCAGATCACTCAATGGTGAAGAATCACTTAAAAATTATCCTCGCTGGATCCGGATCCGGATCTTCACCAAAAATGAATCGATTCTTCCTTGTCAGACGCACAACCTGTACAACAAGTTTCGTCCAAATCTATCCATAATTTTTTCAGATATCCTGCTATGTTGGTTTTAGCCCTATCTCCCAATGGTGAAGAATCACTTATAAAATTAAATAACTCTCATATCTCATATCTCATATCCGAATCCATATTCAGATCTTCACCAAAATCGAATATATTTGTCCTTGTCAGACACACAACCTGTCCACCAAGTTTCGCCCAAATCCGTCCACAACTTTTTGAGATATCCTGCTATGTATCGTTTTTGGCCCCATCTCCCAATGGTGAAGAATCACTTAAAAATTCTAATAACCGGATCCGAATCAGGATCTTCACTAAAACCTAATCATTTTGTCCTTGTGACATACGCTACATCTCTGCCAAATTTCATCCGAATCCGTCCACAACGTTTTGAGATATCTTGTTCACAAACGGACAGACAGATGAAAAATCACTCATAGAGCGACACTTGGCAAAACAGAACAAAGTAGAATGGCACGCATTGACCTCAAAAATATATAGGATTTTCTCGGACCACGAACTCTACAATTTGGTGAAGTTTTGTGAAGATCGGTTTTAAATTATGACCTGTAGGCAAGTATAAGTGAGCGGACAGACAAACACACACACGCATAAACCGGAGTGATCAACATACTTGCAAAAAAAATTTTTTTGGGGACCAAGTAACGAACAAACAGACTGATGAAAAATCACCCATAGAACGACATTTGGCAAAACAGAAAAAAACGGAATGGCACTCGATAGAAAATCCTTTTGACGACACAAATAATTGGTGGTTGAATTCAGTTAGCTGATATGAAAATCCAATTCAAATTTCAAGTTTATAAGTCATGGAATGGAATGTCATGGAATTGTCTGGAATTGTCTGGAATTGTCTGGAAAATTTCATGGAATTCAAAGTCATGGAATCCATCATTGCTTCAGATATGAAATCTTTCCTCTTCTCCAATGGCTTGATCTCTGATAATCAATTTGGTTTCAGACCTGGTCACTCTACTCTGGTCATGCTGCTTCTGCTTTCCCAACAATGGATGGAGGTCCTCAATGCCAAACAGGAAATTAGAGCTGTCTCCCTTGACATATCACGTGCCTTCGATACGGTCTGGCACCCCGCCCTGCTCACCAAACTCTCCTCTGTTGGTATTCATGGAAATCTCCACGCATGGCTGGCATACTTCCTCTCTAGTCGTAGTCAACGTGTGGCCCTGAATGGGTTTCTCTCATCTCCTCCTCCTGTTCAGGCTGGATTCCCCAAGGCAGTGTTCCGACTGTTCTGGGCCCTGTGCTTTTTCTGGTCTTCATCAATGATCTCTCTGACTCTCTTGAAAATCCTCTCTATCTCTTTGCTGATGACTCTACTCTCTGTCGCTCCATTCTTCATCCCTCAGATCGGCAGTCTGCAGCCTCCTCACTCTCTGCAGACCTGGAAAAAATCACAGACTGGGCAAACAAGTGGAACATGTCTTTCAATCCTGACAAATCTCACACTCTTACGATGTCTCTCCGAAAAGACCGACTGGACAACCCTCCCATCCACTTTCTGAATAATCCTCTCCAAGAAGTTCTGTCACTCAAGCGTTTGGGTCTCACTATCTGCCATGATCTTTCCTGGGAAAACCACATTTCAAATCTGGCCTCCAAAGCCAGTCGCCGCCTGGGCATCCTCCGTCGTGCGAAGTCCTTCCTTGGCACACCTGAGCTCCTCACCACATACAAGGCTTTCATCCGCAGCTCAATGGAATACTGCTCTCCCCTCTGGGCTGGTGCTCCTGCCTCACACCTAGCTCGTCTTCACGCTGTTGAAACCAAAGCATTCAGAATCATTGGAATCTCCCGCGATGAAGCTAACTCCAAGGGCCTCTCACTCACTCACCGCAGGCAGGTTGGTGGTCTTTCCGTCTTCTACCGACTCCTCTCTGGCCTTGCCCCCCCCCCCCCAGCTCTCTCTGGGCTCTGTCCCACAAATATTCCTACAGGTCGCACAAGATCTGCCTGCAACCCTCTTATGGTTAAACTGCCAAAATCAAGACTCTCTGCTCACCTTCACTCCTTCATTCCTCTTTTCTCCCACCTCTGGAACAAACTCCCTCACTCTCTTCAATCCCACTCCACCCTCCAGGTCTTTAAAACAGCTGTTCACCACCATCTCTTGTCTTCCCCCATCCAAAACCTTGATCTTTTCTATCCCCGCTAATTTCACCCCAATTCCACTTTTTTGAAATACCAACTTCTGTCCTGGAAGTCCTTGGTGTCCTTGTGTTTTATACTTCTCCCACCCCCTCCCCCCCCCCCCCCCTTCCCACGCCTCCTCCCCCCAAGCCCTCTCCCTCCCACACATCTCCCTGCTCTTAAATGTTGTGTGCTCTCAAGTGTTTGTGTGCTTTCCCTTCTCTTGTCTTCCGCTCCTTCTTTTTATATATTTTGTTTGTCTGGTTGATTTGTTTGTGAAGTAAATGTCAGCTCTTTCACGAGCCTCGATTCAGTATACAAAAAAAGAAAAAGAAAAAAAAAGTCAGTCAGATGAAAATTGAGGCTTTTAGAAATTCAAAAAAGTGGTTGACCTTTGGCCTATGTTGACCTTTTGGCCTATGCTTATCTCAAAAATAGTTGGTGGTTCAATTCCGTTAGCTGATATGAAAATCCTATTCAAATTTCAAGTCAATCGGATGAAAATTGAGGCTTTTAGAAATTTGAAAAAAGTGGTTGACCTTTGGCCTATTTTGACCTTTTGGCATATGCTGATCTCAAAAATAGTTGGTGGTTGAATTCAGTTTGCCGATATGTATATCCTATTCAAATTTCGAGTCAATCGGATGAAAATTGAGGATTTTAGAAATTAAAAAAAGTGGTTGACCTTTGGCCTATGCCCTATGTTGACATTTTGGCCTAAGCTGATCTCAAAAATAGTTGGCGTTTGAATTCAGTTTACCGATATGTATATCCTACTCAAATTTCAAGTCAATCGGATGAAAATTGAGGATTTTAGAAATTTGAAAAAAGTGGTTGGCCTTTGCCCTATGTTGACATTTTGGCCCAAGCTGATCTAAAAAATAGTTGGCGGTTGAATTCAGTTTACCGATATGTATATCCTATTCAAATTTCAAGTCAATCGGATGAAAATTGAGGATTTTAGAAATTCGGAAAAAGTGGTTGACCTTTGGCCTATGTTGACCTTTTGACCAAAATGAGTCAAACATATCACCTTAGCAATTGAAACTGCATTAATTTACTCCACCACCCAAATTGTATGGAGGTTATGTTTTCACCCCTGCTTGTCCGTCTGTCTGTCTGTGAGCATTATATCTCAAAAGGTGATGGATAGATTCGGCCGAAACTTGGTGGACAGGTTGAGTGTGTGACAAGGATGAATTGATTCGATTTCAGTGAAGATCTGGATCTGGATCCGAATATGATATATTTACTCCCGCCAAGGAGTAATGCATTCGATCGTGTCCGTCCGTGTGTATGTGTGTTTGTATGTTCGTGTGTTTGTGAACAAGATATCTGGAAAAGTTCTGAACGGATTTGGATGAAAGTTGGTGGGATGATTGCCCTTGGGATAAGGAAGAATTGATTAGTTTTTGGTGAAGCTCAGGATATTATTCCGGATCCAGGAATTTTTTATGGGAATTTTTTTGAGAAATTTTTTTCTGTTTTACTGCATTAAAGCCTTTATTCTTATTCTTAAATGATGTTTTTCTCCTCTAATTCCGAGATATATCAAAATAAATTCTCTGACGGTTAGGGCCTACTTTCTTTTTCATTTATTGTTTTGGGGAGAGGGGATGTTAAATAAAACGTATTATTCCAACTTGACCCACGGCTGGAGTATGCGCTCTACTGAGTGGCGTTCTAGTTTTTCAATTTATTAATTGATTCTTCATAATTGAGAGATGGGACCAAAAACGATATACTGTATTGCATGATATTTGAAAAAGTGGTGGATGGATGATGACAAAACTTGGTGAATGAGTTGGGTAGGTGAAAGAACAAGCCGATTAGATTTTGGTTCAGGTCCGGATGCAGATCCAGCCTCTCAGTGGGATACAAAATGTAAACCCTTAAGCCTGGCAGAGCTATGTGCTCTCCCGTTTGCCATTCTAGTTATATAATCTTACTATAATTCACCAAATTCCCGTCCGTCCGTTCGAAGGTACCGCAAAAACGGCTGTACCGATCGCAACGATATTTTGGGTGGGTATTCCTTGGACCCCTGGGAGTAAAATAGGCTGTATTGGTTTTCCAATTTTTCCAAATTTTCCAGTTTTTCCAAACACGATGGAATAATATTTACCGATATGAACAGTGATGTGGCTTTTGTTGAAATTCTACAAATACTGTTTATTCTACGTACCAGGAGAGAGTAGATCGACTCCTGACAAACTCTTCCTATATAAACGTGCGGCTCCGAAGTAACATGGCAGCGTGTGCAAAGCGACTGAGAAACAGGTGTAGCGGCCGCTTCCGTCTTACAGATTCGGCGCGCACTCTTCACACATAAATGTGCGACTGAGAAAGACGTGTAGCGGCCGCTTCCGTTTTGCAGAATTCAATCTTTTTTCAAAATGGGCGCCATGTACTGTTTAGATTTTGATGATTTGCGTGTGACATGATTCAACAGATGTTTATATGAATCGTTTAAAATAACAAAAGCCTTCAATTTCTGATATTTTGCCTTTTCATTTGGGTTTCCCAATTGAAGCCCCGCCATAGGGCGAATACCGTTGCTTGTGTATTTAATTTGTCTTTCCCTCTCTTTCTCTTCACAAATTGTGCAGGTTGCTGTCCTCATCACAGATGGGGTGTCCCAAGATGATATGGTCCCACCAGCTTCAGTTTTGAAATCTTTTGGTATTGCACTTTATGCAATCGGCATCGCGAATGCTCCACGGCAAAAGCTGGAGGAGGCTGCCAGCCGGCCCTCAGATCAGTTTGTATATGTGGTGGATAACTTTGAAGACCTGAAGGAAATTAGTCTCAAGTTACGTTCATCAGTGTGCTCTACTATTGAAAACATCCAAATAGGAGAGTTCGACTCCATGGCTCGTCCATCCAGCAGCGAGCTGGGTAAGATACTTTTTATATGTCATATAACGTAAACGAATGCCTCCTTATGTATCCCAGTATATGTATAAGCCAATATATTTGCTATGGGGGGGTTTTTTTTTAAAGAGTTTGATTCTACCTTGTGAATCCTTACTATCACCATGCAACTATCACCATGCAATTGTTGTGAAAATAGAAAGGTTGTTTTTTTAAGTACTTTAAAATAATTACTTTTCGAGGATTGAATCTCCATGAGGTTTATTCTAGAATATGTCAATATATATCGTACTAAAATAAGCAATTTAGTCTGACCGCAATACATTCGGTCTTTACTTATCCAATCTCAAGCAAATGATTTCAGGTGTGAGATACATTATTGCCCCTGACGCCCTTACAGCCCAATTGTGACCTTTATTTGATGCATAACCCTATTCTTAGTTGTTGCTAGCATTGTTTAATACTCACCTGAGGGCAATTTCGAGGAATTGGGCATATGAATGAATTACCTACACAAGGGTGGTGTATATGCTAACAATTGGTGGTCCGCACACCTACCAGAAGCAAAAATTACTATTACACAAATTAATAAATTCTGTCTGATGATACTGTCATAATGATAATATTAACGCTGGTACAAAATAATAGTATTAGTTATAATAATAACAACAAGAAAGAGCAATCAGAGATTGCAGACCCTCACCAGGACGTGTTTTTAGTGGTTTTTAAGGCTTTTGTGGTAAAACAAATATGGCGCTCGAACCATGTGACCAATGACGTCATTCTTTTTTATCCACGAATTTATCCATAGATGACGCTCAAGAAATTTCATCTTTATCGGATGAAGATTTGTACTTGTCGAATTATGACGTAATAATAGTTACCTATGACATCATCATCATCATTTTATTCCCCATGGAGAGTTCTTTACAATGAGCCATGTCTCAATTTTTTCTATGCAGCGCTTTCGGAGATATCGATGTGCAAAGTTTTTCGGTTTTTCCAAGATGGCGCCCACAGCACGTGACCAATGACGTCATAATTATAAAAAATTATACAGGAGGAGGTGCACCTATGGTGAAAATTTCCTTTCAATCGGACCAACGGTTGCAGAGAAAATCATATTTATCCTGTGCGGACAAGCAAAGAGACAAACAAACAGGTAGACAAACAAACAAACAAATGAAAAATCACTCATAGAGCGACACTTGACAAAAGAGAACAAAGAAGAATGGCTCTCAGTAGAGCATCCTTTTGACCTCACAAATAATTGGTGGTTGAATTCAGTTAGCTGATATGAAAATCCAATGCAAATTTCAAGTCAATCGGATGAAAATTGAGGCTTTTAGAAATTTGAAATTGTTGTTGACCTTTGGCCTATTTTGACCTTTTGGCCTATCCTGATCTCAAAAATAGTTGTTGGTTGAATTCAGTTTGCTGATATGTAAATCCCATTCAAATTTCAAGTGAATCCGATGAAATTGGAGGATTTTAGAAATTTGAAATTGTTGTTGACCTTTGGCCTATGTTGACCTATTGGCCTATGCTGATCTCAAAAATTGTTGGTGGTTGAATTCAGTTCACTGAAATGAAAATCCTATTCAGATTTCATGTCAATCGGATGAAAATTGAGGATTTTAGAAATTCGAAAAAAAGTGGTTGACCTTTGGCCTATGTTGACCTTTTGGCCTACGCTGATCTCAAAAATAGTTCGTAATTGAATTGAGTTCACTGAAATGAAAATCCTATTCAGATTTCAAGTCAACAGGATGAAAATTGAGGATTTTAGAAATTTGAAATTGTTGTTGACCTTTGGCCTATTTTGACCTTTTGGCCTATGTTGATCTCAAAAATAGTGGGTGGTTGAATTCAGTTTGCTGATATATAAATCACATTCAAATTTCTAGTGAATCGGATGAAAATTGAGGAATTTAGAAATTCATAAAATGTGGTTGACCTTTGGCCTATGTTGACCTTTTGGCCTATGCTGAGCTCAAAAATAGTTGGTGGTTGAATTCAGTTCGCTGATATGAAAATCCCATTAAAATTCGAAGTCAATCGGATGAAAATTGAAGATTTTAGAAATTCGAAAAAAGGGGTTGACCTTTGGCCTATGTTGACCTTATGACCCCGTATATAGGATTTTGTCGGACCACAAACTCTACCATTTTTTTTAGTTTCATGAAGATCGGTTTAAAATTGTGACCTGTAGGCAAATATGTGAGTGGACAGACAAACACACAAACAAACACACACACAAACAAACACACACACACACACACACACACACACACACACACACAAACTGGAGTCATCAACATACTTGCAAAAGGAAAAACAAATTGCCAAGTAACAAACGGACTCATGCAATATCCTCTCCTCTGGCGAGGGTAACTAGAACGGCACTCGGTAGAGCGCATACCTCCACCAGGCTGAACAATTTATATTTTGTATCCTACTGATAGGCCGGATCTGTTTTCGGACCTAAACCCAAATCTAATCGGCTTGTTCTTGTCTCCTAACCAACTCATCCACCAAGTTTATTCATAACTCGTCCATAACCTTTTTAAATATCATGTTATATATTGATATGATCGAATATATTCTTCCTTGTCACACACCCAACCGGTCCACCAAGTTTCGTCCAAATCCGTTAACAACTTTTTGAGATATCCTGCTATGTATCGCTTTTCACCCGATCTCTCAATGGTGAAGAATCACGTAAAAATTAAATAATTATCGTATCCGAATCCATTTTCAGATCGTCACAAAAATCGAATCTATTCGTCCTTGTCAAACACCCAATCGGTCCACCAAGTTTCGTCCAAATCCGTCCATATGTTTTTGAGACAGCGTGCTATCTATCGGTTTAGCCCCATCACTCAATGGTGAAGAATCACTTATAAATTATATAATTTTGGTATCCGAATCCATATTCAGATCTTCCCCAAAATCGAATCGATTGATTACTCTTTGTCACATGCACTACCTCTCTGCCAAATTTAGTCCGAATCCGTCCACGACCTTTTGAGATACCTTGTTCACACACAAACAAACAGACAGAGGTGCAAACATAGCCTCCACCTTCGGTGGCGGATGTAACTCGATATCTGCCATCACAAAAGCGATTCCCAAGGGTAAGCCTCCCCTTACCGGGAGAAGATCGCTCAGTGACTTACCCTTGGCCCGTGATCCAATGATGCCATATTTTTTTGGACCACCATATGGCCTTGACTTCAACATTTAAGGATGGAGTAAATGAAGAAAATGTGTCCCCATCTAAAATATATCCATAAAACTCAACATCATGAAAATCGGAGGAGAATTATTCAAGTTATGATCAAAAAGGTGTTTTTTGTTAGGTCACAATTCCGAAAAAAGTAGGTCAAGGACATAAAACAAAAATATCAAGTGTACAACTTCATTATCGGTCCACTATTATGATGCAAGAACATCTCAAATGGCAAAGCAGTATTTGAAATTCTGTTTGGCAAAATTGAGTAATTACAAAAAATGCGTTATTTTATTCAGACCGCCATTTGACCTTGACCTTTCACTTGATGTAAATGAAGTATGATGTAAATGAAGTGTAAAATGCACCTTTCTCTAGGCTATCTAGCGAGGGCAATTTCGTTATGATCAGACAAACCATATTCGTTTTGTTTTGGTGAAAAATGTTAGCATATAATTCGGTCATGACCTTAAACATTAGTTCAAGGTCAAAATAATTTAGTCAACCCCAAATACATTCTCTTTTCATTATTGGTGCAAAATTTCATTCCAGAAGTCCCAGCCGGCTCGAAACCTAAATGGTGGTTTGATACTCCTAGGGGTGTAAGACCTTGACCTTTAACCCAGAGGGGTATGATGTAAATGAAATGTAAATGCACCTTGTTCTGGGCTATCTAATGAGGGCAATATCGTTCCAATTGGACAAATTTTAATCGAGTTATGGTGAAGAATGTTAAAATTTCTTTAATTAGGTCATGACATTAAGAATAGGTCAAGGTCAAAATAACTAGGTCAACACCGCATACTTTCTATTTTCATTATTGATGCAAAATTTCATTCCGAAAGTCTCAGCTGGCTCCAAACCTAAATGGTGGTTTGATACTCCTAGGGGTGTAAGACCTTGACCTTTAACCAAGAGGGGTATGATATAAATGAAATGTAAATGCACCTTGTTCTGGGCTATCTAATGAGGGCAATGTCGTTCCAATCAGACAAACTTTAATCGAGTTATGGTGAAGAATGTTAAAATTTCTTAAATTAGGTCACGACATTAAAACTAGGTCAAGGTCAAAATAACTAGGTCAACGCTGCATACTTTCTATTTTCATTATTGATGCAAAATTTCATTCCGAAACTCCCAGCTGGCTCTATACCTAAATGGTGGTTTGATACTCCTAGGGGTGTAAGACCTTGACCTTTAACCCAGAGGGGTATGATGTAAATGAAATGTAAATGCACCTTGTTCCGGGCTATCTAATGAGGGCAATGTCGTTCCAATCGGACAAACTTTAATCGAGTTATGGTGAAGAATGTTAAAATTTCTTAAATTACGTCACGACATTAAAACTAGGTCAAGGTCAAAATAACTAGGTCAACGCCGCATACTTTCTATTTTCATTATTGATGCAAAATTTCATTCCGAAACTCCCAGCCGGCTCTGAGATACTACTCGGAAATTGATACAGTTTGGAAATTTGGTGTGTAGAGAGTGCAGAAAGAAAAAGAAAAAAAATCTAAATTGTGGCTTACTACACGTAGGGCCTAGGGGTTCTAATAAACTCTGAGGTACCATGACAAATTGGGGGCGCATGACAAATTGGGGGCGCATGACAAATTGGGGGCGCAATTTGTAGAAACAAATCCCACAACAGCAATAACCTTTTCCCTATGCTATAGGGGGAGGCTTAATAATAACAGTAATAATCATAATGATTATTAGGTTTACTCTCCATGAAATGGAGAGAAACCTATTATTACTGCTAGAGTTTTTCTTATTATTATTCTTCCACCCTATTTTGCACCTCCGAAAACTTCATAATTAAGTTTCTCAGCAACCGCTGGTCAGATTGACAGGAAATTTTCATCAAATGATCGGCTAGGCTCGTAGAATTTTTTTATGCTAATGATGACGTCATAGGTCACGTGGTATGGGCGCCATCTTGTAAAACACCTTCAACTTTGCCCCTCTGTATCTCCGAAACGGCTCAATGGAAAAATTTGAGGAATGGCTCATTCTAAAGAACTCTGCAATGGGAACAAAAAACATG
This sequence comes from Myxine glutinosa, assembly GCF_964187855.1. Lineage (NCBI taxonomy): Eukaryota > Metazoa > Chordata > Myxini > Myxiniformes > Myxinidae > Myxine > Myxine glutinosa. Next base: position 132,159,977 of record NC_136266.1, on the reverse strand, counting down.
TGTATTGAGTATATCAAAAATGCTAACGTTAAGAGGTTAGAATTCGTCAAACACAGTTTTTCTCCCCCGAAAATGAGATTTTTTCCCCAGATGCTTAGTTAAAAAAAACTCAGAATGCGAAAATTTTCGAAGTCATACGTCACATGGTTCGGCCGCCATCTTGTTTTCCGTGAAAAAACACAAAAAACCCCTTTTTCTCCGCAACGGCTGAACGGATCGAGCCCAAACTTGGCATGCATATTCGGATACCCATGGCAAACAAAAAAGTCAGCGAGCACGACGTCATCCGACACGTGGTTTCAGAGTTATGACGTTTTCAAAAGTCAAACTAGAAATGGAATCACCTCCATAATTTGTGGAGATATCGCGTGGAAACTTTACACAAATGTTACACATGGGGGGATGTTTCATCGTTACTTGAGATGTTTTGATAAGTCACATGGTTTGGCCGCAATAAATAATGGAAGTTAAATTTTAAAAAGCTTGTAACTCTTGAAGCGCTGCATGGATCGACTTGAATTTTTAATGCAATGTAGCTCTCATCGGGTGGAACAAGTGTGCAAAATGTCAAGATGATTGGATGTACGGTCGCGAAGCTAAAGTCTTTATTGTTGAAAGAAGAAGAAACACACCATTTTGTCCTCCCAGGCCACGACATCATCTGACAACAGTGCGATTGCCATTTTCAGTTTTAATTTCCTTTAAAAAACATTTTCTCTGCAATAATAGGGCCGATTGAGATAAAATTTTCACCATAGGAGGGACTCGGTCTGCAGAATATTTTAATGGTAATTATGACGTCGCAGGTCACGTGGTTCGGCCTCCATCTTGTTTTTCGTGAAAACACGAAAATCCCTTTTTCTCTGCAACGGCTGAACAGATCGAGGCCAAACTTTGCAAGCAGAATCGCATACCCATGACGAACAAAAAAGTCAGCGAGGGCGACATCATCCGACACATTGTTTCAGAGTTATGACGTTTTTAAGCATGAACCTTTAAAAGCTAGCTCCTCCCTCATTTTTGATCCAATCGAGGAGAAAATTCACAGATCTGTTCAGCATGTCAGTCTACTATAATGTCATTTTAGAATTTGCGATAGGTCACGTGGTTTGGCAGATATCGTTAATTAAACGAATTTTTTTTATTTATGGATATCTCTTGAATCGCTTTATTGATCGACGTGAAACTTCATACTTTAGTAGAAGTCATGAAGAGTAACAAGTGTGCAAAATTTCAAGATGATTGGATGTACGGTCGCGAAGCTATAAGTCTTTATTGTTGAAAGAAGAAGCAACACACCATTTTGTCCTGCCAGGCCACGTCTCACAGTGAGTGCTATTGCCATTTTAAGTTTTAATTTCCTTTAAAAAACATTTTCTCTGCAATAATAGGGCCGATTGAGATAAAATTTTCACCATAGGAGGGACTCGGTCTGTAGAATATTTTAATGGTAAATATGACGTCGTAGGTCACGTGGTTCGGCAGCCATATTGTTTTTCGTGAAAACACGAAAACCGCTTTTTCTCTGCAACGGCTGAACAGATCGAGGCCAAACTTTGCAAGCGGCATCGCATACTCATGACGAACAAAAAAGTCAGCGAGCACGACATCATCCGACACATTGTTTCAGAGTTATGACGTTTTTAAGCATGAACCTTTAAAACCTAGCTCCTCCCTCATTTTTGATCCAATCGAGGAGAAAATTCACAGATCTGTTCAGCATGTCAGTTTACTAAAATGTCATTTTAGAATTTGCGATAGGTCACGTGGTTTGGCAGATATCGTTAATTAAACGAAAATATATTTTTTTAAATGGATATCTCTTGAATCGCTTTATTGATCGACGTGAAACTTCATACTCTAGTAGAAGTCATGAAGAGTAACAGGTGTGCAAAATCTCAAGATGATTGGATGTACGGTCTGGAAACTAGAAGTTGTTATTGCCTGAAGAAGAAGAACCACAACACTTTTTTTTGACCAGGCCATGTGACATAACCACCTCACGAGCTAAGGGTAGCTCGAAATTAAATTGTCTTTGGATTTGGCAGTCGCTAGAGGGTGTTAACATTCGAATGTAACAAATCTGGGCAAATGCTGATGAATTTTCGTAAAACTACACGATATTGTCATTTACATTGGAAAATAACATTGTAAAACTCTCCGCCGCCTCGGCTTATTTCTCGCTCTGAAGTTCATCCTGTCTTCAATTTTAAGGAGAAAGAGAGGTATCTGCAAGCAATGGTGACCTTTATTTTGTGGAAATCCGATTTACAATGACGAAGTTATCCAAAATCTAACATTTTAAATGGGTCGTATTTCCAAAGTGAATCTTCCACAGGTAAAATATCCACACGTGCAGGCACACCTTACGGCGTCAATTTGGCTCCGATTTCAAATCGGATTTCGATTGTCGTATTGCCTCGGATGAGTTAACAAAATACCACAACAAATTTGGTGACAATCATGAAAAATTTGACCAAGTTCGATCGACGGGATACTTTGTTCTACGCTGACATACGGCACGGGCCACGGATGACGTCATGCCACGGCAGGACGTTCTTCCACGGGTGGCAGATATCGTTAATTAAACGAAAATATTTTTTAAAATGGATGGGGTGGGGGGGATGTGTGTGTGTTTGTGTGTGTGTATGGATGTGCATGTGTGTGGATGTCTGTGTGTGTGTGTGTGTGGGTTGGGGGGGGGGGGGATATGTGTGTGTGTGTGGAGGGGTTGGGGTGTGCATGTGGAGGAGGGGGGGGATGGATATGTGTGTGTGTGTGTGTGTATGTGTGGAGGGTGTATGTGTGTGTGTGTGTGTGTGTGTGTTGGGAGTGGGGTGGGGAGATGTGTGCGTGTGTTTGTGTGTGTGTGTGTGGATGTGTGGATGTGCGTGTGTGTGTATGTGTGTGTGGGTGTGAGGGGGCGGGTGGATATGTGTGTGTGTGAAGGGGTGTATGTGTGGAGGGGTGTTCGTGTGGGGGGACGGGTGTGGGGGTGTTTGTGTGTGTGCATGTGTGTTAGGGTTGGGGGGGGTGGGGGGATGTGTGCATTTGTTTGTGTGTGTGTTAGGGGTGGGGGATATGTGTGTGTGTTGGGGGTGGGGGGGCTGTGTGCATGTGTGTGTGTGTTAGGGGTGGGGGGATATGTGTGTGTGTGTGTGTGTGTGTGTGTGTTGGGGGTGGGGGTGGGAGGACGTGTGCATGTGTTTGTGTGTGTGTATGTGTGTGTATGTGGGTGGGGGGTAGGGGGAATGTGTGTGTGTGTGTGTGTGTGTGTGTTTGGAGGGGTGTGCATGTGGGGGGAGGGTTGTGGGTGTGTGTGTGGGAGGGGGTAGGGGGGATGTGTGTGTGTGTGTGTGTGTGTGTGTGTGTGTGTGTGTGTGTGTGTGTGTGTGTGTGTGTGTGTGTGTGTGTGTGTGTGTCGGGGTTGTATCCAAGGGGGTTGTGTCAAAGCATGTCCAATGAAAGTGGGGTTGTATCACAAGTGGGGTTGTATCAAAAGTGGGGTTGTATCAACAGTGGGGTTGCATCGAAAGTGGGTGCGAGTAAACCGGTCATCACTGCCAGCAGTTTTAAAGTGGCAGTTCTAGTTCCTGTTATTATTGCTATAATGATAATATCATGGCCGAGTCTAAAGCATTATCCGCTAAGCGGGCATAAATATGTATAATTAAGGCAAAAAGGACTATTATACAAATGGAACACAAATTTGTAGAATACTGCACACTGGCACATACACATGACCCAGAGCCATATAGAATACCGGAGTTTGGCGAACTCTGCTTGAGCTAAAACGGTCATGATCGGAGGATATATGATCATGATCACATAACCGCAAGACGCCAAATTATTACTCCCTCTTCGCCGAGCGAAGCGCTAAAGTGTGTGCATCTGTGTGGACACTGTCATATTTACATCTCGTCATCATGGTAATTTTTCATTCTGAAATCAGTTTTGGGTGTAAAATATGCCCTGCTGTTCAGCATGGGGCATTTCCAATTCCAAGGAACGAAGATTCATCTTTATCCTCGTGATCCAGAAAGGAGGAAAGTACGTTGTGTGGAATGGAGAGCCAACAACCACTCGTTTCTGTGTGCTGTGATGAGAATAATTATGTTGCTGTTAAAACGTTGTAAAAATAGCGGAGAGCATAGTGGCTTCCAACTGCATACCAGCAGTAGTGGGTCCGACAATTTTTGGAGCTCGGACATTTTAGCCTAGTGTCCTTTCTTCCCACAGTTATTACCCTCGTAGGCCATGGGGCATAGCGCTAAAATGTGCTCAATTTGACAATTTCGTGCAACAACGCAGGGGATTACTTAAAATTGCTATAGATGGGTTGGGGATGTGCTCCTGAACAAGAAACACCATGTCCCCAGACACCAGCGGTGCTCATTAATTTTTAACGCGCACTTGATGAAAATGCAAGTAAATATATATTCATCAACTATACGTTACTGCATTTTCTTTTATTTCTGGATAGTTTGAGGAGTAAAATGAAAAAAATTGATTGTGATATTGTTTCTAGACCTCCTTTTCACTAAAATACACCAATAAACATGATATTTTTGTATCTAGATAGTCATAGCGATAAGTTGAAAATGAATCCAATCTGAAAATATGGTCCGCCGCAGCTGAAACACATGTTGTGCCGCAAATAAATCATTTTTATTTTACTTTTTTTAAATTAACTTCTCACTTCTACCTTCTATGATCAGTTCATCTTCTTTGATTTGAAGAATGGCAATGAGTGGCAGTTGACGGCTGACTCCTTTTACTTTTTAGAAGATTCATTTTCAACTTATTTATTTAAAACAGTACAACATGTATACATTACGCATGTCATGGAAAGTGCTTGCATGATTAACAGTGTTTAAGAGTACTGTTACTTTTGCTTCGTTTCCATGTTCAATACATAATGTATACATGCCAGGATAAGGCAGACAGACATAAATAATTGAGACAATCAAATTTGTTTATGATATCCATTACATTATAATTTACATCATTGTTCAATTTACAGCTTTCAAGTTTGAGAAATTTGTACTATTAACTATATGCACAGGTATAAGGTCGAAATCATGAACACAGGACTTTCATTTAAAAAATGATTGTACTTAAGAATAAATTAATTTTAAACATGTCAACCACACATAGATGACAATCAGTGAAAAAATCACTGATCATCCAGGATTCGAACCTGGGAACCTGTGCTTTACTAGTGCGACGCCCTAACCAACTGAGCTATACGATCAGATGGAGAAGAACGGATGATTTTAAATCAATAGGTCTTCAGTTCTAGTCCCGTTCCTCTAACATCCTCTCATCTGAGAAGCGTATTGATTTAAAATCATCCGTTCTTCTCCATCTGATCGTATATTTCAGTTCAACTTCAACTTCAGGTTAGAGCATCTTAATAGTAAAGCGGAGGTTCCCAGGTTCGATCCTGTATGATCAGTGATTTTTTCACTGATTGTCATTGATGTTGTGTGGTTGACATGTTTAAAATTAATTTATTCTTAATTTATTCTTATGATATTAACCCACACGTTTAAGCTTCGTTTCTATATGATTGTACTTGATATCATATTTTTGATGCATTTGACATTTCATTATTTACGACTTATCTATGAAATGAAACTTCCATTTGTTTTACTTAGTTCTAACAGTTAAGTTTACATTTCTTTCCCATAACTCTATTTCCAAAGAGTGTCCATGAATGGTTTGTAAAAAGACAAGTCAAATAACAGTATTAACACCCAGATAAGATGTGGTTTATCAGTATTGGGTTGATATGAGCAATGTCATTCAATTAACGAAAAGTACCTTCTTCAAAAAACTTCCATGTCCCCCCCCCCCCCCCCCCCAAGAATCTATTGGTGCATCCCTTGTTATACATTTGTACACGCTTTGCTAGTAAAAATATTAATGACCATGACCACCGCGCAAAAAAACAACAACAATACAAAATAAAAATAAACTCAACATGTGTTTATTGTTTATAATTATAGAGTTTAAAATTTTGCAAACATCTGTCTTTTTTAGTAACAAATATCAAATCATGGTTTTTTTTAACAACTTCTCCGACAAGGTAAACATACTTTTTATTACCATCATTTACAGGACAGTAAGAAGTACCTACCGTACAATTTAGTAAAAATGTGTAGTCTACATGTACAAAATTATTTCTTAATTCTTTGTGGATCCTAAAAACTGTAATGAGGTGTGACATGAGCCTGATGACATAAACCACAATATCCCCACATATTATGATACTATTACTAAAGTAAAAGAGCATGCTTGCAATAGTACGATTTGTATTATAAATTGTAGTCTTGAAATAGATAAACAAAATCATAAAATGTACATTTCATCATGCATGACTTGCTGAGTCTGCTGTACATTTGTCAATTGAATTTGAAGATACTACTCTTCTAAGGCCAACTCCAAATCTTCCGGAACTTGTTACTAACTTGCTTGAATCAAGCATGATGATTTATTTGATCATGATATATGGCAATGTAATGTGAATTCTATCATCACGATCAGATTCTATCATCATGATCATGTCTATGTTTGCAGAACAATTGAAACTTTTGGCTAAACTTAAAGCTTACTAAAAAAATTACTACATAATCATATTAACTTACCATGAGATGTAGATGTTTCGGTCTTTTTCTCCTTCAGCCTGTTCACTTTACTGATGTCACAAAAGCGACGTGAACAATCATAATGGTAGCCAATGTTGGGATTTTCTGGTTTGGCTTCAATGCAGGATTGTGTATCGGCAAAATCAAGCCCCAGCTTTACCGCACAGTCGGCCAGTAAATCGCATTCTTTACAGTCATAGAGCAACCATTTACTCGCAAATTCAACAAAGCGGGCCCAGTTTTTATCATTGAATTGAATGAAATTGCTTTTAGTTTTATGGACAACATGCATCACGCAAAATTTGGACGAAAATTGAACAGGTTTTCCTGTCACTGCCGAAGCAATGGGCGTCGCCATCTTGGTTTGTCAGCTACCGAACGGAGCTTAGTATGAGCTGCGTGATTGGCCAATTACGGCACCTGACGTATCTGGAGCGCTCATTCGCTGAATTTATCACGTGAACAACCTTGTCCGCGAATTTTAAACCTGATTTTTTTTTATCGAAATTCTTTCTTTATTTGTATTTTAATGTGCAGGTATATTTATTGGGGACATTATTATATCGAATGGAACGAATATTTTGCTGATTTTCATGAATAAATCAAGTAATCCCCATTCCTGTTGCACGAAAAAGTGGATTTTAATGGTATGCCCCATGGCCTATCGCCAGAGGAGAGGGTATTGCATTTGAGTCTGTTTGTTTGTCTGTCTGTCTGTTTGTCTGTTTGTTTGTCCGCACAGAATAAATATGATTTTCTCTGCAACCGTTGGTCCGATTGACAGGAAATTTTCACCATAGGTGCAACTCCACCTGTGTAATTTTTTAATGATAATTATGACGTCATAGATCACGTGGTTCGGCCGCCATCTTGAAAAAAAAACGAAAAACTTTGCACCTCTATATCTCGGAAAGCGCTGCATAGAAAAAAAATGAGACATGACTCATTGTAAAGAGCTCTCCATGTGGAATAACATATGTCAATGATGATGTCATCGGTGCCTCCATTATGACGTCATAATTAGACATGTACAAAACTTCATCCGATTAAGATTAAATTTCTGAGCGTCATCTAGGGATAAATTGGTGGAGAAAAAAAAGAAGAGATGTCATCGGTCACGTGGTTCGGCCGCCATATTTGTTTTTAACACAAAAAACACTGAAGACACATCCTGGCGAGGGTCTGCAATCTCTGATTGCTCTTTCTTGTTACTTTTGTTATAAGAAGTGGCTTTGGAAAAATGCCACAAAAATGCCACATTTGCGGCATTCAGCGTCATGATATTAATCTTTGTGGAGTATATATAGACTACAGTAGATCTTCGCTCAGTTCCGTTCGTTGACGTGATCAGCATAGATTTCCTCACGGATGTCCAGATTCCTCCAAATTTATTTATATTTAGTGTTAAACTTCAATAGGGACTGTTTCAAAAGGTGAGCATACTTGTTTGGGGGCTCACTGTGCTGATGAGTGCCAAGTATGTCATGATGCAGCAATGAAGGTGTTAATACCATTCAGCAGCACCTACCTGTGTGAGGCTGGCTTTTCAGCCATTCCAGCACTGAAAATTAAATACAGTATAGGTGAAGATTAAACATTCAAGTATATTCAAGTATTATTGCTAGTCACCAGCAGCAGGTCTTGCATTAAATAGAGCTTGTATTCAGGCTACAATTAGAAAAGTCCACCGTGATTATGAGTAAAGCTTTTTTTTTTTTAATGTTTTGAAATGCCATTTGATAAGTATCAGGCTTGACAAGCAGTTTAATTAACATGCTTGTCATTGAGCAAGTAAACCTTTGATTCAATTTTTAGCTCAACTGGACTTTAGTCCGGTGAGCTTGTGCGATCGATCAGTGTCCATGGGTCAGTGAGTCAGTGAGTCTGTAAACACCTCAGTCATTATCGCTTCAACTATACACGTGGTGTTAATGAAACTTGGCCGCAAGCTGCATATCTGATGCCTAACAAAGGTGTATTGACCGCATCAAAATCTGTGCATCAAAATTGACCCAAAATAAGTATTTGCTCTCTTCTCTGAAACTATTCACACAATTTCAATGAAACTCGATCACAACCTTCATCGCCCATGATGTACAAAAGTTTGTTCACGGCATTAAAAAATATCAGGGTCTGATGGGGTTTGTAGGGGGTTGCGTGACTTGCTCCTTGATCCTGGTGAGCTTCACGACCCGGTCCTATTTTTTTCTATTGTTCTGATGTGCCAATTTGTGTGTATCATGTTTAACAAGCCTCTCCCCAAGCCCTCTCCCTCCCACAGATCGCCCGATGTCCCTGTTCTCCATCTTGTCTCCCGCTCCCTTTGTCATATGTTTTATGTTTTATGTGTCAGTTTGTCTTTTTGTGATCAATGTTAGCTCTTTCACGAGCCTCGATCTTGTATACAAAAAAACAAACAAAAAAAACAAAAAACAAGCAGGTTAACCACACTGAAACCTTTTTGCAGGTCAGTAAACTGAAATTGACAAAAGTTGTTAAGTTTATAAAGTTAAGTTCTGTTTGTTGGATTGCTAATAGCTATTAAGCAGTGTAGTAGTACAAGCAACACCAACCACTTTTTCATTTAATAAAGTATTTTTTTTGAAAGCAAGTACTTTTGTTATCATTGGAGCAAAAAAAGGGGAGGGGTGTAGCGGCTACCGCTGGGTTTTCACAATCGCCTTGCACCTATCAAGGACGCGGAGCGATCACCATGCCGGGCTCGTCCAGGACGCCCGGGCAGGCCCGCGCTCAACTTGCCAGGCCTCGGTCGGGACGTCCGGTCATGCCCGGGCATGCCCGGGCAGGCTCGCCCTCAACTTGCCAGGCCGCAGCCAGGACGCTGGGCCACGCCCCCTCTCGCCTTTCCTGGGCAAACGCTCCGGGATAATATGTATATATATTGCTGCCCGATAAACGGGCTTTTCAGAGTGCCTGAGTGTTTGGTTTGATTAAAGCAACTCGGATGAATTCCAGCTTTTTGTCGCGTCCATTCTTCCGATCGACGTGGGAGCCCCAGCTCCTTCATTGGTGACCTACCGACATGGACACGGCAGTCGCCCTTAAACTGCCTACCTTCTGGGAGGCTCACGCGGCGGTTTGGTTCACACAGGCGGATTCCCTGTTCGCCCTGCGAGGCATCACGGCCGACGACACCCGCTTCCACCATGTGGTAGCAGCGCTCGGTTCAGCCACCGCGGCCTGCGCCCTGAGCCTCCTCGAGAGCCCGCCAGCCGCTGACAAATACGGCGCGATTAAGAAGCTTCTCCTCGACGCTTTCGCCCTCCCATCGGCGGAACGCGCACGTCGCCTGCTCGACCTGCCCGAGCTCGGCGACACGCGCCCTTCCGTGCGAATGGACTACATGCTTTCACTGCTCGGCGAGCACTCTCCGGCATTTCTGTTCCGGGAGCTGTTCCTCCGTCAGCTGCCTAACCCGGTACGCCTCGCCCTGGCAAGCACGACGATCACTGATCCCCGGGCCCTTGCCAGAGAAGCCGACAAGATCTCCGCCGCAGGACAGCGCATCGCAGCGGCGACATGGGACCCACCGCCGTCCGACGCAACACCCATGGCGCCCGAGCACCCGGCACGGTCGACGACCGAACTGCCGACGCAATTGGCGGCCGCTACACCGAGCCGACCACCTCCAGCACGACGACCGGGGCCTCCACCTGACCAAGCGTGGTGTTACTATCATGCCAGGTTTGGACAGAAGGCCCGGACATGCCGACCCCCGTGCACCTTCGGCAGGCCGGGAAACGGCCGGGCCGGCGTTCATTACCAGCCATGAGCGCCGGCCACACGGGCAACTTACTGTTCATCACGGATAAAGCGTCCGGACGGTGCTTCCTGTGCGACACCGGCGCCCAACTGAGCGTCATACCCGCCTCTGACCAGGACAGGCAATCCGCGGTTTGTGGCCCCTCCTTGGTTGCGGCCAACGGATCGACCATCCGCACCTTCAGCCCGCGCAACGTCACCCTCTGCTTCGGCGGCCAACGCTTTGCTTGGACGTTTGTAACCGCAAACGTGCCCATGGCTCTGCTAGGCGCCGACTTCCTCTGCGCACACGGACTGCTGGTGGACGTCCAACGGCGTCGTTTAATCAACGCCGAAACCTTCAGCTCCCTGGTATGCACATTGAGCAGCTCCGCGCTGACCGAGCTGGCATGCGCCGTCCCGGCGGCGAACGAGTTTGCTCGCCTGCTCACGGAGTTCCCGGCCCTCACGCGGCCGACGTTTTCGGCCGTCGCAGTACGGCATGGGATCGAGCACCACATACCAACCACGGGCCCGCCGGTCTATGCCAGCGCCCGCCGCCTCGACCCAGCCAAGCTCGCCGTGGCGAAGGCCGAATTCGACGCATTGCAGCACCTCGGCATCGTGCGGCGCTCCGATAGCGCGTGGGCCTCGCCACTGCACATCGTGCCAAAGCCGGGGGGTGGATGGCGCCCGTGTGGCGACTACCGCCGTCTCAATGACGCTACCACCCCCGACAGGTACCCGATCCCGCATATCCAAGACTTCTCCGCCCGTCTGGCGGGACCGGTCATTTTTTCGAAAATTGATCTCATACGGGGATATCACCAGGTACCTGTCAGGGCGGCTGACGTCCCTAAAACGGCAGTCATCACGCCGTTCGGCTTATTCGAATTCTTGCGGATGCCGTTTGGTCTCAAGAACGCGGCTCAGGCGTTCCAGCGCTTGATGGACGGCGTGCTGCGTGACCTGCCGTTCCTTTTCGTTTACCTGGACGACATCCTCGTCGCCAGCACGTCCCGGGCCGAGCACCTCCTCCACCTCCGAACACTGTTCGGGCGCCTCAGCGAGCACGGCCTCATCGTCAACCCGGCCAAATGCCACTTCGGCACGACGGCCGTTTATTTTTTGGGCCACCACATCACCAAGAACGGGGCCGTGCCGCTGCCAACCAAGGTCGAGGCCATCACCACGTTCCCGCGTCCCCGCACCATAAAGGCCCTGCAGGAATTCCTGGGAATGGTGAATTTTTATCACCGCTTCGTGCCCCGCGCTGCTCAACTCATGCGGCCCCTCTACGAAGCCCTCCGGGGCAAGCCGGCCAAGCACGACATCGCCTGGTCTGCAGCAATGGATGCGGCCTTCCAAAGCTCAAAGCGGGCCCTCGCCGATGCAACACTGCTCGCTCACCCGGTGCTCAACGCTCCCATCGCCCTCACCACGGATGCCTCCGACTACGCGGTGGGCGCCGTACATGAGGAATGGGTGAACGGGGTTTGGCAGCCACTCGCTTTTTTCAGCCGGCAGCTCCGGCCGAACGAGCTCAAATACAGCACGTTTGACCGGGAGCTCCTCGGTCTACACCTGGCCGTCTGCCATTTCCGCCACCTCCTGGAGGGCCGACCTTTCACGGCGTTCGTCGACCACAAGCCTTTGGTTTACGCCATGGCCAAGGTCACGGAGCCGTGGTCGGCCCGCCAACAGCGCCACCTCTCCGCCGTGTCGGAGTTTACCACGGACATCCGGCACGTCGCCGGCAAAAACAACGCCGTGGCCGACTGTCTTTCCCGGGCCAGCGCGAACGCGGTCCACCTGGGTGTGGACTTTGCGCTTATGGCGGCGGACCAAACCACCTACACCACGGTGCAAGCCCTCCGGGCGGCGGACATGGGCCTCCGCCTGGCCGACATCCCCTTCGCGGACACTGTCCTGCTCTGCGACGTCTCCCAAGGCCAGCCTCGCCCCATCGTGCCCGTCACCTGGCAACGCCGCATCTTCGCCTCCCTCCACGGCCTTTCCCACCCGGGCCGGAAAGCTTCCCAGAAGCTGGTGTCGGGGCGATTCGTCTGGCACGGCCTTCGTCGGGACGTCCGCGATTGGACCAGCACCTGCACGGCCTGCCAACGGGCCAAGGTCCACCGACACACCCAAGCCCCGCTGGCACCTTTCACCGTGCCCGAACGACGTTTCGACCACGTCAACGTGGATCTGGTGGGCCCCCTCCCCCATCACGGGGGTTCACACACCTGCTCACCATGGTGGACAGGACCACCAGGTGGCCGGAGGCCGTTCCCCTCGTCTCCACCACCACTGCCGACGTGGCGCAGGCTTTCATCGCCACCTGGGTCGCCCGCTTCGGCGCACCGGCGGACATCTCGTCAGACCGCGGACCACAGTTCACCTCCGAGCTGTGGGGCGCGGTCGCCCGCAACCTGGGGGTCAAGCTCCACCGTACTACGGCCTACCACCCCCAAGCAAACGGGTTGTGCGAGCGATTCCACCGCTCCATGAAGGCCGCGCTCATGGCTGGCCTTCAAGACGGCGGTTGGGCCGACCGGCTGCCGTGGGTCCTTTTGGGCCTCCGCACGGCCCCCAAGGAGGACCTCCAGGCATCCACCGCCGAGGTTGTCTATGGCCAGGCGCTACGCGTCCCGGGCGAATTCGTGCCCGACGCTACCAGTCCCTGGTCCGCAGCTCACCAGCGCTCGGACCTCCAGGAGGCCGCCCGATGGTTTGCCCCCGTGCCAACATCCCACCATGGTGACCCCCAGTCCTACGTCCCCCCAGCACTTCGCACAGCGGAGTATGTTTTTGTGCGTCACGATGCACATCGGGGGCCACTCCGGCCGCCGTACGACGGGCCCTTCCGGGTGCTGCGACGGGACGACAAGTCGTTCGTCATCGACATCGGCGGCAGGTCGGACCGGATTGTGGTGGACCGCCTCAAGCCGGCGCACGTGGACGTCGACCACCCACCATGGGTGGCCCTTCCGCCGCGGCGAGGCCGCCCCCCGTCCACGGTGCCCCCCACTCGACCGCCCACCACCACACCGGACCCCCTCCCATGACCCGCCAGGGGTCGCTTCGGCCGGGTCATCAGGACCCCCCTCAAATTGACCCTGCCGGTGCAAGTCGATTCTGGGGGGACGTGCGTAGCGGCTACCGCTGGGTTTTCACAATCGCCTTGCACCTATCAAGGACGCGGAGCGATCACCATGCCGGGCTCGTCCAGGACGCCCGGGCAGGCTCGCCCTCAACTTGCCAGGCCTCGGTCGGGACGCTGGGCCACGCCCCCTCTCGCCTTTCCTGGGCAAACGCTCCGGGATAATATGTATATATATTGCTGCCCGATAAACGGACTTTTCAGAGTGCCTGAGTGTTTGGTTTGATTAAAGCAACTCGGATGAATTCCAGCTTTTTGTCGTGTCCATTCTTCCTATCGACGTGGGAGCCCCAGCTCCTTCAGGGGTATCTTATCTAGTCCTAGCTCTGGGGGACCCTGGAATATTTTATTGGACACAGGCGGATAGGGGGCCGGGTGGGGGGGGGGTTAGGAGGAAAAAAGTTTGAGAAACCCTAATTTAGGATACTTTGCTGTGCTGCCAAATATATACTGTGTATATATATATAAATTAATATATATTATAAATACATTATAAAGTAAAGGTTCCTCATTGAAGAGCTAGAACAGGTGGTTTGCTGGGAGGCTTCATCAGCGGTCTTTTCTGACGACCTGTAAATATAAAAGTGAAGTTCACTTTTATATTTACAGGAATAAATTAGATTTTTTTAAATTTGATTTTATTTTATTTGAATAAATTTGATTTGATCAAATATGCAAATCAGAATTTTCCCCTAATGCACTGCTTTTGCTGCCTGTCCGGCAGTACAACAGGGTCCTCGCTTCGCGGATATTGTGTTCTTGTTGGATGGGTCAACTCCGGCAAGAGGCAGTTTTAATGAGATCCGCATTGGCGCTCAGAAGATCATGGAGGCCTTGGACATTGGGAAGGATCGAGTGCGCGTGGGAATGGCACAGTATGGTGGAAGTCCCAGCACGGAGTTTCTTTTGCGAAGATATGACGCAAAGGGTGATGCTCTGACGGCTCTTGGCAGAATGAACCCTGGAGGTGATTCTTTTTTTTACGCAGAACGAATTTTTTTAGTTTGAATTGTTTGTTTTGAGATAAAAAGCTTTGATGTTGATTTTTTTTTTCACGTTAATTTTCACATATGTTTTGCTATTCTTGCAGGAGGAGACCCAAATCTCGGTCAGGGCCTTACTCTTTTAGAGAATAAACATTTTGTTGAATCGGCAGGAAGCCGCAAAAATCTCGGTTACCCCCAGATAGCAATTATTATGTCTGCCACGTCCTCACATGATGAGATACAAGAAAAGGCATTGAAGCTGCGGGAACAAGGCGTTACCATCATCGCCATTGGAGCAGACAATGTACGAGTCGGTTATAAAACTTTCTTGCTTATGTAGCTTGGATAATTAAACAATTTGAGTTGTTTGGAACTGTATGCTGAGCATGCATTGAAGCTGCTGTTTTCACCTTTGTCTCAGTACATGTTCAGGGATACATTTTGAGTAGTTGTGCTTGGTTTTTTTGCCGACCATGATCCTGCAGTTTTCCAATATTTTTTACGCATTTGCATCTTTCCACAGTCATTTTGATTGAATTGAAAGTGTTGTAATTATAGATCATTTATCATAGCTTATCTGCAGATCTGCTTTAACTATAATATAGGGTGGGCCATTTATCCATTCCCGATTTTGAACTCCTGTAATCATGTTGCGAAGAAACAAAATCAAACAAAATATTTACAGGATATAGAAACATATTTCAAGTTTTTGTGGTAAAAACGTTATTGAATTCAGAAGTGTACAAAATTAGTTATGGATTTCGACGTGATTTCCATCATTTTCAAGCAATGTGTGCAGCCTTTCGTGATATTCCAGGACCATTTTCTGTCACATTCCAACCATAATTTCTCCAATAGCTGCTTGAATCCACTCTTTCAGGACTTGAATGTTTGCTGGTTGAGTTGTGTAGACCTTGCCCTTAAGAAAGCCCCACAATAAGAAATCGCACGTGCCCACTGGGGTCTCCAGGTTCATGAATGGGCCAACGAGACTTTTCCCAACTGGTAGATGGATCGCCCAATATGTCCTGGCCCCCTCCTTCTCCAGACCTCACCCCGTGCGATTTGTTGTTTTAGGGATTTCTTAAGCGCAAGTTTTTTTATGCAACTCAACCAGCAAACGTTCCTGAAAGAGTGGATTCAAGCAACTTTTGGAAGAATTACAGTTGGAATGTGACAGGAAATGGTCTTGGAGTATCGCGAATGGATGCACACACAGCTTTAAAATGATGGAAATCACATGGAAATTCATATATAATTTTTTACACTTCTGAATTCAATAAAATTTTTACCACCAAAAGTTTAAATATTTATCTATATCCTGTAAATATTTTGTTCAATTTCATTTCTTAGCAACAGAATTACATGGGTTCAAAACCAGGAATAGATCAATGGCCCACCCTGTAATACTATGGCTTTATGCTTCATACAACTTCATTCTCAATGATGTTTGTGTGTGTGTTTTTGTTCTTGTCTGCCTGCTCCCCTTCCTCTGTTTGTTGTTGTTTACCTATTCCATAAGTGTTGTCGTCTCATTTTAAAAGACTCCTGGGTGTCTTTAAAAGAATCTATGCATTGTAGAGAACTAGCTTTATGCAATCTTTAATTATGTATGTGTTCACATGAGGGTGTCACGTTTTCCAGAATGGTCAAGCTTATGTTTCTGAAGGATCAGAGAATATAATGAGAACAGAACCAGAGAAGAGTTCAAACGAAAATCACTTGTTACATTGTCTTATAATTTTTAGGCAAATGTAGAAGAGCTTCAGCTGATTTCCTCGGGTGCACGATGGTCTTACTACCTGGAAAACCTTGGGGACATTGACCGTCATCTCCCAGGAATGGTGTGGGGAATGAAAGATGTCATGGAGCAGAACCTGGGGCTATCCTTGATAGGATCAGCAATAGGTGAGGTTTTTGTGATCATTAACTCCTGGAAGCTTTTGGTTGGCATTAACATCATTGCTTTGGTTAGCAGAATTTTCTGTGGTCTACCAATTCCCATATAAGCCCAGTTTTCCTGGATTTCATTATTCATTGTAGCCTCACAAAGAAAGCCCATTGTACAAAGCTTATGTGACATTTTTCTATTATTCCAATGTTTCAGATTGTGTGCTGGTACCATTGTTTAAATGTGAAATCATTGTTTGTCCCAAAATAGTTGCTACATAATTTTATAACGAAGAAATGTGAATATATGAACCTGAGATAAGACTATTGTACATTCTCTCCCTCATTGTGCAGGATGCCAGAATGTACCGATGGCGGATGTGGTGTTTTTAGTGGACGGCTCCCAGAAGGTTGATGCCATTGACTTTGAGCGTGTCCGTAGCATGTTGCACTCATTAGTGTCTGGTCTTCCTGTGGGGCCCGATCTCGTTAAAGTTGGTATAGCTATGTATGGTGGTCCGCCAAAAGTTTTGCTCCACTTTCCGGAGGCAACTGGCCGTCACAAGGTTCTTAGCACTATCAAGAACATGAATATCCAAGGGGGCCGTACACAGGCTGGAGCTGCACTCTCATTTGTTCAGAAGAACTTCTTTACTCAATTGGGTGGGGCTCGTGGAGGAAAGGTGATCAAGGTAAGGCTGAAAATGCTTGTTATTTATTATTTAGATCCTTTTGGTATTGAAATCAGTAACTCTCAGGTAACGAGTACCACAAAATTCAAGATATTTTTAAGCTTCGATTTTCAATATCTGAGCAACACGTAACAAAGTGTTGAGCTGATCACCTGTTACACATCGTCACTGTTTGAGTCTTTTGAGAGTGTGTCATTCTGATGAATCATGTTATTAATAAGATGTCGGGTCATAATCATTGTACTCATATAACTTCTGATGGACTGGTAGGTTGTGGTGCTGCTCATGGCTTCCTCATCAGATGATAACGTAGGGCAAGCAGCAACAACCCTAAGCCGTGAAGGAGTCATACTGCTTGCTGTCGGTACTGGCAATGTACCAGAATCCCAGCTAAAGAAGGCTTCTCCACTTCCATATCAACATATATTCAACTTTGAAGCTGCTTCCAAGGTCCCAACAGCAATCACTGATGGCATACCCAATGCCATTTGTGCCGTTGTAGAGCGAATAGCGCTCGCTTCCCTCGATAGGTTCTTCCCATCTCCTGCAGAGGCAATCGCATCACGACCTCTTTTAAGAGGTAATGATCCCATACACACTAATACAATTTTTTAATCTATTTTAAAAAACTTTGAATTGGGAGGATTTATACACGACAGTGAAAGCACCACCGACTACAGCAATGGCCAAGTGTAAGCCTTAATGAGGCAAATGCTATATTTGGTGGTGGTTTCACTCTCCAGTGTCATATAAGTTTGCACTCACCTTGAAAATATCTAACCGCTGCTTACACCTAAAGTGATATGACATCATTTTATCAGTAAACTGACAATATCTAAATTACTTCGTGGTGTTTGGCTAACCTTTCTTGACCAACTGTTTGTTTCAGATTGTGACCAACTGGTTGCGGATGTTGTGCTTGTTGTGGAGACCACACGTGGCCTTGGCCCCACAGATTATGAAAAAGTTCGCTACCTTGCATATGTACTTGGAGCCCGTTTACCGATTGGCCCCGATAAGGTCCGGATGTCCATAGTTCAGTACGGTGAACAACCTAACCTTGAGTTTCCACTTGATCGCTACACAGATGCCATTCCCCTACTGCAGGTAACTGATTCAGTGCAATAATTTCAACATTCAAGTTGAATTTGGACTTATTTATTGATTTCACGATTCATTTTCTAATAGTTTTTGGTAAATCGGGTAGTTGCTTAACAAGATGACTCTGGATTAACCTAAATGTGTCAATTTCAACTTTGCAAATTTGATCATGCATGCAACATTATGCCAGAAGAAAGTTCATATGCAGAATTGTGAGGTCAAACTGAAAATTTTCACGTATTTTTACTTCACAAAAAACATTCGCATGTGGTTGGGAACATGTATCCACTGTTCAAGCAGAGAATGGTCTTCAAGAGGGAATAGTGGTGTGACACATTTGCCAAATCTTAGTATACTCCTCAAGGGGAAGAAAAGGGTTTGGGAGGGAGTAAGAGAATTGAGGCGGAAATCAAGTAAATTAAAAGACGATAGGTGTAGGGAGGAAGGAGGATGGGGTCGTGGAAGGAAAAATGAACACAACTCAATTATATAGAAAAATTTATATATATATATTTATATATATATATATATACATACATATACATACATACACACACATACACACACACACACACACACACACACACACGCACAGTTTTGCCTGGTATTGGCTTAATGGTTAAGATGACTGGCTTGAGATCTCAGGGTCCTGATTTCAAGCCCCTGTCATGCTGTTGAATTAACACCAGGTGGGTTGACTCAGCCTGTCATCCTTCACTTGGCTGTGCCTGGATGGGTTTGAGGGTAGAGGAGTAGCAGCTGAAATCCGAATCCTATCCAGGTTTCTCCTGATTACTCCATCTTTGCTCTTTATTTCTTCTGGTTCCTTCTGATGACTCCAATGCAGTATTTGGTTTTCCATTTCATTCCAAGGTCTGCAAAATGAGTAGCAGTTTACTGGAAAGCATGAGCCATTCGAGTATCCTCCGTCGGAGTGGTACCCGCCCAGGATTGTTCCCCCTAGCCTAGGAAACTGCTTTGGTAGCCCTATGCATCTAAAGATGCAAAAATGAGTGGTCTTCTTCTTCCTCTTCTTCTTCTTCTTCTCTATAAAGCATATATATATATATATATCATTTGTAATCAACAAACATCCTCAAGCCCCTGTTCCAGCTGCTTTAGCTTGTAGTGACCATTTTATATCGAGTTTGCAACTCTGAGTTTCCTGGGTGGTGTATAAGTAGAGTCTGCTGGCGAGCTGTTTATGTAATTTGTGGGTGAGGGGAAGCATGACTTTTACCACATGGGTTTCTTGTCTGTTTACCTTGCAATTCTTTCCGCTTTGCTCCATCCAATTTCTGACACATCTATTAATGGCTTGTACTCTGTGGGCATGTCCATTGTTTCACCAGTTAGACCACCCATCTTGCCTTTCACTTGCCCTGACTCAAGATACAATCACCGATGTTTATTGGGTGTGGTGTCCACTTCCTTGCGTTCTCCCACATTGGGCTTTTTAAGCCACAGAGAACAAGCTCTGGTCATCACTATTTTCTTACAACATGTTTTGTACTGGTTTTATTTCTGTGTTTGCAGCATCATTGGATGAAAATACCATACACACGTGATATTAGAGTGTATGAGCAACACTACTCTTTTGGCAATTAGGAAAGTTTGAATTGAAATCTAATAGTGTATGCACATACATATCCAATGATATTGTTACAGATCGCGGTTTAAGATGTTAGTTACCGAGCGGTTTGGTATTGCCGCGACCTGACAGGATCCCCGACTCACCCGATTCCACCCAAACGTTGGCCGGGTCGCACCACAGCTAGTCAATAGGGAAAAGACAAAGGCGACGAATGCAAAGAGGAAAAAGAAGGCAAGAAAGGTTTGGAAATACGACTGAATTTATTGGCTATTTACACACAAGCAAAAAGAAAGCAATCAAGGTTTATTTACAACACATAAGACGCAGGTGACACAGTGCAAATACTAGCTTATAGTTATACAGACTTAACTTATTCCCAGGACGGAACAAACAAAAGACACTGACTCACGCGGGGAATGACAGGAGGTGGTCTGTTCAGCTGGCAAAGGCAGCCGGTTCGGCTCGTTCAGCCGTCGAGGTTCCGTTCCGACCTCGCGTCGTGGTTTAAAGCGAACACGACAACCGCTGGAACCAACGTGGTTGCGTCGACGCCACGACCCTCTCGCTCTCTCAGTAATGATGGGATTTCCTCTCAGGCAAGGCACGATCTCTCGCGTCAGGCAACCCTCTTGTGCTGTGCACTCATCACCTCTGTTGGTCTCAAGCCTTCTCTCTTCCCATCTCCTCATGCGCTCTTGCTCTGATGACCCAGCTCTTTGTGACCCTCCTTGTCTCAGCTCAAAGTGCATCTCCCTTTGGACATGCCCTGCCTTGGGTTATATAGGCCCCCGCCCCTCAACCTTTTCGAACCTCCCCGATCGCTCTTCCTCCGCCCTCTCTAGCCAAACCCCTGGCTCATGGTTGGTCGAGTGGGGCTGGCTCACTCCTCCCCTCTATGACGAGGTGGAGACACGCTTTTCTTCCCCGACTCGAGCGTCGTGGTCAATGGCGGTTATTGGAGGGGAGGTAATATGGGCAATCGAGGCTCGGCAATGACGAGAGGGGATGTAATATGAAATGGAGATTTTGGGGATGGGAAGGAAAGGGGATCTATTCTCTTTCACTGGTGCAATGGAGTATTTCAATTAATGGAAGACACAGCCTTACGCTAATACACATAATAAGGATATAACTGTCAAAAAAAAGATATATCGTGTCCTGCATGTATGTTTTATGGACTAACTATGGGAACGCCCTTTGACCTTTTATACAACCACAACGGAGGGAGCAGGGGTGATATTTTACAACAACCTTTTACAACAACATTTTACCACAACAATAAAATAAAAAAACATTCTCATATCCACAACACTGCACCCTCCTCCCCTTAGGCACGTCCCGGGCCTATAACTTTTACCTTAGTGTGGCACGTAGGTGTAGTTCCCTCTACTTTTAACCTGACCCTGAGTGCGACAGTTTTAAAACATAAATAAATGTGTCCCGCTGCTCCATTGCACCCTGCCTAACAGACTTACGCCCACAGTTAACCGAATTGCGGAATGGTCTTCAAACTATACACTGACGGTGGGAAGCATTATTTACAATGACGCTATTTTTATTTACAAAACTAACCCAGGACCTGTGATTGTTCTTTCTGGGGGGGGAGACAGTCTGCTCTGCATCGACGCACCATGAACGCACCCAAAAACGCACCAATACAAGCCCAAGCACCAATCGGTGCAGTCACCATAGTTCCTCAGTGTTCCATAAAAATAAAATCAACAACCCCTAACCCTGCAGGTGGTCTCTTGCTCTTTGGCTCCCTCTGCTGGTTATTATTATTTCTTCCAGTTGTCATTCTTTTGCTTTGCTTACTGGCGGCCTATTTTCAATAAAGTGTGCCCAATGTGTCCTTTTTATTTGCTTTATTTATGGCCCACAGGGCCGACTATGTGTGGTTCACCTGTGGGGCATCGGTGCCCTGTGGCCAAGGTCCGCCAGCAAGATTTCGGGCCCTCATGGCCGGTTCCAGCAGAGGGGCCATGCCCCAACCCATGGGGTCCATAAGTGGTGCTCGGCCACAGACATGTGGTCCATAATGTGGTGCATCGATGCAGACAGCTGGTTCTGGGAATTTCGGGCGCACAATGGCCGACCCACGCACGCTCCCCTCGGCGCCCAACGGCGCACAGCTCATGTGGGAGACAAAAGGGGAAAGACAATTGAGCGAGGGGTAAGGTCACAAGGGTACACGTCAATAAGGCAATGCAAGGCGAAATGCGTATGGAGGGCGAAGTGAGAAAGCTCGTCCCTACCGTACGTCACCCCCCTGTCACCTACCCTACCCTTACCCCATATGTACAAAAAATCTACCCATTTACAAATTCGTCACTACTGTCACGTCTTCCCCATATTTCCCCTATACCAAATTCGTCACCACAATCCCTTTACTTCAAAATTTGCCATCACCAATTCATCATCAATCCTCATAAGGAGGCAGAGATGGAACATCAAAGCACAATGTCACACCCACGTCATGATGCGTCTCACAATCCAAACATTTGCATCATAAAAAATAATCAAAACATGGCATGGTGTGGAGTACCTGTCACCTCAGGTGAGTGGATGCAGATGGTGCGAGGAGATCCTTCATCCTAACTATCCTCTAAATGATTTTAACACACTTTACACTACCCGGGGTCTCTCCCTGCCAATCCATTGGCCAACTTACACTATGGGTTCTAAAAACCAATTCCCATTGACCAAACTGTGGTGCTTTTCAATTTGGGGTCTCACTCCCCCGATTCATCTCCCGGTGCCCTCGCACAATTTCTGGGCCGCGACGTGTAACTCTCCCAGCAGGTCTACCCACCTGCACACCCCCACCACTGCAGTTGCCTCCGAGCTTACCTGCTCCTCACCCTAACCTCACTAACTGGGGACAGCCCCTCTCCTGGCTCTGTCACCCCATGGTGCCCTCTGGCACTGGGCTACCCGGGTCCGTCCTCCGGATCCTCGGGCCCCATCCACAACAACTACTACCGGCTCCCAGAGCCCACCTGTGGCCTCACCTGGCCGACATCCTCACAGTGGTGGAGTGCCCAAACCAACTAGACACACTAACAGGCTACATGCCCAGCCATTTCCACAACACTAATGCACCCATCCACATACCATTCTGCATCCGCACCACAGATGCCAATATCCAACCACAATTTACCTGTACCCTCTACCTAACACTTACACTACCCGCCCCGGGTATCCGTGATGGGGGTCCACTCTTCCCCCATCCACACCTTCGCACCATCCACTCCACTCCACAATTTCCACCATTCTCACTCCATGACCATCCATTCCACTACTCCAGATATTCCACACTACCATTTATTCCACACAGCCACATACACCTGTTCTTCATTCACCTGTCGTTGCACACCTGTGCAATCATACCTGGTGCCACCTGCACCCTCCTTTCTTCCTGGACCATTTGGTCAACACAACACGCAATCACCACTACTCCCTCATACACTGCTCCACACACCTGTTCAGTTGCACACCTGTGCAATCACACCTGTTCCATTCTCACCTGTTCAATCCTCACACACACGGCATCATCTCAGCTAACTACTCCCCTCTGAAACTTGCGCTTCCCAGTCGTCCCTTTAAACTATTGCGCTCCCACGTCATTATCATCCACACTAATCTACCTGCGTCCCCACTACAGGTATCAGTCACTAACTAACCTTAGCGTTACCTAATGTCATCTTCGCTAGATCCCTACAATATAACCTAACCCACCCGGGCTAGTTTTCACTGCCATCAACCCCATAATCTATTGCTCCTTTGCCCCCACCATATGGGAAGGGTGGCAAGGATGCCACCCTTACCCACCGGGCCCATCGCTCCTCAATCCCCCAGTCCTCTGGCACTAATAAGCCCCCCTTATTCAGAGGTACTGGGTCCCGCCTCGGCATCTAAAGCCGAGGCAATCCACGGGGGCGCCTGCTCGCCGGTATAAGGTCTTATCCGGTCGGCGTGGACGATCCGAGGGAGGGCTCGTGGCCCCATTTTGATCTTAATGACCACGTCACAGATTTGCGACAGGACGACTCCTGGGCCTTGCCAGGGGGAGGTGAGTTTTGGGCACCTTCCCTTCCGTCTCCGGGGATTAAAGAACCAAATCTTCATCCCCGGAGCGTATTGACTCCCCTGGCTCCGGTCGTCGTACCTGCGCTTCATCTTTTCCCCCGCCAGATGGAGTTGGCGGCGGGCGAAGGCATGGACTAGCTCCATGCCTTCCTCTAGGTGACGTGCGTACCCCTCCCTCGGCGGGTTAACCACTGTGTCTGGCACGGGACCGCATAGCAAGTCGGCGGGAGCCCGTAACTCCCGCCCATACATAAGCAACGCTGGACTGCATGCGGTGGCCCCGTGCTGGCTGGTTCGGTAGGCCATAAGCAAATAAGGGAGATGTTCGTCCCAGTCATCCTGACGGGTGGCGGTGAACAGTGCCAGTTGTTGTATCAATGTTCTGTTGAACCGTTCCACCATCCCGTCAGATTGTGGCCGCAAGGGCGTGGTTCTTGTTTTCCGAATTGACAGGAGACTGCACACATCTTTTAGCAATTTGCTCTCAAAATTTCGTCCCTGGTCGGTGTGCAACTCCTGTGGAATCCCATGCCGGCACACAAATCCTTCCACGAAGGCCTGCGCTACCACCCCTGCTTCTTGGTTGGGGAGGGCGTAGGCCTCCGGCCACTTGGTGAAGTAGTCCATCACAACGAGGATGTACTTATTACCTAGGCGGGTGCGGGGTAGTGGGCCTAGGATATCCATGGCCACCCTCTCTAGGGGGGCCCCCACCTGGTGTAATTGAAGGGGGGCCCTCATCCTCCGTGCTGGTCCCTTTTTGGCAGTACAGGCGTCGCATCTCCGACACCAGTCCTGTATGTCGCGCCCCATATTCACCCAATAAAACCTCCGGCGTACCCGCGATATTGTCTTTGTCCTGCCCAAATGGCCGCCGGAGCGGGTACCATGCACCTGTTGCAATATGACGTTCTTGAATTTGTCAGGGACTATCACCAGCCAGGACGTCCTATCAGAGGGAACCTCCACCCACTTGCGATACAAGATGTTATCCTTCAATTCCAGGGTCTGCCACTGAGCCCAATATGCCTTTGTTTGTGCCCCGAGGGGGGTGACCTCTTCCCCCTTTGGTCTTTGCCCCAATTTGACCCAATTGAACACTGGCCCCAGGACAGGATCCTCCTGCTGGGCCGTGCTCCATGCCAAAGTTCCGAATTCCTCGTCCGCGGTTAGTGGCAAAATTGGCCCTCTCACCCGGGTTGCCCGGACGACGAGAATCGGGGCAGAATCGCCCAATTGCTCCCTCTCCTCGTGTCTCGCACAAAATTTACAGTTTTCCCCCAGACAAGGACGCCGAGAGAGTGCGTCCGCATTACCATGGGCCTTCCCGGCCCTATGGGCCACATCAAAATCGTACTGCTGCAACTTTTCCAACCACCTTGCAATTTGGCCCTCCGGTTCCTTGAACCGAAGGAGCCATTGCAAGGAGGAATGGTCAGTTCTAACCAAAAATTTCCGCCCGTACAGGTACGGGTGAAAATGGTTCATGGCAGCCAGCATGGCCAATAACTCTTTGCGAGTGACGCAATAATTTCGCTCGGGCCTACTTAAGGCCCGACTATAGTAACCAATCACTCTCTCCACGCCCTCCTGTGTCTGAGACAAAACTGCGCCCAATCCTTCCTGGCTCGCATCCGTGTCCAGGGTAAATGTCCCGTCACTAGTGGGGTAAGCTAGAAGGGGTGCGGATGTTAGACACCCCTTCAATTTTTGGAAGGCCTCGTGGCACTCCCGTGTCCAATTAAATCGCGTCCCCTTCTCCGTAAGCCGGTGGAGGGGACGGGCCAACTCCGCAAATTTCGCCACAAAGCGCCGGTAGTAGGAGCAGAGTCCCAAAAATCCCCGCACCTCTTTGATGGTACGTGGTGCGGGCCACTCCTCTACCGCTTTAATTTTGTCTGGGTCCGTTTTTACCCCCTCGCGGCCGATCACGTGACCTAGATAGGCCACCTCTCTTGCAAACAAAGTGCACTTACTCGGGTTCAGCTTCAACCCTGCCTGTCTGAGGCACCCGAACACCTGGTCCAAATTAGCTACTGCCTGGGGGAACGTTTGGGCATGTACCAGGACGTCATCCAGGTACACCAGGCATGACTGCCATGGCATGCCGCCTAGTACATGCTCCATCAATCTTTCAAAGGTGGCGGGGGCGTTACACAAACCAAACGGCATCACAGTAAACTGATACAGTCCCTTACCTGTGGAAAATGCCGTTTTCTCCTTCCCTGCCCTATCCATCTCCACCTGCCAATACCCACTCTTGAGGTCCAAAGTCGAGAACCAATTTGAGCCCGCAACGGCATCGAGGGTGTCATCAATTCTTGGCAGGGGATATGAGTCCTTGAGTGTCACGTTGTTTAGCTGGCGATAGTCCACGCAGAACCGCGTGGTCCCATCCTTCTTTTTGACCAGCACAACAGGTGACATCCAAGGACTTCCCGAGGGCTCGATCACGCCTGCGTCGAGCATTTTTTCAACCTGCTCGTCAGCTTCCGCCCTCTTGCTCCAAGGGAGCCGTCGGGCGGCCTGACGAATAGGCCGGGCCTCACCGGTGTGGATCTGATGTTTCACCAGGCCCGTACGTCCAATATCCTCGGTGGACAGGGAGAAGAGGTCCAAATGGGACCCAACCAGTTTGTGTAAGGCCTCCCTCTGGGTACCTCCCAACTCTACGCTACTACGATTTACCATCTCGCAAATGGGATCGGGCCAATTCCTACTTCTTATTGAAGGCTCCCCCCGGGGTCGGCTCGGCTGGACGTTCTCGCCCCTCACTGTCGCGACTTCCTCAACTGGGGTGCAGCCAGCTACCCTCGTGCCCCTTACTATAGTGCGTGGTTCTGTACTCATATTTATTACTCGGACGGCCACTACCGGTCCGTCCGTTTTTACAAGGGTGCGGCCCACGATTAAACCCGGTATGGACTGCGCTGCCACCGGTTCGACCAGGCCGCAGGACTCCTGCCACGTTGGGCGAGCTGCCCACCGGGCCGGCACTATCGCCTCGGCCCTTGGGGGGATGGTCACGGCCTCGGAAGCCTCCAGCTCCGCTCTCTCGGCCGTGCTCACTCCCCCTAACGGCAGCTCTTCTACTCCCACCTGCAGGATCCCCCGGCACAAGTCGATTTTACAGCCGCTGGCAGTCAACAGGTCCAACCCTATTAAACATGGGTCGCACACCTCCGCCACCCAAACATCTATCTCCCTCCTTACCGACCCTAACTTGAGGGTCACAGAACCACGCCCTATGATCGGGGCCGTTACCCCGGTAGCAAGCTGCAAACTATAATTTTGCAGGCGCTGGATCTTATCCCAGCCACCTGCGCTCGAATCAAGGACCACAGGGCTGATGATCGTGGCGCTAGCTCCTGTGTCCACTACGGCGTCTACCCCCACGCCGGCAATTTTGTATCTAATTGTCAGGCTACCGGTTCCAATTTGGCCACAATAAATGACCTGTCGTGTCAATGAGGGCTCTCCTCCATCCTCTTCTGCCGAACACCGCCCTACATGCCCGACACCTTCTAGTTTCCCGGGGTCTGGCGGGGGGGGTGTCTGGGGTCGGCTAACCCGCTCCCCCCTGGGCGGAGTTGAGGACCTCAACCGCCGGGGATCATCCCGGCGCGTGGCTCGACAGTGCCGCGCCAGGTGACCCAGACGGTTGCAAGTGTAGCACCTCACCTGGTAAGGTGCTTGTCTCCGGAATTCCAAATTTCCCCCCCTGTAGGTCCGAATTGGATTACCCGCTCGTGGTCCACCGCGGGCCACCTCCGGGGCCGCCTGCCATGGTCCAGGTCCCGCCAGGCGCTGGTCCACCAGCCTCCGGACCATGCCCGCCAGGTCAGGACCCACGTCGGGGGCGGGCCCCCTAAGGGGTCCGCCCTCCATCGGGGGTCCCACCTGGCGGACCGCCATTGCGAGACGCTCGCCCCCCCGGGCCAGGGGCCTCGCTGCTTCCCAACGGGCCGCAGCGTCAGCCGCCTGGCTCAGAGTCTGCGGGCGCCACATGGCGAGCTGTTGCCGGAGCTCAATGTCCGGGAGGGCCTGGATAAAATGGTCCAGCGCCAGGCTTTCCCGGGAATCCGCTGCCATGCTAGCATGTGCGATCCCCACTGCGCGGCGAATGTCGTGGGCAAGTTCCCCGATGGCTTCCTGGGGCTTGCGCTTTCGCAGCGCGAGCTGAGCTTTAACAAGCTCGCTCTGCTGTTCTATGCCGAATCGATTAATTAGGGCGTCGCGGAGGGCTGGCAGGGTGAGAGCACCTGCTGGTAATGCCGTCAGCACCTCCGCCGCCGCGCCGCGCAATGCGGCCACCAGGTGTACTCCACCTTCGTCCTCACCCCAACCGTTGCCCTTACACACACAGTCGAACTGCGCCAGGTACGCGCGTAGATCACTCTTGCCGTCATACGGCGCGAGTGGGACCTTGTGGGACCACCTCGTATGCGAGTCGTTGCCCGCCGGCCGGACCCCGTGCGTCGCCCCTTGCGGGGTCAGCGCGGGGCCGAACCGGCCGGGCCCCCACAGTACATTACCCCCAAGGGGCTCTCGTGCCTCACTGGTCCCTCCAACAACTACCCCTGTTGGTGTCGATGCATGGGTCACACCTCCGCAACCCGCTACCCATTCCATACCACCACAACCTTGCTCACCCACACCTCGCACCTCTCGTTCCATACCCTCCGGACCAGCCATACACCTCACTCTTGGCCTCTCACGAACATCCGGGTCTATCTCGACCCCCAAGCTTATTAAATCACCTGGCGCATCATACGCACGACCATATTGGTCACCACTTACACCGGGTCCTCTTTCTTTTCGCTTCTCCTCCATCACCTGCGAATCCCTCATCCGGTTAATGAGCACATCATCACGATTCGAACACAGACTTTGGACCAATTCTTTTACTTCCTCCTTTATCTCTTTCTTATCCTCTCTCCGTCGCTTTTTAATTTCGCTCACCCCCTCTTCCACTTCTTCTAATTTCTGCTTCACCTCCTTCATCTCCTCGTGCGCCCCTTTAAGTTCTTCCTCTAACTCCACTTAATTTTTTTCTATGTGCTCCCGCACCTCCCGCTCTTTAACCTCCATCACCTCTACCACCTTGTTCATTTTTCTCGTCAAGTCCTCATGTACCTTCTGACACTCTTTTTTAATTACCCCTACGTCCTTTTTCATCTCCTTCTGCGTCGATTTTAACCCCTCTATTACCGCTGTGTTCTTCTTTACCTGTTCCCCCAACTCCTTTTGTCCCACTGTCAGTTGTTCTACTCCCAGCGTCAACTCCTCTATACCACCTTGCAATTTTACAGTCCCCTTTCTCACCTCCTTCTCCATGCGCTCCTTACAGTGCCTCACCTCCTCGCGCACTCCTCCGACCTCCTCACTCACTCCTCTTCTGATCTCCTCTCCCATCACTTGCATCTCCTGTCCAGATTCCACCCTCATCTGCTCCATTTCCTCCCTGTGAGCATCCAGTTTGGTTTCTACCCCCATTCTGACCCCCTCTATCTGCTGCCCCATTTGGTTAACTTCCCTTTCCGCTTGGTCCCTCATGTCCCTCAATTTGCCTTCCATCCTGTTTTCTAACCCCTCTAACCCCTTTTGCATCCCTTCCATTTGATTCTCCTGGGCAGCCATTCTATTTTCTACCCCCGTTAACCCATTTCTCACCTCTTTTATCCCGTTGTCTAACCCCTCAAAATTATTGTCTAACTTCCCAAATTTCTTGTCTAACTCCTCAAAATTATTGTCTAACTTCCCAAATTTCTTGTCTAACTCCTCAAAATTATTGTCTAACTTCCCAAATTTCTTGTCTAACCCCTCACCGGTACCCCTAGCTTCGTCCCTCATTACCCCCAATTGCTCATTCTGAGCCTCCATCCGGTTCCCCATTTGTCCCATACTGCTTTTCAAACCTCTAATTTGGTCTCCCAATTGCTCACCCATTTGTTCCATAAGGGCCCTCATTTGCAGGAGGAAAAGGTTCGAATCCACCAGGGGCGCTGCCACGGTCGTGGGTGCGGTGACCAGCGAGGCGCCATTTTGCGCGCCCGCTACGTCGGGCGCAACGACGCTATTTTGTGCGCCTGCTACCCTCACTGCTTCGCTCTCCTCACGTCCCTCAATTTGGTCCTGGACCGACCCTGCCTCACTCTCCCCTACCGGACCCCAGCCGACTTGGTCTGCCATAGCGCGACTTTCAAAATTCGGGTTTTTATATTTGGTAAAACACAATCGAATTTCGCCGTTATAATTTCGAGCGCGGGAAACGCGCTCCGGATCGAATTCTACCTCCCAACACCAATTGTTACCCTAGTGGTACAATTGGTGTTCCAAAATTTGGGCCTAATAAATTTAGTCCCAGGTCCGAATCCGACACTCCTGACACCAATTGTTACAGATCGCGGTTTAAGATGTTAGTTACCGAGCGGTTTGGTATTGCCGCGACCTAACAGGATCCCCGACTCACCCGATTCCACCCAAACGTTGGCCGGGTCGCACCACAGCTAGTCAATAGGGAAAAGACAAAGGCGACGAATGCAAAGAGGAAAAAGAAGGCAAGAAAGGTTTGGAAATACGACTGAATTTATTGGCTATTTACACACAAGCAAAAAGAAAGCAATCAAGGTTTATTTACAACACATAAGACGCAGGTGACACAGTGCAAATACTAGCTTATAGTTATACAGACTTAACTTATTCCCAGGACGGAACAAACAAAAGACACTGACTCATGCGGGGAATGACAGGAGGTGGTCCGTTCAGCTGGCAAAGGCAGCCGGTTCGGCTCGTTCAGCCGTCGAGGTTCCGTTCCGACCTCGCGTCGTGGTTTAAAGCGAACACGACAACCGCTGGAACCAACGTGGTTGCGTCGACGCCACGACCCTCTCGCTCTCTCAGTAATGATGGGATTTCCTCTCAGGCAAGGCACGATCTCTCGCGTCAGGCAACCCTCTTGTGCTGTGCACTCATCACCTCTGTTGGTCTCAAGCCTTCTCTCTTCCCATCTCCTCATGCGCTCTTGCTCTGATGACCCAGCTCTTTGTGACCCTCCTTGTCTCAGCTCAAAGTGCATCTCCCTTTGGACACGCCCTGCCTTGGGTTATATAGGCCCCCGCCCCTCAACCTTTTCGAACCTCCCCGATCGCTCTTCCTCCGCCCTCTCTAGCCAAACCCCTGGCTCATGGTTGGTCGAGTGGGGCTGGCTCACTCCTCCCCTCTATGATGAGGTGGAGACACGCCTTTCTTCCCCGACTCGAGCCTCGTGGTCAATGGCGGTTATTGGAGGGGAGGTAATATGGGCAATCGAGGCTCGGCAATGATGAGAGGGGATGTAATATGAAATGGAGATTTTGGGGATGGGAAGGAAAGGGGATCTATTCTCTTTCACTGGTGCAATGGAGTATTTCAATTAATGGAAGACACAGCCTTACGCTAATACACATAATAAGGATATAACTGTCAAAAAAAAGATATATCGTGTCCTGCATGTATGTTTTATGGACTAACTACGGGAACGCCCTTTGACCTTTTATACAACCACAACGGAGGGAGGAGGGGTGATATTTTACAACAACCTTTTACAACAACATTTTACCACAACAATAAAATAAAAAAACATTCTCATATCCACAACAATATGTTAGATTGTCAGTGCATCTTGATGGTTAAGAAGGCCAATGTCTTCTTTTTCTTAATTTAATTTGTGAATATGATGCTGATGAAGCCCAGGCAAAGGTGCTCAACAGGATGTCAGCTTTGTCCTGTTGGTCAATGGTGAATGCGTTGTCCATATATCTGTTCCACTATTGTGGCATCCAATCACCTTCACTCAGTCAAAGAGATGTTGCATTCTAATTTTTCCTCCATACTCCATAACCAACATAGCCACCACTGCATAGACCAGAGAGCAGATACAACAACAACAACAACAACATGCATTTTAAGGCCATTTTCCCTGCTAGAGCGGGGGTTAGCCTTGCGGACCCCATGACAATCTTCTCCATTTTGCCCTATTTTCTGCATCCCCCCTTGTTAAACCCCTTGCCCGCATTTCTTCTTCCACCATCTTTAGCCAAGTCTTTCTCGGTCTTCCCCGTCCTCTACTTCCTTCTACATTCATTTCCATCACTCTTCTCAACCAGTCACTTTCATCCTTCCTCAACACATGACCAAACCATCTCAACCTGTTCCTCTTCACAGCATCAATCACAGGCTCTAGTTCCATCATCTTTCGCAGAGATGTGCAGAGATGATCAGAGATGAGATGAGATGAGAGATGACCAGAGAGCAGATAGATGTGCCAAAAAATTCTCGATAGTGTGTTGTGCCATAGACCAAGGCGGCGTTATTCCGAAACATTTTAAGACTGGAGATGTCTTGTCGTAGCAACCAAACAGCTATTGCTTGCCCATACTACCAGCTGGTGCCAGCTGATTGTGTGTGTGTGTGTGTGTGTGTGTGTGTGTGTGTGTGTGTGTGTGTGTGTGTGTGTGTGTGTGTGTGTGTGTGTGTGTGTGTGTGTGTGTCATTGGTTGTTATCTCCATAATTTGGGTTTTAGAAGGTGGAATGGAGTCCTCCCAGGACTTGAAGTATCCGCCCCCGCTCCGGTGAAGGATTGCGATCCGTGGGCTAAGTTGTGAAGTTTTGTTGTTCTCAGCATTTTGTTCTAAGGGCTCTTTTCAGGATCGTCACTGAGCCCCAAACAGCCTCCAACTGCAGTTCGTTTGTGGTAATGTTCCCAGGGATAGTTTTAAGATTTCTGGAAGGTTCTTCTTTATCATTCCCGTTGCTCCATTTATCACTAGTACAATTTTGGCACTCTTCAGTTTGCAGGATCTTTCCACTTCATTCTTGAGGTCTTGGTATTTGGTCCTTTTTTATTATTTCTGCATTATTTAGGCCAAAATCGCTGGGTACTGATATCTCGATCAGCAATGCTGTATTTTCCTTTTTTTCCCCTGAGTACTACACCTGGTCGCAATGCTTAGTTTTCTATGTTCACGCTGGATGGGATCAGCCGGTCATACGTCAGCATTATGTCCTTGTTTTCAATGATGGCTTTTGTTTCATGTTTCCATGAGTTTTGTGGAACTGGGATATTGAAATGTCTGCAGATGTGCCAGTGGATTATTCTACATACCTTTGCACACTATATATTACATATTGCATATACACATTCAGATTTGCTGCACTAATTCCGTAAACTTTTTGTGTTTTACTCTGAATGACTTTCACTTATTGTTTGAATTGATATTTCAATGAACAGGCCATTGAGGACATGAACCCTGCAGCGGGCAAGGACATCGCAAACACAGGTGGAGCTTTGGATTTCACTGCCAAGAAAGTTTTATCGGCAACTCGTCCTGGAGTGACCCCAGTAGTTATCTTGGTAACACACGAAGAATCGGCAGACGATGTTGATCCAGCACTGGAAGCACTCAGTCGGATGAGAGTGAAGATCTTCGGTGTGGCAGCTGGCAAACCTCATCTGATGAAGCAGCTGCCTGTACGAGACACGTTTCGCATTGATAACTTTCACATGGTGGATTTAGTTGAGGATGGGTTAACTCGGGCCTTATGTCAAAGGGACCAGCCACCTCCACACGTTCGCCTAGTTGATGGTAAGTGGTCATTGTTGGCCATGCTGTTCACCGAATTTATCATGATTGTCAGGTTTAAAAATAAACGTAAAACATATTTCTTTCAGCATAAAAGAAGCTAAGCAAAATAAAGGTAGTTTACTCACCAGCTTTTGGTTGCCTCTGTTTTTGCAGACTGCAAGGCAGACATCGTGGCAGTGTTTGATGTAAACAGAGGTGCAACGGGTAATGATCTGGCCTTCATTGGACAGCCTCTTCTCTCCAGAACACTGCCCACCTTGTTCCAGTCCTTTGGCACCAACGGGCGCGTGGGATCCTTGGCTTGTGCGGACCCAGCCAACGTTGAGCTTCGCCTCGGTTTCTTAGTGACACCTTCCACCGGTGCTGTTTTTGAAGTTCCCCTCCAGCTTTACAGTGACAAGCTTATTGAAGGAAAAGTTCTTGCAGGAGCTGCGAAACCCCTGCAGTTTACACAGAAGACCTTCAATGCAATCTTGAGCAAGTTCCAGAAAGAGTCAAAAGCTGGTGCTGTGAAGGTAAAATTGGTGACATGGGTAACGGTGGTGAAATACCAGTGTTTCTTTTATTTTCTTTAATTGAACTAGGGCATGCCCGTACTATATATATATCTAAAATTATATCCCCCCCCTCTATTTACATGAAATGGTTTGGTCCAAAGCGAACAGCTTGCGAGTACGGTGACAATCCCCCCCCTCTATTTACATGAAATGGTTTGGTCCAAAGCGAACGGCTTGCGAGTACGGTGTTTTTTATCGGACCCGTGGAATTATAGATAGTAGTTTTAATTAGTTTTAAAACATAGTTTAACGGCAACATAGTTTTCCAACGTGAAATAAATGAATACGCTCTCAAATGTGCCGTCCGAGGCAGAGTCTGTTCGCCACGTTCGGCACACGTGATAGCTCGCTGCTCTCTGATTGGTTGAATCGTTTTTTGGACATAGCTCGGTAACTACTTGTCCGATTAATATGAAACCTTGAAAAGGCACATCCTCGGGTCCCCAGCAATATACCTGGCAAGTTTAAAGTATATCGGACCCGTGGTTGTCGAGAAACAGCGGTCACAGACATACAAACATACAAACATACAAACATACACACAGAGATTACTGGAATTATAGATAGATGATCAC
Source organism: Myxine glutinosa (assembly GCF_964187855.1). NCBI lineage: Eukaryota > Metazoa > Chordata > Myxini > Myxiniformes > Myxinidae > Myxine > Myxine glutinosa. The sequence goes on along the minus strand of NC_136266.1, from coordinate 132,125,291 downwards.
GAATGAACGCTTTTTTCATCTTATTTTTTTTAAAAATATTAACGACTATCCAAAAAGATGCCAAAGGGGAGAAATTACAATTGCTGAAATGTTTTGATCCAATTTTTCCAAAGAAAACACAATTCAGACCAAGATTACCTCGGACTTGCTTCGCAATCCTGCTTTTAGTGTTCATCCCTTACAGTCAATGATCATAGCATGCCTGCTGATGAGGTTTATTACCTTTCATAGTCCTGATATGATATTAATGGAGGATCACTCTGGCTATTTATATAAAAAAGTTATTTTCAGTAAAATCGGGGTTGAATGGGGTGTGACCCTAATAATTACTAATAGTATTGATCATTTTAATCCCATACAAATTTGATAATGACTCTGTACGTTGTTTGTGATTTTAGACACTATAACTCAACATTGTGGTACCTATAAACGAATACTTCTGATTTCAGATTGTTGTCCTGTTCACTGATGGGAGTGATGGAGATCTGGAGAAGCTTAAGGAAGTTTCCAGAAGTTTGTATCTCTCAGGTATACCTGATGTAAAATGTTCCAGAGTGTGGTACTTATACTGTATTTTTAATATTCCGGTTCAAGGTTAAACTTCACTTCTTGTCTTAGATAGTCATGAGAAAAATGACAGACTGCAGAAAGTTTGTGTGGTGTTAGTGACAACATTGTACAAATCCTGTGTGGTAATGTCACAATTGCGTGCAAGTCATTCTGAATTTTCATAAGAGGATGGCAAACATTGTGTCATGTGCTAAGAGGCAGCGTTATGTAATGAGGTTTCAAATGAATGAAACATCCTATCATCAAACGAGTAGTCAGGTTCACCATGTTTTTTCGTTCAGAAATTTTGGGAGATTAGCAAAACTATACATTTTTGGAATACTCAGAGCATGAGGAATCCAAAAATTAATGTTGGCATTTGCACAGACACCTGCATGGCCGCCATTTTGGATTTTCAAAATGGCCGCCATAAAATACATAATTTGCGCTATCTCAGCTCCTAGTCAACCTAGAATCTTATTTAAATATGCTAATCCTATGTTTTCTGGGTCAAGAAAACCATTGGTGGGATCGTCAGACTTCTAATCCTAACACTTGCTTCACTTTTAGGACTTTCCAGATGACCCTCAGGACAGTGATGAAGATCTGTAAAAGCATATTCCTGAACGGTATAGACATAGTAGATCCTGTGTATAGGACTTATAGTTCAATCTGATACTAACAAGGCTGCTTTCTTGCTTTATAAACCCATACCTATAACTTAAAAGGACTTGCAATATCATGTATTATGTAATAGAGTTATATCACAAATATAAAGACAATGGTTTTCAATTACCCTTGTTTGTTGCTTTTCTATAATCCTGAGCACTATTTTTAGGCCTTTATTGGATTCCTTGACCCAGAAAACATAGGATTAGCATATTTAATTAAGTTTCTAGGTTGACTAGAAGCCGAGATAGCGCAAAATATGTATTTTATGGTGGCCATTTTGAAAATCCAAAATGGCGGCCATCCGGGTGTCTGTGCAAACGCCAACATTGATTTTCAGATTCTCCATGCTCTGATGATTCCAAAAATGTACAGGTTTGCTAATCTCCCAAATTTTTAACGAAATTATATTTGTTAACATAGTGAACCTGACTAGAGCTGGAATTGGTGGATCGTGACTGTGCCCTATCTGGTTTTTTTTGTTTTTTTTGTTTTTTTTGGGAAATTGACTCGTCCTTCGGTTCAATATTATAGCAGAACGGTGTTTCTGTGTTGTAAATGTATATTTATTTGAAATTCAAAGTCAGCACCAGAGAGGTTCCCAAATAAACTCATTTGATCAGAAGTCAGTTTGAATGGAAAATGCTTAACCATGTCACCTCCAGTCAAGATTTGTCATCTTGTGATTTACATCTCTTCAGACCATTCAGGCAACATCTAGTTGGTATCAAACGTCAGTGTGATGAGAATGTGAAACAAAAATCGGTGGCGTAATGGTTAGAGTGTCCAATCTGTGTCTGGGGGGTTGGTGGTTTGAACCTGATTCCGGCTGAGTCATACCAAAGTCTTTTTTAAAAATAAAATGAGTTATTTGGGAACCCCTCTGGTGCTGACTTTGAATATCAAATGAAGGTGAATGGTGGCCTGTACATTTATAACACAGAAACACTGTTTTGCTGTAATATTGAACCCATTGATGGGGAGATTTTCCAAAATTAAAATAAAAAAGCACCATATGATGTGCCTGTGTCCATGCTGCTTCCTTGCTTGATGCTCAGCATTTCAAAGGATACACTACAGACAATCAATTACAAGTTGGCAAAACTAGCACAGGCTTCTAAGGGCCTAATGGCCTCCTACTGCATTGAAGTACCTTCTCAGGAAACTTGTATTGTCGGCTCGGACGTGCGCACCTGCTTAGGCTAAGAGACCTTGCTCATCAGCTCAGCCTCAGCCGCCTGAATTGCCAAATATGGCATTGGGTCGCACACTGTCGGTCCCAGATGCACCAAGAGAACGCCCACCAGGTCCAATCACGCACCCACAACCACCGAACATGACAGTGATTGCTTCGTACACCATGGAGCCTATTTTAACCCACTCTAACCTCGTCTCATGGAAAGTCTTTCTGGGGCAGAGCGACATTCACACCGGCATGATGTTCCTCTAGGCCACCACCCAACAAGCATCTCTCCACCTGTGCCCCAAATAGAACCTCCATTTTCTTTTCCATGCCATCAATCTGTGTTCAGATTCAGTTTCTGCAACTTCCTAAAACTCCTCCACATTTTCTACATCTGCTGCAGAGGTTAGAGCAGATACATACAGTCTCGTGAAAAAGTAAGTACACCCCATGTAAAGTTTTGACTTTTTCAACATATTTCAACATACAGCTATTTGATCTTCATTTAAACAATATTGATAGATAAAGGTGATATAATATAACAAATATCATAAAACATTTACATTTTGTAGTCCATTGTATAATTTAAATAAACATAAATGCAAATTTCACATGTGGAAAAAGTAAGTACACCCCGACATTTATCACTACTTCAAATACCTAAAATTTGAATCAGGTGCACCAGCTCAGGTGCAAAGGATTAGAACATCGTTAGAAAGGATCTTGGAGGAACCTGTCTTATTTAAACCTCAGACATTTCGATTGGTTTGCTCTTTGTTGTTGAAATGTGCGGCATCACCATGCCTAGATCAAAAGAGCTCTCTGAGGCCTTCAGAAAGAAGGTTATAGATGCCTACGAGTCTGGGAAGGGATTTAAAAAGATCTCCAAACAATTTGAAATCAATCATTCGACTGTCCAGAAGATCATCTACACATGGAGAAGATTCCAAACAACTGCCAACTTGTTCAGGCCAGGCCGACCCAGCAAGTTCAGCCCGAGAGCAGACCGCGAGATGCTGAAAGAAGTCTCTAAGAACCCCAGAATGTCATCACGGGACCTACAGGTAGCTCTTGCCACTGTTGATGTCAAAGTGCACTAGTCTACCATTAGAAAGAGGCTGCACAAATTTGATCTACATGGGAGGTGTGCCAGGAGGAAACCTTTGCTGTCCAGAAAGAACATCAGAGCAAGACTAAAGTTTGCCAATGAACACCTCGGCAAAGACCAGCACTTCTGGAACAATATGCTCTGGACAGATGAGTCAAAGGTAGAGCTATTTGGCCACAGTACCAGAAGACATGTTTGGTGAAAACCAAAGACAGTATTTGACCACAAGGACCTGATACCAACTGTAAAGCATGGTGGTGCAAATATTATGGTTTGGGGCAGCTTTGCTGCATCAGGGCCTGGGCAGCTCACCATCATAGAATCCACTATGAATTCTTCATTGTACCAGAGGGTGCTTGAGGATAATGTGAGACCATTAGTTGGAAAGTTGAAGCTCAACCGAAGGTGGACCTTGCAACATGACAATGACCCTAAGCATACCAGTAAATCCACCAAGGAATGGCTGAAAAGAAAGAAATGGAGGGTTCTGGAATGGCCAAGTCAAAGCCCGGATCTAAATCCCATCGAGATGTTGTGGGGGGGATTTAAAACGGGCTGTGCATACAAGAAACCCCTCAAACATCGCACAGCTGAAAGAATTCTGCATGGAGGAGTGGGCAAAAATTTCTCCCAGTCGATGTCAGAGACTGGTAGACAGTAGTTATAAGAAATGCCTACTTGAGGTTGTTTTTGCCAAAGGGGGCAATACCACCTATTAGAGCCAAGGGTGTACTTACTTTTTCCACATGCGAAATTTGCATTTATGTTTATTTAAATTATACAATGGACTATAAAATGTAAATGTTTCATGATATTTGTTATATTATATCACCTTTATCTATCAATATTGTTGAAATGAAGATCAAATAGCTGTATGTTGAAATATGTTGAAAAAGTCAAAACTTTACATGGGGTGTACTTACTTTTTCACGTGACTGTGTGTCTGAACAATGGTGATGTTCACTGGATGTCCTTTAACCTCACTGACATAAACCTATCATTGCAGACTGGGTTATATCCCAGTACTGACGCTGTCATCTTCTTCTTGCAAATCACTGCCACTCAATTTCTTTTACAGCTTTTGTGTCCAGAAAAGAACACGATAATCATTAGATTGAAACTGCCCCAAACCAGTCATTCAAAGTTCACTTATCCACAATTGCCAGTGCTTGTTCTCCCCATCTCTCTATTTATTACATCTAACATTTCCTGATTCCATATCCCAAATTTGTGTACATTTGAGAAGTTCAGAGTTCACCTTTAAGTTCTGGTAACCTCAGTAACTGGGTTTCCTTGCGAATTTGATCCAGTCCCGAAAGCACCCAAAATCAATGGTGCTCACCTCTAGGCTGTGCGGCCTGGGTTTGACTCTCGGCCCAGCTATAAACTGTCACCGTGGTGTTTCACAGGCAGGGCGATCCCTCAATGTGTGTGTGTGTGTGCCATCCCTCGGATGGATGTTAAACTGGGCTCCCATCTGCGTCGGCATTAGTTGGTGGATGTTGAAAATCAAATGGTTTCTTTCATGAAGAGTGGACGAGCTATCGCCGACGCCGTGGCCATACTACAAATCCTTGCCATAACTACTCCTGGGAAGGCAAAGGCAAACCAGCCAGTATGATCCTTGCCAAGAAACTGCTTTGGCAGCACCGACACGATCAGTAACAGATGAGGGTACATCCAAATTGGAATATCGGCAGGGGGTCCATAAAGTCATTCGGCAAACTTTGAACTTTCATAACTTTTGATGTACAGGGTGTTCCCGCTATAAGTCTCCCTCCTATCCGTCGTTTCACGCATAATCCATAATACTTCATAATCCATAATTATAATCCATAATCCATAATCCTAATCCATAATACTATAAGTTACTTCAGAACATTTTCATTTTTCATCCATCCAACAATTCTCCACACTAATGTCAATTGGACAGAAGACCAGTTACCAAGGCGGAGTTACCAGGCACCCCACCACACAATGCTTTGCATACCAGCTTCCCAGTGTTCCAGCCCACAATGCACTGCGTCCTCTTACTCAGTGTATACCTCACGCTGTGCATTGTTGGACTTAACGCCGCTGTGTACTGTACAGTACTGTACTGTATTTTTTTTATTGATCTTTGTGTACTTTACCATGGTAATTGTTCAACAACTAATGGTAAAACTAAATGGTAATGAAAAGGGTGAACCTGTACTTACGCGGCAACGCAGTAGTGTAACTCTGGATGTCACATTAGATATCATGAAATGAAGTAAGAATGGTGAACGACCAGCCGATATCGCTTATTTTTATTATTTTGTTTTGTATACAAGTTCGAGGCTCGTGTAAGAGTTAACATTAATTACAAAAAAACAAAGACACATAAAACATATAATAAAGGGAGCGGGAGACAAGATGGGGAGAGAGAGGGAAGCACACAAGTACAACAGTAGAGAACAGGGACAACGGGAGATCTGTGGGAGGCAGAGGGTTTGGGGGGAGGAGGGGTGGGAGAGGTATAAAACACATGGACACTGCTATGACTTCCAGGAAAGAAGTCGGTATTTTAAAAAGTGTATCTAGGGTGAATTAACGGGGGTAGAAAAGATCAAGGTTTTGGATGGGGGAAGATAAGAGATGGTGGTGAACAGCTGTTTTAAAGACCTGGAGGGAGGAGTGGGATTGAAGAGAGTTAGGGAGTTTGTTCCAGAGGCGGGAGAAAAGAGGAATGAAGGAGTGAAGGTGAGCAGAGAGTCTTGATTTTGGCAGCCTGCTATCTTGGTTTACCACCGCCGACTCTTCAAACTATTTTAAAGAACACTGATGAGGGCCGTGCAGATGGCATGGCGTGATGGGTGGCATGCAAGAGGTGCCGTTTAGTTAACACGATCTGTGCTGCAGGCACGGCCGAAGTGGGCGTGGCGATCCGGGATCTCTTCGTGAGGGTGGCAGCACACACTGCAGGGGGTCGCACCACACACTGCAGGGGGTCGCTCCACACACTGCAGGGGGTCGCACAACACACTGCAGGGGGTCGCACCACACACTGCAGGGGGTCGCACTACGAGTGTTTGCTTGCGCAATGGCTGGAGCCTGGGTGTGTGGGGGAAACCACATGGCTCAAAGGGAAGGATAATTTAAGGGTGAAAGACTGATGCAGGCAGCTTGACCAAGACGATTAGAGATTTTCAAGGTGTAAGACCACTAAATTCTCATAATAAAATAGTTTTCAAATATGGTAAGCAAGATAAAAAGGTGTTTGGGTTTTTAAAATTTGTTTAATGCATTGTTTATTTTCCTGTTTTGTGTGTTTCATACATATTTTTGATTGCTAGGCTTGTTGAGTTGTGTTGTATAGGATATAAACTAAGTGTTGGAGCACATCCCCCATATTTACACTAATTCGTATGGGGGAAAGTTCCCCGCTATCTGTCGTTTCGTTGTAAGTCAAACTTTTCTGGAACTAACTTGGACGTATAACGAGGACCCCCTGTACACATTTCTTTCTTGTGAGTGGAGAGGAATTCTGTTTAGCTGTTCAAAGCTGCATGTGGACTTAATTTGAAATAAACAAACTGTGATTGATTCCTCAAGTTTTGTTAATTTTAACGTTGTTGTCGATGTTGCCACTTTGCCCAGGTCTCCCCTACCTGTCCTCACGATTTCTATACTTCTGGCATGAATGCGTTCCCATGCTGATTGGGAAAATCTGCACACCTTTAGTCAAAGAATACATTGTACATCGGGTTTCATCAATTTCACTTTAGTTTCAACTTTAGTTTCAATGGATTTTTGCTTCTCAGTGTTAAAATATGCAATTTTCACCGAACCCTAACCCTAACCCTAACCCTAACCCTAACCCTAACCCTAACCCTAACCTAACCACACTGAAAATAAAATTTTCAGCTTTATAGAAGCTTAAAATGGGTAAGTACATCTTGAGGCAGCTTACTTCGGCCCACTGCAGTACGAAGAGATCTCTCCACTCAAGTTAAGGGTCGTTTGCGGGTTGGTGAGAGCCGGTAGCCATTGGGAACCAAAAGCCGCAGCAGCCATTTGAGAAAGAAGCAGGTCTTTAGCAACTTGAGCAAAGCAGCCCACTGTGAAGTATTTCCAGGATGGAAAAATAGTGGATCATGATATATAATCATAGACAAAATACGATGACTTCCTTCTCCCTCAGGAATCCATGCGTTGATCATCGTTGAGCTGGAAGGAGTGACCATGCCAGGAGAGCTTGCGCGGCTCGAGTTTGGCCGAGGTTTCAGATATCGCCGCCAACTCTCCATTGGCCAGCCAGATCTGGGGTTCCACCTCATGGAAGATTTTGTGAGGATTGTCACCATTTGCATGCTCCAGTCCATTAATCAAAATCTGTGTAATCAGAGATCAGTGATTCGGTTGGAGTGTCGGTGTTAAGGTCCAATTGTCTCATTTGTCAGTCATACAAACTATCTGCAGATGCAGATGATAAATCTTCACAACATGTGCCTTACTGAAGCAATGATAACATTCTATATGCCTTTCCTTGAATTTGTAGTTGTTGATTTGATGGAGATTTACTTCTTTTGAAGTGATATGTGTCTTTTTCAGAACAATGTCATGGAAAAACATTGCTGTGGAATTGCCTGTAAATGTTCAGGACTTGTAGGAAGAAGAGGTCCTCCAGGTACCCAGGGTTCACCAGTAAGTTTTTTATGTTTTTTTTTTTTTTTTTTTTTATAGCTATAGTACCTTAGTTACCTGATTCTTGAAAGTTTCATTGCATTAGGTGGGTACTTAGTGTCCCAGACAGTACCCAGCTTTTCCTCATGTCTCCTCCACACAAATAATTTTTTGACTCCTGCTGTTTTGTACTTGCTCAACTGTGAAGCCTTTTGTAATATAGATTCTAACATTTGGAAAGCATCTTAATTCTACTCGTAATTCTCCCCCAAGACACGGACATTTTCCGAGGAGTGCGGTGTAGCTCTCTCTGCCTGCAAACACAGCCTTTTGTCCACCCTTTCTACTTGTGCTCCAATTGGCTGGTTTTGTGCATTCTTCATCTAATAACGCACGTCTGCCACTGGCTCACGGGGAGTATGTGGGGAAGGGAAAACTGGAAAGAATATAGTGTTCTATGTCGTTCGCCTTGGGCCTTCCAGGTACCTTCCAAATCCTATTTCATTTGGCTCCATTTGTTGGACCTACATATTATTATACAAATATTTACTTTATGATCCATGCGTTAGCTTAGCTATTTTCATAGTTATAAATGGTTGCACAATAACTTTTTGATAGAAAAGTAACATTTAAACGACCCACTTTTATAGGAATTTATTTTATGTCTGTATGTATTGTCTTGTTTTTATGAATGGAGGAGGTTGTACATAAAGTGCACACAAGACTAAGCCGTTATTAGCCATCAGTGTAGTTTCATGTAAATTATAAGGACATTAGTAGACAGTGGATAAACATATTTAACATGTGCTACTTGAATCTGGTATCCGAGCATTACGAGTCGTTGCTTCAGATGAAGGGTGGCCTAGAACCCTAGAGGTACGCACACTCGCCTCTAAGTTGTCTAGCCTGGGTTGGAATCCCGACCCAGCTATAAACTGTCAGTTTGGTGTTTCACAGGCAGGGAGATTCTTCAATGTGTGTGCCGTCCTTCAGATGGACGTTAAACTGGGGGCCCCTCTGCCAGCATGGGTTGGTGGATGTTAAAGATCCCATGGTGTCTTTCGCAAAGAGTTTACGAGTATCACTGGCACCATAGCTAAATTCCAAATCCCTGCCCTAAGTAGGTGAATGCCAGGCCTCGGCCCGGTCAGGCCAGTTCGTGAAAGTCTTGGGCCAAGCTTTTCCTGGCCGACCCCACAAAGTGGGATAATAGTGACCGTTAAGGTGCAATAACCCCTTTGAAACCGATATCCTATTGGCTACAAAAGTTAAATTTGTGAAATAATGCTTGACTGTTTTTTTTGCATTTGAATGTTTTATTTTTCAGTCCAATCACAATCTGAGTTTCAAAAAGCAATGGGTATGAACTTTTTTCTTTTTTTTTGTATACAGAATCGAGGCTCGTGAAAGAGCTAACATTTATCACACACAAAAAAAAATCAAACAGACACACAAAGTATATAATAAGGGGAGCGGTAGACAAGATGGGGAGAGAAGGGGCAGCACACAAACACAACATTTGAGAGCAGGGACATCGGGAGATCTATGGGAGGGAGAGGGCTTGGGGGGAGGAGGTGTGGGAAAGGGGGGGGGGGGGGGAGAAGTATAAAACACAAGGACACTGCAAGGGCTTCCAGGAAAGAAGTTGGTATTTCAAAAAAGTGGATCTGGGGTGAATTAGCGGGGGTAGAAAAGATCAAGGTTTTGGATGGGGGAAGATAAGAGATGGTGGTGAACAGCTGTTTTAAAGACCTGGAGGGAGGAGTGGGATTGAAACTGTGTACAACTTCAACGGATAAAGTTGAAATGGCCTCGGTTCCCAATTCACGAGTTTGGTGAGACCTTTAATCTGTACATATTTCTTTTGCCTAGGGCTCCACTGGAGATCCAGGGTATCGGGGACATCCCGGAGAAGATGGAGATGTGGTGAGTATCATATGAATAGTTCACATTTGCACAAACACTGTAGTTTAATTGTAGAAGGTTTGACACCGCGATTGTTTCGTTACTGTACTTATTTCACTGATTTATAAGTAACCGAAAGCCGTCCAGTCGCTTGTTCAAATTATCCCCATATGTCCTCGACCTTTGCCAGAATGTGTGCTTCTCCTCTTTAATCTGCCTGCCATGAGGCCTTCACCCTGCCAGTTTCCACTGCCATCATAAATATACACCACATTACGCTGGTGGCTGTGCAACGACAGTAGCAAAACTTTAGTATCAAATGCTAATGGTTGAAATGGCCTCTGCCTTTTCTTACCATTGTTACTCCTCAGCTCTGGTTTAATAAGTGAGATGCAATAGCATTTCATTAAACAACAAGAATTTTCAAGTCGCAAGCTTATTATGTGCACTGGAAATGTTACTCGTTATTGCCAAATAACTTTGGCTTGAAAAGGAGCATTTTATGATGAATTGTGTAATACTCAAAATAAGGCTTACTAACAGACACATGATTAACCATTGAATCACCAGTTCAAGACGGAATGAATCAGACGTTTAAAATCCATGCAAAGGAACTCATTCAAGGAGGTAGCAGAAAAACTTCCCCAAATTGACATCTCGTCAAACTTTTTGCGTATTGGCATCATAGGCCGTGAAATATTTGTGAGAAAACTTTTATAAAATAACTTTTTCAAATATATTACCTTTGTTGTTCATTGCATGTTGGTAGGTAACCTTGCAAGCACATAATTCATCAGTATCACAGAAAGATGGTCGCTCATGTATTTCTTGTTTGTCCACTTTCAGGGCGGACGAGGTTCTGTTGGCCTAAACGGCACACAGGGGTTACAAGGATGTCCTGGAAATGCTGGAATGAAGGTAACGATGGGCATTCGGGTTAGGGAATGGAGCATGATTGGTGTGGAATGGTATTTATCATCTCCACGCTTTTTGTAAAAAAATAATAGGGCAATACCCCTGGGCTCACCTGGAAGAACCAGGGAACCATTGGTAAGTGTGGTTGACCCACAAAATATGTAATGGAGAAGAAATTAAATACCTAATTTGGGGGAAATCCCTGATATTATTTAATGCCGTGAACAAACTTTCGTCTATCACGGGTGAAGACGGTTGTGGACAAGTTTCATCGAAGTTGTGCATGTAGTTTCGGAGAAGGTCCGAGTGTTTACATACACCCTAACTGATGGATACCTGCACGATGCCAATACCCCCCTGAACAATTTTTGTTCCGGGTGAGTTAAAAATGGCGTGATATTGTGAATTCTGCTTCATCTGTCTGTCCATCTGTCGATGCATCACATTATCTCCTCCTAAACGGTTGTGCAGAAATTGACCAAACTTGGTTGTTATGATCGCCACATGGCACGAAGGTGCAAGAGCAGTATCATTTTTGGCTCGGCCCCCTGGGATGAGATCAAAAGTTCAAATATAAAAAAAATGAAATTATGGGCACATTTTAAAATGAAACTTTGCATATGCAATCAGCATTGGGGAACACATAAAATATGTAACGTTTTTTAAAATTTGAACCCCAGTTCATGCCCCAAGGGGTGGGGACTTAGGACCACAGGGGTCAAAATGGGGAAAAAAAAAAATCTCAAAATTTGATATTGGGTCATTGCTGGTGGTACTTTTTGCCATCTTTCAATTGTGGGATTTTGCTGCTCACACAATCTGAGATATGTCACAAACATTGGGTTTTAAGAAGAGAATATGTTCGGGAATATGTTTAATATTTAAACATTCTGTAATGATACAGTCATTGATTGATAACTTTGGTATGGTTATTAGGCAGAGATGCATAATTTGAGATGTATGTTTGTCTAATCCATGGTGTCAATAAAGTGCTTCCCATATTATTTTGAAGTTCATGTAACACGATTTTAAAACTATATGCTACATTTGAATTTAACTTTTGCTTTAACACCAATCTTTAGGTAGAAATAGATAACTGTGGTGAAAGTCAGTTATTTGCCCTTTTCATTTGAACCACTGACTTATTTGCTTAAAAGTATTGTCTTGAACAATGAAAAACTGGTCTTCACAAGGACAATGGTTTGCATCGACAAAAGAATAAGGGCAACCGAATTTTCTCAACTAAATGTTGAAAGAGTTTTGCCAACCACTGTTGGAAGGAATGTGAACCGATACCCTATTGATTTGAAGATGGGCCCCACTGGCAGGATGGCCTAGCGGGATGCACAATTGCCTCCGAGCCCTCTAGCCTGGGTTCAAATCTTGGCCCAACTACAATCTCTCGTCCTCGTCTCGCACAGAGCGGGCGAGGCATCATCAATGCATGTGCCGTCCATCAGATGGATGTTAAACTAGGTGTTCCATCTACTGGCATTAGTTGCTGAACCTTAAAGAACCCACCTTCATGCTTCATGTCGGTGCCCCTTCGCGCTTTCCGAAGAGTAAGCGAGCTATCACCGGCTCCCTGAACAAATTCTAAATTCCTGATGGACCTACAGGGGGGGGGGGGGGGGGGCATTGCATCAGCAGCACAGCCGAACACCCCTCAGCCAATGATGCCACTCGCAGTCATGTGCTGCGTACGAAAGAATAAGAATCCCTGAATGTCACTTTACCTCTCTCATTGTGGTTGGCCTACCTCAACAATTTTGGTGAATTTTTTTTTGTCCTAATACAATGTCAAGTTTCACATTTTACTTGCGATTATTGTTCTTATGATGAATTTTTATATCAATTTTGCATTTGTGAGTGAGCATTCTAACCTTCTTTTGTGTCTAGGTTCCAGTTAAATTGTGAAAAGTTTGCAAAGTAACTAATTATGTGCAAGTTGATGGGATTGGTTTTGTGGAATTCGATGTTGGGGTTCAATCTTACCCACATGTATTGATTGATGGGGAAAAACATCGAAGTGATGTTAATGATAGCGCATTCATTTATTACTGTCAAATACCATGTTGTTAGAGACTATTCACTCGTATGTACTCCTACAAAAGTCACATTCTGTTTGAATCCACAGGGTGTTTTCATACATTTTGATTGCAAACAGTTTTTCACATGGTGGAATAATCAGTAATGAGGAGTTTTTTTTGTTTTTTTAATGACTCCTCCAGATGTTAAAGTGGAGCCGCACTGGAACAAAGTTTTATTTGTGCAGAATCAGGGAGAGCTGAGGAAGTGTTAACATCGTAATGTTAGTTCTGTTCTCCTGTAAAATAAAAACCATAAAAACCAGGAGAACAGTCAATCAGAAATACCCACACGTTGATGGTAAAATTTGAAATAGTTCTTGCAGAGAAAACGGTCACCTGAACGATGTATGCCGATGACATTTCCATTTGGTAACGTGGTGTTCTCTTGCAGGGTGCAAGAGGTCTTCCTGGAGGAATGGTGAGTTTATGCACATTCACTGTCATGTTCCCTCGGGCACTGTAAATGGACACCAACCTGATTCTCACTCATACAGTTAGCATGAGAGGCTACGTCCAAGCACATCTGCCACACACGTGCAACTTCAAAGCCTGAGATGCAAAGGCCTTAAGAAATATTTTGTACGCGCAAGTAATGCACGGACCCACACGATTCCTCACTCCAAGATTATTAACCGGTGATTCATTTTCTCCACGGTGGAAATGTTAGAGGGAAGAAGGAGTGCTTTCACTACATTGTGCTGATTTCATGTATTTGTTGTTTTATTATTTTGAAACCAAGTGAATTTGCAGACCATTTCAAAAGTGACCGGATAATGTTACACATTTCAGAAGCATCTTCTTCCACAACGAAAATTTAACAGTTGTGATTGTAACTTTTTCCTGCAGTGACTAAGGCACATGGAGAGGCATTATGCACAATGGAAAAATCGACACTGTATGTGGGATGTGAAGCAGAGATCCCAGCATGAAGAGTCTTCAAATGGGAACGATAAATGGGCAAAACCTTAGTGCATTTCTGACGCATTTCCCAGGCGAATTTTTCAATGAAATTGCACTGGGGTAATTTAATAGTTTACTCAGTATTTAAATACATTAAAGTCGTCGTTATTGATATCGACCCTATAATACTCTCCCACCAGTCTGTCCTCATGTCTGTCCTTTAATGGGCGGAGCTTCACCTGTTCTGGGAGGGGCTTCAACATCAAATCTCCACCATTTTGTTCGAACTGTGTAGCTCTGAGGCCTCTTTTGTTAGGCTTGCACTTTCCGACTCTCTCACGGTTTTTTCTCACCCATAATTCACCATCTGATTTTATTTTTCATAGCCGCTAAGTTGAGAAAATCGGCGAAATGCATTCTCATAGCCATTTTGAATGTGTCTTATCAGACGCGACGTGAGGACGGGGAAAGAAGAGAGGGGAGGGGATGGAGAGGGTGTTAAGGTTGTGTTCCTTACTAAGGGATTAGTTATTTATAATATTACTTGGTAAAAGTACAGCGACTAAATACTGAAGTTAGGGATCGAACCGTCGTCTAATTATATATTTTCATATTCCTGAGGTGCATATAAAGAGTTTATTTAAGGTGAGTTAACTCTTTTCCAACAATGTAATTTAACAATACTTCAAAAAAACTTTATACATAAATTGTATATGTGGACTAACGATGGAATACAATATTTATTAATAATCTTTGGTTTTAAGCAATTTTTAATTTGTAAAGCAAAGTGTATTCGATGCTATCAGGTTTAAAAATGACAACAGAAGTGAGTCAGTCAAGGCAGGTTTTTCCCCCTCCCCCCTCTCAAGTCAAATTAGAAGTGTCGCTCTCCCTACCCTCCCTCCTCTCCCTTCTCACCCCGTGGCTGTATGTGATCCCCTCCCCCTCTCCCTTCTCTCCCCTGTATGCGATCCTCTCCCCAGTGTGCGATCCTCTCCCCCTCTTCCCTGTGTGCAATTCTCTCCCCCTCTTCCCTGTGTGCGATCCTCTCCCCTGCATGTGATGCTCTCCTCTGTGCAGTGTGTGCAGTGAGGAGGAAGAGGAGTGAGCATGGAGAGAGGGGGAGGGGGAGGAGAGAGAGAGCAGGTGGATAGGAGTGAGGGGTGGAGAGGAGAGTGAGAAGGGTAAGGAGATTGAGGGGTGGAGATAAGAGTGAGGAGTGGAGAGGAGAGTGAGGCGAGTGGAGATTGAGGGGTGGAGAAGAGAGTGAGGGAAGAGGAGAGTGAGGGGAGAGGTGATTGAGAGGTGGAGAGAAGAGTGAGAAGGGCGAGGGGTGAGGGTGGAGCAGAGTGTGAGGAGTAGAGGAGTGAGGAGAGGAGTGTGAGGGGTAGAGGAGTGAGGAGAGTGATGGTGGAGGAGAGTGAGGGGTAGAGAGTAGAGTGAGAAGGGAGAGGAGTGAAGGGTGGAGAGGAGAGTTCAGTGGTGGAGAGTGGAGAGGAGTGATAGTGGAGAGGAGTGTGAGGGGTAGATGAGTGAGGAGAGTGATGGTGGAGGAGAGTGAGGGGTAGAGAGAGGAGTGAAGGTTGGAGAGGAGAATTTGGGGGTGGAGAGTGAAGAGGAGTGAGAGTGGAGAGGAGTGTGAGAGGGGAGAGTAGAGGAAATGTGAGGGTGGGGAAAAGGAGAGCGGGGTGGAGAGGTGGGAGGGTAGGATTCCCTAATAGGAAATTAGTTATTTGTACTATTAGTTAGTAAAAGTACAGCGCTTGAAAACTGAAGTTATAGATCAAACTGCAGTGTAATTATATATATATTTAATATTAATTAAATAATAACGTTTGGTTTTAAGCAATTTTTAATTTGTAAGGCAAAGTGTATTCGATCCTTTCAAGTTTAAAAATGAACAACAGAAGTAAGTCATTCAAGGTGGGTTCACCTCCCTGCCCCCTATTATGCCAAGGTAGACGTGCCACTTCCCCCCCCCCCCCCCTTCTACCACCCTTCTCTCCCCTATCCTCCCACTTCTACCCCTCACCTGTGATATGTGGGGAAATGGAGGGGAAAAGATTTGAGGTCTTGAAATCACATTTTACATTACGTGTAATTGCACATTACAATCTGTATTTCCCATGTGCAAGGACATGTATTTACGTGTTATGTGAAGTAAATAAATTGTGTAGATTACATAATTTATGGATCTGATGAGTTGCTAGTGCCCATTTTGTAAAACTCTATTCATGCAGCATTTAACTCAAGATGTCCAAATGCCATACACGTCTCTGCCCGTGGGTTTCCCACGGGTGCCCCACTAGTTATACATATTACTCAAAATATCATACAACGCATGCTCCTGAGCAAATTATTCATTTCACACAACATGCAAGCTGGTATCAATCACAAGGTGTTGCATAACTTGCACACACAATAGAGAAAGAATCTGCTTCAAGCTCCTTCAAATCACTGGTGGAAAGAGAAGAGAAATGGAATCCAGTCCTGGCAAAGGCAATTCAAAGTAATGCCAAGACAGAAGTTTGAAATGGAATATGAGTCTCTGCAATGGTCAGTTTTTGTCTGTGTCAGTAGACGAGATAAACAATCGATTTTTATCACCGAGAGGTTGATAGGAGTTTGTATACAAGACTTGCAACGTCAGTCCCACTTCTTTTCCCATGGTGGTAAATGTACTGTCATCGACTTTCAGCTGATGGAATCCAGAAGTTTGGCATGACCGAGTAAACTCGTGAAAGAACATTTTATGGCTCATGTTTCAATGGCATCATGTTTATCTTTTTTTACAATTCTGAAGATTATGCTGTTATATTACGAGTTATTACCAAATAAATGAAATTGTTTCAGAAGTACCTGCCAGCAAAATGAGGAAAACATCGCCTTTAGACTGGCGGTTACAAGGTTAATTCCCATGGAGGAATAGAATGAGGAGGGTATGGCATTTACTGTGTTAAATGACATGATCCTGGTGGCTCACCCAAAAAATTTTTTTGTACATCTACAGAGAAGGGTGCTACAGCAGCTTGTCTCACAAAAGTATTGTATACTGTTGTGCGCAGGATTGGAAAAATGTTGGTTGAAAAAATGGTTGAAAAGCTAATAAATCAATTTAGTTGGACCAGAAATTAATGTCTGTTTAATCATGACAATACCTGTTTTAAAAGCCCGTCATTCAGGGAATAAGAAACAGGGCCTGGAACTTCAATGCAGCAATTCCAACAGTGTGACAGCAAGAACCATTTAGAACAAGCATTCTGAGTATTGCGCTGCAATACATGTCCCCTACCAAAGTTCAAAGTGCCATAACTTTGTCAAAAATGATCGGAACGTCCTGAAGTTCGGAATTGATCTGTAACTTATCATGAGTAAACCTTTTACCAAGATTGAAATCATTAGCTTTAAGAGTTTAGAAAAAAAGTTCGGAAGGCTGTTCTTTGCGTGACGGACTGACAGACGGACAGACTGACAGACTGACAGACTGACAGACTGACAGACTGACAGACTGACAGATGGAAGGACGGAGTGCAAACCTATAAGTCCCCTCCAGTGTACACCGGTAGGGGACTAGCAAGCATTCTGAGTATTGCGCTGCAATACATGTCCCCTACCGGCAGTCTGTCGTCCGGAAAACTGTTGGGGAAATTACCAAAGTTCAAAGTGCCATAACTTTGTCAAAAATGATCGAAACGTCGTGAATTTCGAACGTGATCTCTATCTTATCATGAGGAAACCATGTACCAAGTTTTAAATCATTAGCATTAAAAGTTTAGAAAAAAAGTCCGGAAAACTGTTCTTTGTGTGACGGACGGACTGACAGACGGACAGACGGACAGACTGACAGACTGACAGACTGACAGACGGAGGGACGGAGTGCAAACCTATAGTCCCCTCCGGTGTACACCAGTAGGGTACTAATAAAGCGTGACAGATATGGAAGGAGCACACAAAGTTATATGCAGTAATACTTATTGAAGCAATAGAAAAATATATAAGCTTAATTGTACATGGAAGGAATACGCAAATAATATGAAAGGAGGAAGAGCATGATAGGCTATAAAGGAAGTTAACATGATTAAAACAGAGAAAGGATAACTGCCATTTGGAGAGAGGCGGGTAGGAAATAAGACAGATTAAGTAAAGGCAACTTCATGTCAAAAGGTCATGGCTGCAAAACCATGCTCTGTAGTTTGAGGACAGTACTTGCAGTCAACTGGCATGGCGGTAATTTAATCATCACGGATTAGAAAGAGAGAACTGTAGTATGAAGAGAGCAGGAAGTCCATGTGCACATAAAGTGCTTCATACCTGGAGTCGGTGCAGCTGGGTAGGTGGTAAACTATGCATAGAAACAAGGAGCTTATAAAGAGAGACAAAACCAGGCATTCAGCCATCTCATGAATGCGGTCAGCTATGGTGCCATTTGAAGAGAGGGAAGGGATGGAGTGGGAGCATACACCAGAGACAGACTTACAAGGCGCCACCAGCATATATATGCCAAACACAATAGTAAGCCTCTGTCCTTCTCCCCTGCCAAGGTGGAGAAGTTTCTGTCAATCATCGACTCTAATTCTGCAACTGGACCAGACGGCATCAGCCCACGGGTCCTAAAATCCTGCTCTGCCGCTCTTTCACACCCTCTCTCTGTTCTTTTCACCCTCTCTTTTGCTCAAGGTCATTTTCCAGCATCCTGGAAATCAGCAAACATTACCGCTTTACACAAAAAGGT
Source organism: Myxine glutinosa (assembly GCF_964187855.1). Lineage (NCBI taxonomy): Eukaryota > Metazoa > Chordata > Myxini > Myxiniformes > Myxinidae > Myxine > Myxine glutinosa. Next base: position 132,106,596 of record NC_136266.1, on the reverse strand, counting down.
GCAAAAACAGATCCTTGCAACTACAGACCAATCAGCCTGCTCTTCATTATCAGCAAAGTCATGGAATCCATCGTTGCTTCGGATATCAAATCCTTCCTCTTCTCCAATGGCTTGATCTCTGATCATCAATTTGGTTTCAGACCAGGTCATTCTACTCTGGACATGGTGCTTCTGCTGTCTGAACAATGGATGGAGGTCCTCAATGCCAAACAGGAAATCAGAGCTGTCACCCTTGACATATCACATGCCTTTGATACGGTCTGGCACCCCGCTCTGCTCACCAAACTCTCCTCCTATGGTATCCATGGAAATCTCCACGCATGGATTGCGGACTTCCTCTCTGGTCATAGTCAACGTGTGGCCTTGAATGGGTTTCTCTCATCTCCTCTTCCTGTTCAGGCTGGAGTTCCCCAAGGTAGTGTTCTGGGCCCTGTGTTATTTCTGGTCTGCATCAATAATCTCTTCAACTCTCTGGAAAATCCTCTCTCTCTCTTTGCTGCTGACTCCACTCTCTGCCGCTCCATACCTCATCCCTCAGATCGGCAGTCTGCAGCCTCCTAACTCTCTGCAGACCTGGACAAAATCACAGAACTGGTCAAACAAGTGGAACATGTCTTTCAATCCTGACAAGTCTCACACTCTCACCGTGTCTCTCTGAAAAGACCGACTGGACAACCCTCCCATCCACTTTCTGAACAATCCTCTCCAAGAAGTTCTGTTACTCAAGCTTTTGGGTCTCACTATCTGCCATGATCTTTCCTGGGAAAACCACATTTCCAAGCTGGCCTCCAAAGCGATTCGCCGACTGGGCATCCTCTGTCGTGCGAAGTCCTTCCTTGGCACACCTGAGCTCCTCACCACATACAAGGCTTTCATCCGCAGCTCTATGGAATACTGCTCTCCCCTCTGGGCTGGTGCTCCTGCCTCACACCTAGCTTTGCTTCATGCTGTTGAAACCAAAGCTTTCAGAATCATTGGAATCTCCCGCGGTGAAGCCAACTCTGAGGGCCTTTCACTCACTCGCCACAGGCAGGTTTGTGGTCTTTCTGTCTTCTACCGACTCCTCTCCGGCCTTGCTCCCCCAGCTCTGTCTGTGCTCTGTCCCCCAAATATTCCTACAGGTCGCACAAGATCTGCCAGCAACCCTCTTATGGTGAAACTCCCAAAATCAAGACTCTCTGCTCACCTTCAGTCCTTCACTGCTCTTTTCTCCCACCTCTGGAACAAACTCCCTCACTCTCTTTAATCCCACTCCTCCCTCCAGGTCTTTAAAACAGCTGTTCACCACCATCTCTTATCTTCTCCCATCCAAATCCTTGATCATTTCTACTCCCGTTAATTCACCCCAGATCCACTTTTTTAAATACCGACTTCTTTCCTGGAAGTCCTCGCAGTGTACATGTGTTTCTTACCTCTCCCACCCACCAACCCTCCTTCCCATGCCTTCTCCCTCCCACAGATCTCCCAATGTCCCTGCTCTGGAATGTTTTACTTGTGTGCTTCCCTCTCTCTCCCCATCTTGTCTCCCGCTCCCTTTATCATATGTTTTATGTGTCCGTTAATTTTTTTGTGATAAATGTTAGCTCTTACACGAGCCTCCATCTTGTGTACAAAAAAAAGAAAAATAAAGAAAAGAAAAGCCAAACAAACACTGCAGACTTGACTTGTATTATTAGTATTTTGATTTCATACACAAGAGTTACCATTGTGGGATTCAGAGTTACAGTGGCATTACAGAGCAGTGGTAGCTGTTTCCTTTTAATTCAAAATATTTCTGGAATCATGAATGAGCCTCTGGAGAATTGCCATGTTGCTTCTCGTGTGTCATAAAATCCAGATGTTTCATTTAAGTCCTCTGGGAAGTATATCTGCCATTCTCTCCAACTCTGACCTACACTTACATCACTCAAAGATGTGGTTGATTTTAATATCCTCCAGGGGAAAGTGGAGAAGGGCATGCAATGCCCTGCCTGACAAAACCGCAAGTTCAGCATGGAGCCTTTTCAAACCAAGTGTTGAATTTTTCGTCATAATAACACCTCATCTGCTTGTTTAATAAATTGTCCCTTCATCAGAGAATTTTATTCCATTATTGGGATGTATCATCTATCTATAATGGAACAGATGTCTATATGGCTATTTTGATCTACATGTTTTGATCAATAAAATATCTTTCAAAAATGACAAAAATGATAAAGTGCATTTCCAAGAATGTGCCCACCGAATCGGTGGGCATTTCCATTGCCCACCGAATATGTGGGCAATGACGGGTACTTCCACGCAGGGGGCCGCCCGGAAGCCAGGAGTACCCACTAGTCATTTTAACACCACACACAACTGAAGTTTGTCATGTCTGAAGCATACCCATTGTTTATTCTGCCTTGGATGAATGCGTTTTTCTGCAAATTTTGTTCAATAACAATTTAGGCTTTATTTCGTCAGGAAGAAGGAATGAGAAATCAAAAACATATCAATGAAGAATCAACCTCCCAATAACATATCATTTATGCAAAATTTTACTTTTTGTTATTACAAACATGTTATGTGATTGAACCATCACATTATTCTGTTGTTTTGCATCTTTTATTACATCAGTGATATGTTTACAGTTTTACACTAACCTTGCAGGGTGTGGAAGGAGAGAGAGCTGTTGATGGTATAAATGGAGAACCGGTAAGTAACGTTTTCATAATAAATCCAATCAATCCTATTGACATCTGTGAAAGTAATTTACCTCTCCAACTCATCTTCATCTGTCATTTTATTGCACACGACACATGTTGGGATGTTTGCAATAACAGATGAAAAGTTGGAAGAGCAGTTTTATTTAATTGTTTTTTACTTGCATTGAAATGTTGATATGAAACTGATTTGTTTAGCTTCACTCAGGGTGAGAATGGGAGATCCGGTCCTCACGGAATGAAAGGTCTTCCAGGTGTTGAGGTGAGAAGTTTATTTCTAATTATGATCTTTCGAATTATGAAATCACTTTCCTTACTCCTCTTAGCTCTCCTCACCTTATTCCTTACACTCCACAAATTTAATTATCGTTAACAGTACTCCAAGGAATATGAAAGTTAAATTTTTTAATATGAGAATAACTGCACTCGCTGTTGTCAAGTTTTGCACCCGACATCCTTCTATATCAACTAATAAGCAACATATTTGTTGTGGTGAATTTTCAAATAAATCCTTCTGTATCAACACATTTTAAAGGCGGACGGATGGTATTCTGGAACCCGAGCAAAAGGATCACATTTCACATGCAGTATTTAACAGCACGATTATAACATGTTATCTTAAAGGTACGTTCTAGAATCTAGATACATACGGCATTTCCGCTTCCTCATGCGCTGGCTTCCTCCCTTCTTCCTTCCTTCCTTCAGTGTGAGTGGCTGCTTCATCAGGTTGAAGTTTAACGTTTTGCTGCATGATTCTGAAGTCTAGCAGTATTTTTTGTTTTCTGATTCACCCAGTTGATCAAACTTTGGCCGATCAATTTATTTACTGTATGAACGTTGTACGGAAGGAATATTTTTTATAACCATGGACTCCCTGGAATGTATTTTGTATAAAACTTGCTTTTCACATGACCAGACAAGTATGAAACGTTTGTTTTTATATCCTCAATAACTTCCTGAATGAGCACATGGTAGCTCATCATTCGTTTAAAAATGACAGGATACTGTGCCGTTTGCTTATGGTACACCAATCGATTAGAGGGATTTAAAATCTATTGATTCACAGCCACTCTGTACCATCAATCGTGGGCATGGCACCGATCCGTTATCCACTTCATGTGAGCATATTGCACTACCACGTAATTATTCATCACTTTATAATCGGTATCGGTACACCAATTGGCAGATTTATTTTTTTTAATCAGTAATGAAGGAGCTGGGGCTCCCACGTCGATCGGAAGAATGGACGCGACAAAAAGCTGGAATTCATCCGAGTTGCTTTAATCAAACCAAACACTCAGGCACTCTGAAAAGCCCGTTTATCGGGCAGCAATATATATACATATTATCCCGGAGCGTTTGCCCAGGAAAGGCGAGAGGGGGCGTGGCCCAGCGTCCTGGCTGCGGCCTGGCAAGTTGAGGGCGAGCCTGCCCGGGCATGCCCGGGCATGCCCGGGCGTCCCGACCGAGGCCTGGCAAGTTGAGCGCGGGCCTGCCCGGGCGTCCTGGACGAGCCCGGCATGGTGATCGCTCCGCGTCCTTGATAGGTGCAAGGCGATTGTGAAAACCCAGCGGTAGCCGCTACACACGTCCCCCCAGAATCGACTTGCACCGGCAGGGTCAATTTGAGGGGGGTCCTGATGACCCGGCCGAAGCGACCCCTGGCGGGTCGTGGGAGGGGGTCTGGTGTGGTGGTGGGCGGTCGAGTGGGGGGCACCGTGGACGGGGGGCGGCCTCGCCGAGGCGGAAGGGCCACCCGTGGTGGGTGGTCGACGTCCACGTGCGCCGGCTTGAGGCGGTCCACCGCAATCCGGTCCGACCTGCCGCCGATGTCGATGACGAACGACTTGTCGTCCCGTCGCAGCACCCGGAAAGGCCCGTCGTACGGCGGCCGGAGTGGCCCCCGATGTGCGTCGTGACGCACAAAAACATACTCCGCTGTGCGAAGTGCTGCGACGTAGGACTGGGGGTCACCGTGGTGGGATGTTGGCACGGGGGCAAACCGTCGGGCGGCCTCCTGGAGTTCCGAGCGCTGGTGAGCTGCGGACCAGGGACTGGTAGCGTCGGGCACGAATTCGCCCGGGACGCGTAGCGCCTGGCCATAGACAAGCTCGGCGGTGGATGCCTAGAGGTCCTCCTTGGGGGCCGTGCGGAGGCCCAAAAGGACCCACGGCAGCCGGTCGGCCCAGCCGCCGTCTTGAAGGCCGGCCATGAGCGCGGCCTTCATGGAGCGGTGGAATCGCTCGCACAACCCGTTTGCTTGGGGGTGGTAGGCCGTAGTACGGTGGAGCTTGACCCCCAGGTTGCGGGCGACCGCGCCCCACAGCTCGGAGGTGAACTGTGGTCCGCGGTCTGACGAGATGTCCGCCGGTGCGCCGAAGCGGGCGACCCAGGTGGCGATGAAAGCCTGCGCCATGTCGGCGGTGGTGGTGGAGACGAGGGGAACGGCCTCCGGCCACCTGGTGGTCCTGTCCACCATGGTGAGCAGGTGTGTGAACCCCCGTGACGGGGGGAGGGGGCCCACCAGATCCACGTTGACGTGGTCGAAACGTCGTTCGGGCACGGTGAAAGGTGCCAGCGGGGCCTGGGTGTGTCGGTGGACCTTGGCCCGTTGGCAGGCCGTGCAGGTGCTGGTCCAATCGCGGACGTCCCGACGAAGGCCGTGCCAGACGAATCGCGCCGACACCAGCTTCTGGGAAGCTTTCCGGCCCGGGTGGGAAAGGCCGTGGAGGGAGGCGAAGATGCGGCGTTGCCAGGTGACGGGCACGATGGGGCGAGGCTGGCCTTGGGAGACGTCGCAGAGCAGGACAGTGTCCGCGAAGGGGATGTCGGCCAGGCGGAGGCCCGTGTCCACCGCCCGGAGGGCTTGCACCGTGGTGTCGGTGGTTTGGTCCGCCGCCATAAGCGCAAAGTCCACGCCCAGGTGGACCGCGTTCGCGCTGGCCCGGGAAAGACAGTCGGCCACGGCGTTGTTTTTGCCGGCGACGTGCCGGATGTCCGTGGTAAACTCCGACACGGCGGAGAGGTGGCGCTGTTGGCGGGCCGACCACGGCTCCGTGACCTTGGCCATGGCGTAAACCAACGGCTTGTGGTCGACGAACGCCGTGAAAGGTCGGCCCTCCAGGAGGTGGCGGAAATGGCGGACGGCCAGGTGTAGACCGAGGAGCTCCCGGTCAAACGAGCTGTATTTGAGCTCGTTCGGCCGGAGCTGCCGGCTGAAAAAAGCGAGTGGCTGCCAAACCCCGTTCACCCATTGCTCATGTACGGCGCCCACCGCGTAGTCGGAGGCATCCGTGGTGAGGGCGATGGGAGCGTTGAGCACCGGGTGAGCGAGCAGTGTTGCGTCGGCGAGGGCCCGCTTTGAGCTTTGGAAGGCCGCATCCATTGCTGCGGACCAGGCGATGTCGTGCTTGGCCGGCTTGCCCCGGAGGGCTTCGTAGAGGGACCGCATGAGTTGAGCAGCGCGGGGCACGAAGCGGTGATAAAAATTCACCATTCCCAGGAATTCCTGCAGGGCCTTTATGGTGCGGGGAAGCGGGAACGTGGTGATGGCCTCGACCTTGGTTGGCAGCGGCACGGCCCCGTTCTTGGTGATGTGGTGGCCCAAAAAATCAACGGCCATCGTGCCGAAGTGGCATTTGGCCGGGTTGACGATGAGGCCGTGCTCGCTGAGGCGCCCGAACAGTGTTCGGAGGTGGAGGAGGTGCTCGGCCCGGGACGTGCTGGCGACGAGGATGTCGTCCAGGTAAACGAAAAGGAACGGCAGGTCACGCAGCACGCCGTCCATCAAGCGCTGGAACGCCTGAGCCGCGTTCTTGAGACCAAACGGCATCCGCAAGAATTCGAATAAGCCGAACGGCGTGATGACTGCCGTTTTAGGGACGTCGGCCGCCCTGACAGGTACCTGGTGATATCCCCGTATGAGATCAATTTTCGAAAAAATGACCCGTCCCGCCAGGCAGGCGGAGAAGTCTTGGATATGCGGGATCGGGTACCTGTCGGGGGTGGTAGCGTCATTGAGACGGCGGTAGTCGCCACACGGGCGCCATCCACCCCCCGGCTTTGGCACGATGTGCAGTGGCGAGGTCCACGCGCTATCGGAGCGCCGCACGATGCCGAGGTGCTCCAACGCGTCGAATTCGGCCTTCGCCACGGCGAGCTTGGCTGGGTCGAGGCGGCGGGCCCTGGCATAGACCGGCGGGCCCGTGGTTGGTATGTGGTGCTCGATCCCATGCCGTACTGCGACGGCCGAAAACGTCGGCCGCGTGAGGGCCGGGAACTCCGTGAGCAGGCGAGCAAACTCGTTCGCCGCCGGGACGGCGCATGCCAGCTCGGTCGGCGCGGAGCTGCTCAATGTGCATACCAGGGAGCTGAAGGTTTCGGCGTTGATTAAACGACGCCGTTGGACGTCCACCAGCAGTCCGTGTGCGCAGAGGAAGTCGGCGCCTAGCAGAGCCATGGGCACGTTTGCGGTTACAAACGTCCAAGCAAAGCGTTGGCCGCCAAAGCAGAGGGTGACGTTGCGCGGGCCGAAGGTGCGGATGGTCGATCCGTTGGCCGCAACCAAGGAGGGGCCGCAAACCGCGGATTGCCTGTCCTGGTCAGAGGCGGGTATGACGCTCAGTTGGGCGCCGGTGTCGCACAGGAAGCGCCGTCCGGACGCTTTATCCGTGATGAACAGTAAGTTGCCCGTGTGGCCGGCGCTCATGGCTGGTAATGAACGCCGGCCCGGCCGTTTCCCGGCCTGCCGAAGGTGCACGGGGGTCGGCATGTCCGGGCCTTCTGGCCGAACCTGACATGATAGTAACACCACGCTTGGTCAGGTGGAGGCCCCGGTCGTCGTGCTGGAGGTGGTCGGCTCGGTGTAGCGGCCGCCAATTGCGTCGGCAGTTCGGTCGTCGACTGTGCCGGGTGCTCGGGCGCCATGGGTGTTGCGTCGGACGGCGGTGGGTCCCATGTCGCCGCTGCGATGCGCTGTCCTGCGGCGGAGATCTTGTCGGCTTCTCTGGCAAGGGCCCGGGGATCTGTGATCGTCGTGCTTGCCAGGGCGAGGCGTACCGGGTTAGGCAGCTGACGGAGGAACAGCTCCCGGAACAGGAATGCCGGAGAGTGCTCACCGAGCAGTGAAAGCATGTAGTCCATTCGCTCGGAAGGGCGCGTGTCGCCGAGCTCGGGCAGGTCGAGCAGGCGCCGTGCGCATTCCGCCGATGGGAGGACAAAAGCGTCGAGGAGAAGCTTCTTAATCGCGCCGTATTTGTCAGCGGCTGGCGGGCTCTCGAGGAGGCTCAGGGCGCGGGCCACGGTGGCCGAACCGAGCGCTGCTACCACATGGTGGAAGCGGGTGTCGTCGGCCGTGATGCCTCGCAGGGCGAACAGGGAATCCGCCTGTGCGAACCAAACCGCCGCGTGAGCCTCCCAGAAGGTAGGCAGTTTAAGGGCGACTGCCGTGTCCATGTCGGTAGGTCACCAATGAAGGAGCTGGGGCTCCCACGTCGATCGGAAGAATGGACGCGACAAAAAGCTGGAATTCATCCGAGTTGCTTTAATCAAACCAAACACTCAGGCACTCTGAAAAGCCCGTTTATCGGGCAGCAATATATATACATATTATCCCGGAGCGTTTGCCCAGGAAAGGCGAGAGGGGGCGTGGCCCAGCGTCCCGACCGAGGCCTGGCAAGTTGAGCGCGGGCCTGCCCGGGCGTCCTGGACGAGCCCGGCATGGTGATCGCTCCGCGTCCTTGATAGGTGCAAGGCGATTGTGAAAACCCAGCGGTAGCCGCTACAGTAATTGGTTTTATCCAAATTTTCTAATCGACCCAGGACTTCTATGTCTATATACAATATATGTGTATATATATATATATATATATATATATATATATTGTGTCTAATTGTTTATTTTGTAAAGGAACATTGATTGGAATGAGAATAACTTGTCATTCGGCCAAGACAATGATCTCTAAACTGTAACCCATCCAAAACACATCAATTTATATATCCCTTCATGATTCAATGCTTAGAAGACAGATGTCACATCTGACCTCCAACTCTTGTAAGCTTAAGACTATGGTGAGGAATTTAAAAAAAAATCTATACCTTCTTGGTATAGAAGGCAAACTGTGCTAATGTCAATTGTATTTCCTCATGTTGAAGTCATAACAAATGCATGTCAGTACGGCTCCGTACAAGTGAGATAGTGCTAAAGTCGCTTGAGATAGATTCTAATTCTGGATACTATTCCTTCCTCTTTTTAAGATCTGTCAACTGAATATACAACCCACTTCTAGCAAATGCTTCTAATACAAGTAATTTTTGGTATAAATCTTTAGTCACATGGGGACATCTTTTTCTCTTCTGAGGTCACATATTATTTCCATATAATTTGTTTTTTTTTACTTGTTCTGGTTTATAGTAAGACTTGCCATATATTTTGAAATCTGAAACCTCCATTTATTTTACAAATTAATCAAGTCATCATAATATTATCTGGAGATAAATACTGAGTTCTCATCCTTAATTTTTTTTGGGCTACTGGCAATTATGGCTTAATGCATTAATTTTTTCCCCATTTTAAATGGTTTATTTCTCTCAATAACAGAATTGTGTTTGCTCTTCAGGGACCGGTGGGAGGTCTTGGAACACCAGGTGAAAGAGGACCACTTGGTCTTCGTGGAGACCCGGTGAGATCCTTTTTCTATGATGAAAACTTTTTATAATGATACTAGAAATCTCATATAAGATATTGAGTGAATGAAATAAAAACACAGGTCTTTGACATATTGGATAAATGAGCGTAAGACACATCCCAGGACACGTTGAACGTTGGACAACTGTAGTAATTGTGACAAATGCTTTGTGGTAGGGCACACCGGGAAATGATGGCTCTGAGGCTGGAGAAGATGGAGAGCAAGGTCCCATGGGACCTGAGGTAGGACATTCCTGATATTATTTCATTTGTTCATTTTATCAATTCCCTCATATAAAATGGTGTCAGAAGTGGGATAACGAAGGAAGCCAATGGTGCATATGAGACCTTGCATGTTTCAGTTAAAAGACACAGTGAAAGAATAATTAACAGGATATGAAGATTGTTGTTGTATAAACATTGTTTACTTTTGTCCATGAGATTGAAAATTATTTTTGGGTCTGTTGGTAAAATTGCATTGCTTTAACACAAAAAAACTTTCTCGCATTTGAATGAAAGTGCTTTAATATTATAACTTTAATTCAGTATGCAAATGTGTTTTCAATTTAAATCTCATAAAATACTTAAAGATTTGATTTTTTTTTGATTTTTTGATTTGTTTTGATTTTTTTGTGTGATAAATGTTAGCTCTTTCACGAGCCTCGATCGTGTATCCCAAAAAAAAAAAGTTTCGCTTCGTGTTTTTGGAAATTTGTTTGTTGATTTATAGATTTTAGTAAATTGACTCATACAAATTTACTTAGCACAGAACAGCAACCACCTTTATTTTCTCGAGGGTTTTTCTCGCTTTGATTTGTAGATCCTTTTTTTATATGAACTTCACAATGCATGATGCATAGTTGATATCCCGGCAAATGATCACTCTTTTGTTTTTTCTAATAAGCTTTGGGAATATGGATTTATAGGTTTCTACATGAGGTGTTTCTGATGCTGTATGAATGTTCCACTCGCAATATTGAAAAACAAGCCTAAAAAGTATAACAGGGGACATATTAATTTTAAAAACCTGCATTATTACTACCCTCATCAGCGAAGAGGGTGTTGCATTTGGATCCATTTGTCTGTTTGTTTGTTTGTCCGCATAGAATGTGCTGACGTAGGCCAGAAGCTCCACCGAGTAGTAGCCATTATTTATCATGTCATCTTTTTTTTTCAACTGAGTACCTCTAAAGTATGTTCATTTGGAATGCGAGTTCATTTATAAAATATGTACAGTAAAACCTCGCCGTCCACAGGGGTTACGTTCCTGTAAAACAGGCGGAAGATGCTTTGTGTTTGCTCTTCAGGGACGAATGATTAAATTTTGGTGAAGAAAGATCCGGATTTCCAAGAAGACGGAAGATTACCTAGCGCAAATGACAAGGTGAAAAGGGCAGAGAGAGGATGTGCAAGGGCAGCAGAACAGGTTTTTAGGACACCTTATCTGATACCGGCCGGTCCAGTAGCAGAATCAGAGATGAGGGTTGAAAGAACATTCGCCACCTTCTCAGGTGAAAAAGACAGAGTCCAAGAGCAGAGGGGTATGATCGGGAAGGATGGTACCGAGAGTGAGGGGTTTGGAACACAATATTTGGAAGCAAACACAGAAATTAAGCATTCGGCCTTCTGACAAGCGGAGTCAGCTGTGGTTCCATTTGAAGAGATGGAAGGTATGGAAGGGGAGCATACACAAGTGACAGACTTGCAAGGCATCACCAGGTTTTAGAGGAGGGCGACAAGTTTGAAAGTTTGTTTTGAGGTTGGACAGATGTTTTCTGGCTCTCCTGAAAGTGGGACACACACTTGCTGCAGACTTTTTGGAATGTACTGAGATTGCCTTCTAGGAAGAGAAGGCAAGTTGTTTCAGAGCAACTTCCTCACCACAGGATTCAGCGTACCATGTGCGGAAAGATGGATAGGATAATTGACGACGCTGGACATGCTGCTTCGACTGTCTCAACAATGGATGGATGTCCTCAATGCCAAACGAGAAATCAGAGTCGTCTCCCTCGACATATCTCGTGCCTTCGATATGGTCTGGCATTCCGCCCTGCTCACCAAACTCTCCTCTTATGGTATTGATGGAAATCTCCACGCATGGCTTGCGGACTTCCTCTCTGGCCGCAGTCAATGTGTGGCCCTGAATATAATTCTCTCATCTCCCCTTACTGTTCAGGCTGGAGTTCCTCGAGGCAGTATTCTGGGCCTTGGGCTTTTTCTCATCTTCATCAATGATCTCGCTAACTGTGGAAAATCCTCTTTATCTTTTTGCTGATGACTCCACCTGACCTCCACCTGAATCCTGACAAATCTCACACTCTCACCTTTTCTCTCTGAAAAGACCATCTGGAAAACCCTCCCATTTACTTTCGCAACAATCCTCTCGAAGAAATTCTGTCACTCAAGCTTTTGGGTCTCAATATCAGCCATTATCTTTCCTGGGGAAACCACATTTCCAAGCTGGCCTCCAAAGCCAGTCGCCGACTAGGCATCCTCCATTGTGCGAAGTCCTTCCTTGGCACCTCTGAGCTCCTCACCACATAAAAAGCTTTCATCCGCAGCTTGATGGAGTACTGGTCTCCCCTCTGTGCTGGTGCTCCTGCCTCACACCTAGGTCGGCTTCACGCTGTAGAAACCAAAGCTTTCAGAATCATGGGTATCTCCCGCGATGCAGCTGATTCTGAGGGCCATTCACTCGCTCACGACAGGCAGGTTGGTGGTCTTTCGATCTTCTACCGACTCCTCTCCGGCCTAGCTCTGTCTGTGCTCTGTCCCCCAAATATTCCTGCAGGACGCACAAGATTTGTCAGCAACCCTCTTCTGGTGAAACTGCCAAAATCAGGACTCTCTGCTCACCTTCATTCTTTCATTCCTCTTTTCTTCCTTCCAGGTCTTTAAAACAGCTGTTCACCACATATCTTGCCCCATCCAAAACATTGATCTTTTATACCCCCGTTATACACCCCAAATCCACCTTTTTCAAATTCCGTTTTTTTCTTGAAAGTCCTAGTCGTGTCCATTTGTTTTATGCTTGTACCCTTTACCCTCCCCCAGCCCTTTCCTTCCACAGATCTACCGATATCCCTGTTCTCTGCTGTTGCTGTGCTTGAGTGCTTCCCTCTCTCTCCCCATCTTGTCTCCCACTCCGTTTCGTATATGTTTTATGTGACCATTTATGTTGTTTTGTTATTAATATGTGTTAGCTCTTACACGAGTCTCGATCTTGTAGACAAAAAAAGAGAAGACAACACAGGATCAATCTTATGCATAAGAAGGAGCAGGTTTCTTTGGAAGAATTCCCAGGCGGAGTTAACATCAGAGGCAATATATATCGGAGACCAGTCTTGAAGAGAGATGGCTGCTAGCTGTCCCTGCCAATCTGCTTCAGTGAAATGCCAGACTCACCAGCACTGAGATATCTCTCTGAAAATAGCCAGAGAGATGTTGACTTTCACAAGCATATGATCAGATGAACTAATTGGAGCAAAGGAAGAGGAGGAATGTTAGTCATTACCAAGCCCACAAGGAAGGATTTGCCATTGGGAGAAATCCGGGTTGGAAAGTTGCTGATTGCTGATGATTTGAATTAAGGTGATAGGCCTCTAGTTAAGGGGATCGTTTTTATTAACCTTGTTTCCCCTGCCACCAAAAGTGGACGGAGGTTACATTTTCACCCCTGTCTGTAAGTTTCTATTTGTCTGTCCAGATCTGGATACTACAATTTCTTAAGTGATTCTTCACCATTGAGAGATGAGGTCAAAAACGATATATTGCAGGATATCTCGAAAAGTTATGAACAGATTTGGATGAAACTTGGTGGACAGTTTGGGTGTGTATCAAGGAAGAAGTGGTTCAATTTTGGTGAAGCTCCGGATCTGGATACAGATGTGAGATTTAAAAACACATTTTTAAGTGGTTCTTCACCATTGAGTTATGGGGCAAAAACTATAAAACATGGTATTTCAAAACGTTGTGGATGCATTCTGACCAAACCAGACAAGAAAAAGCCAATTACATTTTAGTTCCCGTTTGGATCCAGATCCGTCATATCAGTGAGATACAAAACGTAAACTGTTCAGCCTGGTGGAGGTATGCGCTCTACTAGGTGCCGTTCCAGTTTATGTAATGTGGTGATGTTGGCTGACTTCCAAGCAGATGGAAGATAACCTAGACTCCGAGAGCAAATGATATGGAAAATAGAGCACAAAGAGGATGTGCAAGGGCAGCAGAGTAGGTTTATAGAACACGTGAGCTAATGCTTCCCGGTTCAGTTGCAGAATCAGAGTTGAGGGAAGCAAACACAGAATTGAGGCATTCTGTCTTTTCTTGAGTGAGGACTGCTGTGGTGCCATTTCACTGAGGGAAGGGATGGAGGGGGAGCATACTCCTCAGACAGACTTATGAAGGCCTCACGAAGGTTGTAGAGGACGTAGTTTTGAAAGTTGGCCAGATATTTTTTTCTGGATCTCTTGAGAGTGGACACACTTTTTGTGGGCCTTGTGGAATTACCTGAGGTTGCCTTCGATAGGACTTGCCTCCTGGAGGAGAAGGCAAGGTGTTTCAAGGGAATCGACTCACCAAAGGATTAAGTGTATTATGGGCGGGATGATGAGTATTCATAACTCAAGACATGATGGGATGAATCTGTGCATAAGGGAGAAAAATTTCCATGGAAGAATTCCCAGGCAGAGTTAATATCAGGGGCGGTCGATATGTGGGACGAATCCTGGCTTGTAACGGCTGCTTGCTGTCCCTGCCAGTTTGCCTGAGTGAACTGTCAGACTTTCCGGTGCTGAGGCTGTTCTCTGAGAATAGCCGGACAGATACTGACCTTCACAAGCACATCGTCAGATGAAGCAATCCGAGCAAAGGAAGAGCAGGAGGCATTAGTGGGGAAGTTGGTAACAATTGAAATCACCACATGTGAGGGAGAGAAAGTTGGGATGAGTTGTGTAAAAATTATTGTTCCATGTCTGAGAAAGAGATGTAAATTAAGTCGTTGCTGTTTATAGGACAGTACAACACACAGATAAACGATATGGCAGCAGAGGGGAAGTCACAACCAGAGGTACTCCTCGGGTTTGCCAGGTTTAAGAGCTTTATGCAAACGGTGAGAAATGGGGGTTTTTGATGTCTGATGTTTAATGGGGTTATGACTCTGTTGCCAGGACGGGGTTCTGTTTGATGAAATCTGAGGAGACAATAGCCAAGGACAGACAGTGAGGAGTCAGGGATGTCCTGTGGGAGGAAGGATTCTGTTAAACATGTCTGGGTTATCGGCAGCAACCTGGATTTAGAGATCTGTTTGGTTAGAGTGGATGCCTCAGGATGTTGAGGTCTGGACATTTGAAACAGTGGATGATGAGTTGCTGGCAGGGTGCAGGAATGTGGAAAAGAGCATGGAGTGTGAGCAGCGTGAAGCTGTGGTGGTGAGGTGTGGGTGGGAGCTGGGAGGGTGGGGGATGGGAGAAGCAGGGAGGGTGCGGGATGAGGGGGAGCTGAAACAAGGTGGGACTCTCATTGCAGAGATGGGATAGTGTATTGACATGGAAGAGTTTGACGACATTAATGGACGTGAAGGGGAATTGATTGCCATGTGCACACAACCTCGGCAAAATTGACTTGTCAGAATTCCCAAACTGAACATAATATGGAGACAGACTTCATGAGTGGAGTGGAAAAATGTTTTCCTTTGAAGGCACGGAGGAAAGTGAAGCTGTAGTTATGAGAGAAGGATGGATGAACTAAGCATTTAGGAGTGAAATGTTTTGTGACAAAGAAGAAGAGGAAGAGATTGTAAGTAATAATAAGAAGAAGAATGCACGTGTCGTTCCTGACAGAGTGGTAATGAGAGTGAGGCAATTTAAAATGCATTTTAAGCATTTTAAAAACGTTATTCAGAGCTTTAAATGAAGAAATGTTTCACTCATTGAAGATTCAGTTTTGGGATTTTAAAAAAGAGAAGGGATTGAGATTGACGGAGGAACTATGCATGACAGATTGAATTAGTGGTTTAAATTTTTTTTCCCAGTGAGGAAGAGATAAGGATCAAGCTGAAGGATAATAAATGACAATATCTGGGAGGAAAGAAGCAAAAACGAAGCATGTAGGGTCAAAGTAGAGAGAAGGAACATGTTGCCTAGTCAGGTGAGTTGGCCTGACTTTAACAGGGACACAAATTTGATAATTCAACACAACTAGGTTCGGTTTAACATGGCAAATTGGATGAAAACATGACCAGCAACACAGGAAAGCAACTAGAAGAGCATACCTCCGCTCGGCTGAACAGTTTATGTTTTG
The DNA here is from genome assembly GCF_964187855.1 of Myxine glutinosa. Taxonomy (NCBI): domain Eukaryota; kingdom Metazoa; phylum Chordata; class Myxini; order Myxiniformes; family Myxinidae; genus Myxine; species Myxine glutinosa. Next base: position 132,090,930 of record NC_136266.1, on the reverse strand, counting down.
TGTGCCACTGATACACCGGATCTGGATTTGGACCTGAACCAAAATCGAATCGGCTTGTTTTTGTCACCTAACCAACTCATACACCTAGTTTTGTCATCAGTCGTCCACAACTTTTGAAATATCATGCTATATATAGTTTTTGGCCCAATACTCAATGGTGAAGAATCACTGAAATACATTTAAATTCTCATACCCAACCAGTCTACCAAGTTTCGTCCGAATCCGTCCACAACTTTTTGAGATATCCTGATATATATCGGTTTTAGCGCCATCACTCAATGGTGAAGAAGCACTTAAAAATTCTCTGATCCGGATCCCGATTCGAATATTCACCGAAATCGAATCAATTTGTCCTTGTCACACACACACACACACACACACACACACACACACACACACACACACACACACACAACCTGTCCACCCCAAGTTTCATCCGAATTCATCCGAGGGAGGAACTGCTCGAAACAGCATCACATGCGAAGACACTCGGAAATGGAAGATGTCATTATATGTTTGACTGCCCCATGTATGTCATTGTATTTGCCCACCAAAGATCAAATGCATTGTTTATACTTCCATTCCTCCTTTTATTTGTGATTACTATGTCGACCGCCTTAGATGGTCCTCACCAACCATGCTAGTCTCTCTGAAACTCCACTGAATTTCACCTTTTTGATGTCTGATTAGCAGTAAATGTCATCACCAAATTACCACTTACAGAGATTCTTCATATCAAAATCATAAAATAAAGGAATTCAAAAACTGCTTTTCTATTCTATGCTTTCTTTTCAGGGTAAACCAGGAAAGGATGGGCCAAATGGTGGGAAGGGTGGTGATGGTATTCCCGTAAGTTGCCCTTTCATTGCACTACCATTACATGTCTGTACTTGCACTTATTTTCACTTTTCTGTTTTCGCAGTTTGCGAAACGTTTTCGCAGTTTCGCAGTTTCTGTTTTTGAACTTTACAGGTGTTTTTGATTTTCTCTTATTTAAACAATTTTCTGTAATGCTGTTGATATTACACAAATGAAATATATTTTCCTTGAAGACAACTTTTGAAAACACGCGATTTAGTTGGATAACCTAATCAGCTTTGAAGTTCATCTTTTGGTGGATGTTTTAGCCATTATGGTTCCCATTGTTGGAAAATGTTTTTGTTATACTTCTTGTAAATCTTTCTACTCCTTCCCTGACCCCACACGCTCATTTCAGGGGCTACAGGGGCATCGTGGGCCACCTGGACCAAAGGCAAGTGTTACAGCTCCTGCTAACCGCTCGGTGGTTGCTCAGTTGCGGTCGTATCACTTATTGCCATCAATATTGTTCTTATACTAAAAAAAACAACTATTTTCTTGGCTTGGGTTCTAATGGGGCTACGAGTGCAAATGCCCCAGAATTTAGGTTGTAGTCCTCCAGGTATTGATAGAAGACCATTGTATTTTATCCAAATGTTTCTGACATATCAAACCCCAACTTTATGGTTGATTAAGTTGCATTTTCCTTGTAGTTATCTCACACTGATGGATAGCTTTGTGTATGTTATTGTTGTTATTTCAAACACCTTGACCAAGAAGACACTTTCACTGCTTTTCTTCTTCTCATGAACAGGGTGTTCCAGGGAAGGCAGGGCTTTCTGGCCAACCTGGTACTTCTGGAATAGCAGGGCCTTTGGTAAGGAGCACAATACTTAGAGGATAACACCGTTGCCATATTCACAATCGTGAGAGGCGGGAGATTCATGGCTATCTTTTTCAAAACTTCCACATATCAAGGATTGAAATTAGGGATAACAAACGATTCTGGGATAAAGGCTTAAGAGCATCACATGTACTTTGCAGGGTGATCGTGGGGTAGAAGGCAAGGATGGTGTACAGGGGGCAGAGGGTCTACGAGGCCCCAGGGTAAGCAAATGGGCATCTTTTTGTGCTCTTTCAACGCCCACTTTTATCGACATTCATAGAAATGTGAAGTTAATTGTTATGGAGTAAGTGTTAAATATTTAATTTATTTTCGCTTAAAGTTTGTACAGTTTTAGCTAGAACTAAAATTGAGAGATAAACGTTACTGAGAAGGAAGGAGAAAACTGAAAGTATAGTTTTTTGTGTTTATCTGCAACCATTGATAAGTTATTGAAATTTTTGGTTTATTATGTAACAGGTTGATAATTTTGTTTAAAATGAATTTATTATTGCCTTGCCTTGTTTTATGTACGACTAGTCGTGCTTATCCGTCGCTTCACTGACGGTTTAAAAAGAGGGCATGTTGCACGTCACAAACATATAGCACATCTCTCTGTGTGTCTCAATGAGGACGTAAGATGAAGTTAAACACACAAAAGGATATTTTATAACATGTAGTCGTTGTTGCAGTGGCTGTGGTTGTTGTTGTTTCTGTGCTCCTTCAATGTATTATTATTTATATGTATATTGTTTTAAGATGTATTACTTTGAGATATTGAAAGATATAAAACAGGTACTTTTATGATTAAACGGACACTAAATTTTCTTCCAATTAAATAGATTACTAGCGCTCCGACCAAGTAAATTGATTCTTAGCTTTCTCACCAATTAAATGGATTATTAACTTTCCTACCATGTAAATTGATTATTATCTTTCTCACCAATTAAATGGATTATTAACTTTCTCACCAAGTAAATTGATTATTAACGTTCTAACCAAGTAAATCGATTATTAACTTTCCCACCAAGTAAATTGATTATTAGCTTTCTCACCAATTAAATGGATTATTAACTTTCCCACCAAGTAAATTGATTATTAGCTTTCTCACCAATTAAATGGATTATTAACTTTCCCACCAAGTAAATTGATTATTAGCTTTCTCACCAATTAAATGGATTATTAACTTTCCCACCAAGTAAATTGATTATTAGCTTTCTCACCAATTAAATCGATTATTAACGTTCTAACCAAGTAAATCGATTATTAGCTTTCTAACCAAGTAAATCGATTATTAGCTTTCTAACCAAGTAAATCGATTATTAGCGTTCCAACCAAGTAAATCGATTATTAGCTTTCTAACCAAGTAAATCGATTATTAGCTTCCCAACCAAGTAAATCGATTATTAGCTTCCCAACCAAGAAAATCGATTATTAGCTTTCTAACCAAGTAAATCGATTATTAGCTTCCCAACCAAGAATGAATGAATGAATGATCGTTTTTTTAAGGCCATTTTCCCCGCTGGAGCGGGGGTTAGCCTTGCGGGTCCCATGACAATCATGGTTCCCTGTTTGAGGCAATGTTTTTATGGCCGGATGCCCTTCCTGACGCCAACCCTTGGTCGCCTCTTACGATGCGCAGGGATACGGTGTACCTATTCTAACCGGGGTACACACCGGGATCATTCATCCCAGCAAGCTGGTACTCAATTTGCCGAACTCGGAAGGATGACAGGCTGAGTCAACCCCCCTGGCGTTAATTCAGCGATCGACGGGGATTCGAACCCAGGATCCTCGGATCCCAAGCCGGCACCCTAACCGCTAAGCCAAAACCAGGCTAGCTTCCCGACCAAGTAAATCGATTATTAGCTTCCCAACCAAGTAAATCGATTATTAGCTTCCCAACAAAGTAAATCGATTATTAGCTTTCTAACCAAGTAAATCGATTATTAGCTTTCTAACCAAGTAAATCGATTATTAGCGTTCCAACCAAGTAAATCGATGATTAGCTTTCTAACCAAGTAAATCGATTATTAGCTTCCCAACCAAGTAAATCGATTATTAGCTTCCCAACCAAGAATGAATGAATGAATGATCGTTTTTTGAAGGCCATTTTCCCCGCTAGAGCGGGGGTTAGCCTTGCGGGTCCCATGACAATCATGGTTCCCTGTTTGACGCAATGTTTTTATGGCCGGATGCCCTTCCTGAGCGCCAACCCTTGGTCGCCTCTTACAATGCGCAGGGATACGGTGTACCTATTCTAACAAGGGTACACACCGGGATCATTCATCCCAGCAAACTGGGACTCAAATTTGCCGACCTCGGAAGGATGACAGGCTGAGTCAACCCCCCTGGCGTTAATTCAGCGATTGACGGGGATTCGAACCCAGGATCCTCGGATCCCAAGCCGGCACCCTAACCGCTAAGCCAAAACCAGGCTAGCTTCCCGACCAAGTAAATCGATTATTAGCTTCCCAACCAAGTAAATCGATTATTAGCTTCCCAACAAAGTAAATCGATTATTAGCTTTCTCACCAAGTAAATCGATTATTAGCTTTCTAACCAAGTAAATCGATTATTAGCTTTCTAACCAAGTAAATCGATTATTAGCTTCCCAACCAAGTAAATCGATTATTTGCTTCCCAACCAAGTAAATCGATTAGTAGCTTCCCAACCAAGTAAATCGATTATTAGCTTCCCAACCAATTAAATCGATTATTAGCTTTCTAACGAAGTAAATCGATTATTAGCTTTCTAACCAAGTAAATCGATTATTAGCTTCCCAACCAAGTAAATCGATTATTAGCTTCCCAACCAAGTAAATCGATTATTAGCTTCCCAACCAAGTAAATCGATTATTAGCTTCCCAACCAAGTAAATCGATTATCAGCTTCCCAACCAAGTAAAATTATTGTTTGCATTTCAACCAAGTAAATTGATTATTAACTTTCTATTCCAGTAAATTGATTATTAGCGTTTCAACCAAGTAAATCGATTATAAGCTATCCAACCAAGTAAATCGATTATTTGCTTCGCAACCAAGTAAATTGATTATTAGCGTTCCAACCAAGTAGCCTGGTTTTGGCTTAGCGCTTAGGGTGCGGCTTGGGATCCTAGGATCCTGGGTTCGAATCCCAGTCGATCACTGAATTAACACCAGGGGGTTGACTAAGCCTGTCATCCTTCCAAGGTCGGCAAATTGAGTACCAGCTCACTGGTAATTCCCTCTGTGTTGCAAGAGGTGACTAACAGGGTTGGCGGCAGGAAGGGCATCCGGCCGCTAAACATTGCTTCAAAAAGGGGACCACGGTGCCCGAAAACGGCCAACCCCTGCTCTGCAGGGAAAAATGGCCTCTGAAGGTGGTTCTTCTAAAGGTGGTTCAACCAAGTAAATCGATTATTAGCTTTCCAACCAAGTAAATCGATTATTAGCTTCCCAACCAAGTAAATCGATTATTAGCACTCTGATCAAGTAAATCAACTCTTAGCTTCCCAACCAAGTAAATCGATTATTAGCACTCCGATCAAGTAAATCAACTCTTAGCTTTCCAGCCCAGTAAATGGATTATTGGCTTTCCTACGGTACCATTTTTATCTCACCCGGAACGAAGTTCAGGGGAGCTTATGCGATAGCGCATTGTCCGTCAGTGTGTCCGTCCGTCAGTCCGTCAGTCCGTAAACACTTGCAACTTCTTCTCCGAAACTGCTGATGGGATTGCGACCAAATTTGGCACAAATTAGATTTGTTGTGTTGTGACTAAAGTTTGTTCATGGCATTTAAAAAATCGCGGTCTAAGGGGGTTTACCGGGGTCAAAGTGGATCTAGGTTTGACCCCCCAAAATAGGAATTTGCTTTTATCCTCTGAAACTACACACACTATTTCGATGAAACGTGGACCACAACCTTCATCACCCGTGATGTATCAGTATTTGTTCACGGCACTAAGAAAATCTAAATCTAAGGGGGTTTACAGGGGGGTCAAAGTGGGTCCAGGTTTGACCCCCCAAAATAGGTATTTTCTTTCTTTTCTGAAACTACACACACAATTTCGATGAAACTTGACCACAACTTTCACCACACGTGATGTACCAAAGTTTGTTCACTGCATGAAACAAATCCGCCCCTTTGGCGTCTACAGGGTGGGGTTGCCCCCCAAAATAGACAAGACAACACAACACAACACAAGACAGATACTGCACAGATATATATATATATATATATATATATATATATATATATATATATATATATATATATATATATATATATATAATGGGAATGGGGTTGTAAATGGTCGGGAGAGGATAAAATGATATTGTTCATCCAGTGTCATTCCAGAATTTGATTTAAAACATAAATTTAACACCAAAATTAATATATGATTTTCGGTAAAATGATGATTTGTCCAATTTGTGTTAATGATGTTGAGAGTAAATAGATCGGTACACTTATATATTATTCTTGCAGGCAAACCGCATAAGCAAAAGTGCATTTGATCTGACAACTGTGTTGTGAAAATGGATTTGATTCTTTTTTTTTTAGGGGAAAATAGGTAAACCTGGACCCGAAGGTGATGCAGGGGGTGATGGTCCAAGAGGTATAAAGGTGAGCTTTATGCAGTCTTTCGATTATTTATATCATGGGATCCTTGTGCTAATATGATACCCTTTTTCCCTACTGCTCTTTGGTCATCATCTCTGGGTAATTGGGAGGAAACATCTTTAACCTAAAACAGATGCTTTAACCTCGGGATTGTCGGTTTGACTGTGTTTTCTGAGCTCACCCAGAACTGCACATGCAGCATACGACATGAAGATGTGCTGAAAAGATTACAAATTGTAACTTGGAAACGGTACACTGTGCAGGAATTTATTAATGCAAAATAAGCAAGTTGCTTACCTTTCATTCTGATGAGAGTGTAACATTTTCAAAATGGTTGATATGATCAACTTAGATAAAATAAGGAGCATCACATATAAATGATTCAAAATTGAGATTAAGTAACGTAAGATTGTAAAATGAAGAACTCGTATTGGTGGTGAAGGCTAGTGTTGATCTGCAATGGTCAACAATGAACAGGCCACAGAACTTAAATCAATGGGATATTGATTGAGATATGCTAACAGCTGCGGGAAACAAGGAGAAAACTGACGTTTTGTGCAGTAACTCTCCTTCAGAGCAAAAGAGGGCAAAGGGTCAAATTACAGCAAATCAAATTACAAGGCATCATTTATTTGTTTTTCACATTAGCACGTGAACATCGATTTGCACGCTCTGTAGGTGGTCTATGCTACCGGTTATAACATTGTTTATGGATCGATGACCTATTTTTGTTTTCACTGCCATTTTTGCATTTTTCTCACCGGTTAATCCATGACGTAGACCGATTTGCTTCAGTAATTCGGTATTTTAATTCAGCAATTATTTGCATTTTGATTACTCTTATTTACGTCTCATAATAAATTTTTTTCACCAACAGTTCAGTTTTTACTGATGATTTAAAGATAGTTTCAAAGCTACTTGTTTATCTAAGCTTTTCAAAGTCCATGTGGCTTTTGCACGTTGCCTTTTCACATCGGGCTTTGTGTTAATTGCCTCCAATAATATATCAAGTCATTGGAATATGTCAGTAAATGATTTTTAAGCAACTGGAAATAAATTGCTTTTTTCCTATCCTAAAAACTTCTTTATTATTCTTTTGATTCATAAGTGGATATTGTTTAAAAGTTTTGTCACAACATTGACTCTTGGTTTCAAAATGTTTACAGAAACTGAGTGCAAGGTCTGTCTGTATTAGCTTTGCTTTATATTGATACAAATCACTTTTGGAATGTTTTCCAAAAACTTTGTTTTTGTTCTCTGTGATGAGAAATAGCTTTTAAAACATTGACTTGATACTCAGAGAATTCAAGCATTGCAACTTTTATCTCAGCCTTGTGCACATGAAACTAGAACGGCGCTCGGTAGAGCGCAAACCTCCACCATCATAGTATATAAATTGTTTTTGCCCCTATCACTCAATGGTGAAGAATCACTTTAAAAAAATGTTTTTATCTCGTATCTCGATCGGATTTGGATCTTCACCAAACTTGAATCAATTCATCATTGTCACAAACTCAACCTGTCTACCAAGTTTCGCCCAGATCTGTCCTTAACTTTTTGAGATATCCTGCTATGTATCGTTTTTGGCCCTATCTCCCAATAGTGAAGAATCACTTTAAAAAATCATAGTATCTGGATCTGGATCTTCAACAAAATCTAATATTCATCCTAGTTGCATACCCAACGTTTCCACGAAATTTTGTCCGAATCCATCCAAAACTTTTTCCGATATCCTTGTCACAGACAAACAAACAGTGAGTGGTGATAGCATAACCTCCACTCACCTTCGGTGGTGGAGGTAATAATCAACCATCCTCACAACTGTCCAGGAAAACAAAAATTGCACGACAATCTTAATTTCGGAATCTTACTATAATTCACCAAATGTCCATCCGTCTGTCTGTCTGTCGGTCCGTCCGTTCGAAGGTACCGCAAAAACAGCTGAACGATCGAAACGATCTTTTGGGTGGGTAATCCTGGGATCCCCTGGAGTAAAATAGGCTGTATTGTTTTTCCAATTTCAGCTTTGGCCTCCAGCATTTTCAGGTTTGGACTCCCGCATAACATTATTTTCCCGGGTGCCGCACAAACAGCTGCACCGATCGCTGCACCGATCGGCTGCATCGATCGGACTCGGTGACCTCGGACAAAGACCTTGTATAAGGACATGGGTTGAATCCCTGCTTGAGAGAATGCCAACCCCCGCCCCGCCATCACGGTCGTCTCTCCAACTCACAATCCCACAAGATATGCGGAAAGGATGACCCAAAACCAATTATCTTATTTTTGATTCGTATATAAACATCATTATAAGTAAATAATGACCTCGCACAAAGTTCAAACGACGTGAGTTTAATCTCTACATGAGAGAATTCCACATAGCTATTTGGGCGGTATATAAGCAAACAGATCGCTGTCTCCGTCGATCATTCCAAGGCCGTAACACCTATCGGCTCAAAATCCTTTTAACTGTTGACTTGGTAGTTTTTACAATGAAGGAAACACATATGGGGAGTACATACGACATAGCGATTGTGAATGTGACAGCTCTGAGGCGTCTTTCGCTTCGCATCAAATTATTCATTACATTCATTCATTCATTTAATGATCATTACGCTCATTCTTATGCTCATTAAACGTTCATTAAACATTAAACGTTCATTAAACGATTACGAAAATAAAAACGAAAAACATTACGAAATTACGTTCACACCATCACATCAAACACTACCGTGAACACAAACATCGTCACAACATCGTCACAATGAAAACATCGTCACAAACGTTATGTTACGTAATTCAAACCGTGAACACATCGAATATTGGAGAGCCCATTGCCCAAATTTGAAACACGATGGAATAATATTTAGCGATATGAACAGTGATGTGGCTTTTATTGAAATTCAACAAATGCTGTTTAGATTTTGATGATTTGCGTGTGATATGATTTAACAGATGTTTATATAAATCGTTAAAAATTTTAAAAAGCCTTCAATTTCTGATATTTTGCCTTTTCATTTGGGCCTCCCAATTGAAGCCCTGCCCGTAGGGTGGGTACCGTTGCTAGTGGATCAAATTCGATGTTTTAGAATATATGGGATGGTATCCCAGCAAAACAACTTGTACATATGCTGCCTTTTAATCATCAATCAGCAACCTAATGGCGATTGACTGAAAACTATCTTGATGAATATTGAGACTTTTTGCTCAGCCAGCAAGCAAGAAATTTCTTGCTTTTTCTTTCCAAACTCGTGTGTCTTTGTGAAATGCAGGGCTGCAAAGCCATGTGCTAAGCTAAAAAGCCAAAGCAAACATATTAATTGCCCAGAGGCCTTGCCGGATCTCGGTGAGACGGGGCCTGTGCGCATGATTTTAAAGTGTATGCTTTAGGACATGACTTTTGGACTGCGGTGTTTGTCACTGGGAGTTTAGGAAAACATGACGTAAAAAGTCATGTACGGTGCAGGCGATTGTGTAATTGCTCTGGGAAAGGAAATGGAAAGTTCACATTTAGTGCGCTTATGGAGTTTCGAGAGAAAAATAGGATGGGTTTTTTGAGAGATCATAAAACAGCAAATAAGATAAAGGATACCACAACAAACGTTTAAAGATCCAGTGGATAATGAACTTTAATATAAAGAATTTAAGTCGCACACTCACCCCTTTTCCCCTCTCCTTATCCAATAAATTTTGGCCTTACAGCTGAAGTGCATACAACGGTTCATTAGTGTGCATGGCTGTGCTATTGTGCACAAAGATGTGGTGCATATGCAGTGGTGATGGGGTGTGAAGGGTGTGCAATGCTTTGAGATGTTTCAATCCTGCAGGGCGAGCCTGGAGTTGCTGGACCGAATGGACTGCCAGGGTCTCCAGGACCACGTGGAGGGGCGGTGAGGATTTGCTAGCACCCACCAGAGGGAATGTCAGACTAATGCATGTACTGTGTTATAAAGGAAGGAAGATAGATGATATGAGTGAAAGGGTGTCATATGGAGAAAGAAGTGGCAAAGAAAGGAAAATGCACACAGCAAGAGACTCCATGGTAGAGGGTGGGGAAGTTAGAAAACCAAAAGTATAACGGTCAGGGAATAAGAGGGGATAAGAGGAGGATCGGAAAAATATGTTCAAATATGGAGGTAGAAAGGGAGTTGGATTGAGGGAGTCGGAAATATGGGAAAAAAAGGCTCTTGAGACATTGGAAATGAGCAGAGATGAGGGGATTTGCAGGGCTCGAGGAAATGCAGAGATTTCTATTACGATAATTCCTCCAACCAGTAACCGTGATCATTTGATGCATTTTGCTGCATTTCGTGGCTTAGTGAATACAGAAAATATACAGAAGCATGGCATTTGTTTCTCTCTGCGGATTATTTTAGTGCGGCCATTAACTCTACTCTCGTGTGCATATTGGATACATGTGTTTATGGCAGAATGATTATATTTAAATAAGAATGACAAAATGCCCCACAATATAAAGTATTCTGAGGGGTTTACACAATGGCTATTGTGGATCACAGACGAATTACAGCAAAAGTGAATTTTTTTATTGTGAACTCATCCTGTTCCTGCAATACCGCATTGAATACCCGCACCCCCTATGCATCTCCCTCGAGGATTCTTCTTATTTTTTCCGTTAAAAAAATGGACTACCTTTCTTCCACATGTTCTGTAGTAGTATTTTTTTTCCAGGCCTAGCCATCATGTTGCTCCTTGGTAGATTCAAACTCACATTTTTGTTATTTCGTGCATTTATTGGCCAAATCAGTTTTGTCGACATTTGCTTTTTTATATTCAATTGGTTTGTTTTTTTCCCCCTATAATTGTTATAATATGTATATATGATACCTTCTGAAAGGTACGGTGTTTATTCCCATTTTCCACCGTCACGGTCAAACACGATCAAATGAAGTCTATACAGTCTGGCTTAAAAAGAACACTGAGTTTCATTTTTGAGTGGTGATCAGTAAATCCGTGACTGAACAATAAATAATCGTCGAATAGAGAAATATATTTTTCAATTTACTTCCAACAATTTTTAAACCGTTTTTTTAGACACACTCGTAATAAATAAACAATCATCTTTTTTTGTACTCTGCCCCTTCCGATCCCATCTCCAGGTGCTGCACGACGTCATCGCCGGCCACCGAAGTGGGCCCGGCGATGACGCTTGCCGCAAAGGGAGTACTCAGTTTTCACTTCCTTTTCTTTCTTGTTTGTTTGTTTTCTTGTTTGTTTGTTTGTTTGTTGGGGCGATATTAAGTACTTGTTTCTTTTTTTCTTATCTGGGCAATATCTCAGGCAACTTTTGAGCCAGGAAGCTGATATTTGGACACAACATTGACCAAGTCATTTGGCAATAAAGCGTATTTTTGATTTATGAATTAATCAATCAATTGATTAATTATTTAATTATTTACTTCCTTTTACTTCCTTTTTACTTCCTTTTCTTCCTTTTCTTCTTCTTCCTTTTCAAAATATTACAGATTTGGATGAAGCAGTGATGGTTTAGGTATGCTATTAGCCTCGTCAATTGATTAATAAATAAATTATTTTACGATTATTATTTATTTATTTTAATTACACAATCAATCAATTATTGCACACCGCTCCCTCCCAATTCCATCTGCGCACCGCGGCAATGTCACGCACTGAAGGATATGTTATTTATTTATATGGCATCAGGGCGTTCTACTTTGAATGTAGCTGTACTTGTCTACTTTTGTTTTAAGCCACAGATATACAGAATCATGAAAGAACTACAAATATGGTTTTGAGATGTTTGAATGCAACCGAGATCTATGGTTTTTGTCTTTTAATAGGGTGTAGCAGGAAGAGACACGGTCGGTCCCGTCGGAGTACAGGGTGAACAGGTATGGTTCTACTTTGTTAAAGTTTTATTTTGTGGTTCGATGTCATTTGGGATACAGTGGTGGCATGTTTGTGAGGACGCTGGCCTGGGATCCCAGAGTTTGTGAGTTTTCTAAATCCAGTAAAAGACAGCAGCATTGGGGATTTGGATTTTAAGCTTCAGCAAGTCCAGATAGGTTCAGCTTCAACTGGTCTGGCCTACATGTGAGGCTAGTCCCTCATTGTGGTTGACTATTATTCCCTACCGTTGTTAAAGGAGGTCATTCTGAATGATTATAAATCTTACCCTCTCCTGAAAGCAATTTATACATTGAATTTAAAGCAATGTATACAATTTATTTTACACTCTTAATACCTTAAACATTATCACCCAAAATGGACATTTTCTCTTCAATACCCAGTAGCAGCTGTATGATGTGATTATTACAAAACACCACATTCACAAACAAATGGCAGACTACTGCTTCAGTTACAAATGTAAAACCACAAATACAAGGGTAGGAGTGGAGGGAGGATGATGGGGGTCATAACATTTGCATCAAAGGCCTGTCCATGTGAATGGAAAGTCTTTTAGACTGGAAATAAACAATGATGCTGTGTTTTCTACATGTGGTAGAAATTATTGGTGTGGACAGATCGCCATACCTGTCACCTCAGTAGTAACTGTAGTTCATGGCTGCTAGGCAAGACAATAGGAAAGCAGTTTGATAAATAGGATTGTTTAAGATGTTTTGTAGACAAAAAAAATCTTTGAAGTGTGTGTGTTTGTGTGTGTCGTTGGTTGTTATCTCCAAATGTGGGTTTCAGAAGGTGGAACGGAGCCCTCCCAGTTCTCAGTGTATCCACCTTTGTGTGTGCGTGTGTGTGTGTGTGTGTGTGTGTGTGTAGACTGTGTGTGTGTGTGTGTGTACTGTGTGTACTGTGTGTGTGTGTGTGTGTGTGTGTGTGTGTGTGTGTGTGTGTGTGTGTGTGTGTGTGTGTGTGTGTGTGTGTGTGTGTGTGTGTGTGTGTGTGTGTGTGTGTGTGTGTGTGTGTGCAGTGTGCAGTGTATGTGTGTGTGTGTGTGTACGGTGTGTGTCTACTGTGTGTGTGTGTACTGTGTGTGTGTACTGTGTGTGTGTGTGTGTGTGTGTGTGTGTACTGTGTGTGTGTACTGTGTGTGTGTGTGTGTGTGTGTGTGTGTGTGTGTGTGTGTGTGTGTGTGTGTGTGTGTGTGTGTGTGTGTGTGTGTGTATGTACTGTGTGTGTGTACTGTGTGTGTGTACTGTGTGTGTGTGTGTGTACTGTGTGTGTGTGTGTACTGTGTGTGTGTGTGTGTGTGTGTGTGTGTGTGTGTGTGTGTGTGTGTGTGTGTGTGTGTGTGTGTGTGTACTGTGTGTGTATGTGTGTATGTGTGTGTACTCTGTGTGTGTACTGTGTGTGTGTACTGTGTGTGTGTGTGTACTGTGTGTGTGTACTGTGTGTGTGTACTGTGTGTGTGTGTGTGTGTGTGTGTGTGTGTGTGTGTGTGCGTGTAAATTATTTTTACCTGCTATTCCCACACGTGGGTGGACCTCAGGAGATGGAACGGGACCTACCGGGTGTCAAAGTTTGTGTTTTTGTGTGCACGTGTGTGTGTAAAACTCACAATTGGAAAACACACTTGGCAGTGTTGGACACAGAACTGAAGTTTATTTGGTCTAGTGAGGTTTATTGCTAGAACAGTTTGTGTTGGCTCACAATGGACAACTTTTATGGCCTTTAAATACTTATTGGCATTTTATTATTGGAGGAGGATACTTGATGTGTGGGTTGAGGAGGGAGAGGTGAGGGTTAAGATGGCAAACAGTTGTCCTTACATACATATGAGGGATGCTTTAGAATGTTCGAGGAACAAGATACTCACAATAGTCCAAGACACTGACACCAATGTATTTTGATGTTTTTCAAGATGTAAGTACTTGTATATATAATTGGAAAGAATATATCGAGATTTGTTTATTTTTATGCCTTGTTATACCTTTTTGACATGTCTTGGTCTGTTGTGTGTGTCTCATTTGAAGAACATTGCGAATGCTATACAAACGCCATAAATAACAGCAAAGTGGTTTTGAGTTTGTGTCCTCAAACATATATATATATATATATATATATATATATATATATATATATATATATATATATATATTAGGCTGGCAGGATAGCCAAGAGGTATGAACACTAACCTCTGAGCTGTATAGCCTGTGTTTGAATCTCAATTCAGTTATAAACTGTCATTCCGGAGTTTCACACAGGTTGATTCATCAAGGTGTGTGCTGTCCCTCGGATGGACGTTAAACTGGGTGTCCTGTCTACTGGCATTAATTTCTGGATGTTAAAGATCCCAAGGTGTTCTTCACAAAGAGTAGGCAAGCTTTCACCAACACCATGGCCAAATTCCTACCTAAACTGTGTGGAGCAAGTGGTCTGGTCTTCTTAGGGTTTCCTTTCCCCCATGATATACCGCTTGCTATTGGAGAGTGTGGTTGCTGTCTGGGCATCAGGTTCTGCACTACAAATTGACCGGGTGGTTTTGTTTTGGGTGAGCAGGCTTCTTTGGATACAAACGGCAACCTGGAATTATATTTTATTATTAAAAGTAAACTGTTGGTTATTTTAATTGGATAACTTTTGTTCTTGTTTATTTTTCTTGTTTTACAACAGGGAGAGCCTGGGTTCCTTGGATTTCCAGGCAAAAAGGTAAGGCGTTATGCCGATAACTTAGTATCGTGCTGGGCTATGCAATCGAATGATGTCTTTACTTGTACAAATCATTCCCAAACAAGACACTTTCATATACGTAGCATGAACTATGTTTACACCTTTCCACAAAGCACCATCCCCTCCAGGTGTATAAACCCAGGTGTGAGATTTTCACATGACTTGTACCTGGTAATGTTATGTTTTGTAAGGTTTCGTGTCGAATCACACCTCATTGCCGAACACATTCTTTGTACATCCCATAGGGTGTTGAAGGACCGGTGGGGCGGAACGGAACTGCAGGACCGAAAGGAATCCGGGGTCGCAGGGTGAGCAAAACACAAACCTTTAAGCACCAAAACGTCAAAAGGTTGAATCTGTCTGTTAACCTGTATCCTGTAGATTACAATACGTGACTTAAACTCCTACCTATGTGCTTTTCAGGGAAATTCTGGAAAGACGGGTGATGTTGGCCGAACGGGCGATGCTGGCCCACCAGGCAGGAGGGTAAGGGTTTCTACATTTCCTACAAAGCTCGTCTACTCTTTTGTAATTTCTGCTGATCACATAATTATATTATTAATGTACCTTCATAATATGTTAATTTAAATAAACTAACCCCACTCGATCCCCAAAAATAAAACATAGGACATGGAGCATTCATAATTTTCTCCGAACAAAATATTCACAATAGTACAAAACTAGGCAAAAAAGTTTAATAACTTTAACAATATAAATATACATGCCTCGTTAAACTTTCCATGTAAAATGGAGCATGTCCTTTAATCCTAAAAACTCTCACATGTTTACCCGAGATCACTCCAGAATGATTGCCAAACATGATTATTCTGCAACTTGACTGGACGGCAGCAGCTCACGCATCCTAAAAACCTGCTCTGCTGCTCTTTCCCATCCTCTCTCTCTGCCCTTTCATCCTGTCATTTGCACCAGATCATCTTCCATTTGCACCAGGTCATCTTCCATTTGCACCAGGTCATCTTCCATTTGCACCAGGTCATCTTCCATTTGCACCTGGCCATCTTCCATTTGCACCAGGTCATCTTCCATTTGCACCAGGTCATCTTTCATTTGCACCTGGCCATCTTCCATTTGCACCAGGTCATCTTCCATTTGCACCAGGTCATCTTCCATTTGCACCAGGTCATCTTCCATTTGCACCAGGTCATCTTCCATTTGCACCAGGTCATCTTCCATTTGCACCAGGTCATCTTCCATTTGCATCAGGCCATATTCCATTTGCACCAGGTCATCTTCCATTTGCATCAGGCCATCTTCCATTTGCACTAGGTCAGCTTCCATTTGCACCATGTCATCTTCCATTTGAACCAGGTCATCTTCCATTTGCACCAGGTCATCTTTCATTTGCACCTGGCCATCTTCCATTTGCACCAGGTCATCTTCCATTTGCACCAGGTCATCTTCCATTTGCACCAGGTCATCTTCCATTTGCACCAGGTCATCTTCCATTTGCACCAGGTCATCTTCCATTTGCACCAGGTCATCTTCCATTTGCATCAGGCCATATTCCATTTGCACCAGGTCATCTTCCATTTGCATCAGGCCATCTTCCATTTGCACTAGGTCAGCTTCCATTTGCACCATGTCATCTTCCATTTGAACCAGGTCATCTTCCATTTGCACCAGGCCATCTTCCATTTGCACCAGGTCAACTTCCATTTGCACCAGGTCATCTTCCATTTGCACCAGGTCATCTTCCATTTGCACCAGGTCATCTTCCATTTGCACCAGGTCATCTTCCATTTGCATCAGGCCATATTCCATTTGCACCAGGTCATCTTCCATTTGCATCAGGCCATCTTCCATTTGCACTAGGTCAGCTTCCATTTGCACCATGTCATCTTCCATTTGAACCAGGTCATCTTCCATTTGCACCAGGCCATCTTCCATTTGCACCAGGTCAACTTCCATTTGCATCAGGTCATCTTCCATTTGCACCAGGTCATCTTCCATTTGAACCAGGTCATCTTCCATTTGCACCAGGTCATCTTCCATTTGAACCAGGTCATCTTCCATTTGCACCAGGTCATCTTCCATTTGCACCAGGTCATCTTCCATTTGCACCAGGTCATCTTCCATTTGCACCAGGTCATCTTCCATTTGCATCAAGCCATCTTCCATTTGCACCAGGTCATCTTCCATTTGCACCAGGCCATCTTTCATTTGCACCAGGCCATCTTCCATTTGCACCAGGCCTTCTTCCATTTGCACCAGGCCATCTTCCATTTGCACCAGGCCATCTTCCATTTGCACCAGGCCATCTTCCATTTGCACCAGGCCATCTTCCATTTGCACCAGGCCATCTTCCATTTGCACCAGGTCATCTTCCATTTGCACCAGGCCATCTTCCATTTGCACCAGGTCATCTTCCATTTGCTTGGA
Source organism: Myxine glutinosa (assembly GCF_964187855.1). NCBI lineage: Eukaryota > Metazoa > Chordata > Myxini > Myxiniformes > Myxinidae > Myxine > Myxine glutinosa. The sequence goes on along the minus strand of NC_136266.1, from coordinate 132,073,639 downwards.
AATTAGCCAACATTACTGCATTACATAAAATGGTTCAAAAACGGATCCCCTCAACTACAGACCTATCAGCTTATTTCCATCCACCAGCAAGGTCATGGAATCCATCATCGTGGCTGATATCTAATCCTTCCTTTTATCCAACAATCTAAGCTCACATCACCAATTTGGTTTCAGACCAGGTCACTCTACCTTGGATATGCTGCTTCTACTCATCCAACAATGGATGGATGCCCTCAATGTCAGACTTGAGATCATGGCGTCTCTCTGAATATACTGTATGTCGTGTTTTTGATACAATCTGGAATCCTGGATTACTCTTCAAACTCTCTGCCTTTGGCATCCAAGGCCGACTCCACACATGGCTTACTGACTTCCTCTACTTTTGTAGCCAAATTGTGGCTTTCAACAGAATCCTTTCATTTCATCTCCCTGTCAAGGCCAGAATGCCCCCAACGTAGTGTTCTGGGCCCAGTCCTATTCCTGATCTCTTCATCAATGATCTCTCTGACTCTCTGGGAAATCTTCTTTACTCTGCGGTGACAAACATCCCTCTTCTTTCAGACAGGCATGCTGCAGCCTCTTGCCTCTCTTCAGACCTTGAAAAAAAAAATCACAAGATGGTCAAACAATTGGAATGTCTCTTTCAATCCCGACACATCTCACAGTCTCACTATCTCTTTCTGAAAGGACCCTCTGGCAAACCCTCCTATCTACTTTCTTAACAATCCCTCTAAGAAAATTTAGTTAATCAAAATCAAACTCCTGGGTCTCACTATCAGCCATGCCCTTTTTTGGGCAAACCTCCAAAACCTTCCTCAAAGTTGGACTCCAAAGTGAGCCGCCGACTGAGCATCCTCCGTCATACAAAATCCTTCATTGGCATATATGAACTCCTATCCACCTACAAGGCCTTCATGCGCAGCTTGATGGAGTACTGCTCTCCCCTCTGGGCTGGCTCCGCGACTTTGGGAAGGTGGGGGTACACCATCCTAGATGGCGAGGATCTCTGGGTCGCTCTTGGGAGATCCATCGACTGTCTCCGTGCCACGAGCTTGTTCAAGAGAACTGATTGGGGCTACACAACAACAACAACCAGACAGGGATGAAAATATAACCTCTATCCACCTTTGGTGGTGGAGATAACAAGAAACTGGAGACGTTTTATTTCTGTTTTTTGAGGTTGTGATGGGAGTGAGGGGCATCGGAGAGGTACGTCAGTCACATTAATCAGGATTGTATCATTAGCCTGCCATATCATTGACATGCCAGCTCTCCAAATATTACTAAATCACTGCAGCACCGTACAGCCACGCATATGGTATACTTCAGAATTTGTTGACCAATGTGTGCACTGATTTCATCATCCAACAGGATTGTGCAGATGTGGTGCACTTGCCTTTGCGCAGTCTGGCTTTGGTTTGATTCTCAGCACGACTATAATGTGTCAGATTGGTGGTTTGCTGGGAAAGTGTTGTATCACAAAGTGTACTGTCCCTTGGATGGATGTTGCTGCATTGCTGATGGATAATAAATATCCCAATGGTGTTTTTCTCAAAGAGAAGACGAGTTATCGCTGGCACCAAGAACAGATTCCACAATCCTGCTTTAGCTGCTGCTGGGAAGGCAAATGCAACCCACCCAGTGTAATTCTTGCCCTGGAACCTCTTTGGCAGCTATGTACCTGTCTTCAGGCAGAACCCCACAGTGAGAGTGCTTGGATTAATACTCACAATGTTTGTACCAATTAAGTCATGTGTCCTCAAACGAATTATGTTGTTTGTGCTGCAATATACTCACTCCAGGGCCACTGAAGCTCAGCAACTACACTCCTATTCTCACACTCAACATCCACACTCTAATATGTAGTTAACATCCACAATCCCATTGATCTTTTATCAAGATCTCTGTAGCCATGAAACAAGAACCTACTCTTGCAGAAGGAATCTGTAGAATTAACAAGACCGATAGCCAAACAACGGCATAGCTAGGCTTGGATCTGCTGAGTGGAGGATCTCCTGTCCCCCTGTCATGTGACCAGATCGTCAGCTCTGATTGGTGGACGTTTGTGAGGGGCATACATATACACCGGACGGATAGACAAATGCTGTTGCAGACAGCATTTCCCTATGGGCTACGCTGTAAAAATATGGCTGCTGAACCATGTGACCGATGACGTCATCAATTTTTTTTCTCGCCCAATTTATCCCTCGATTACGGTTACGCTCAAGAAATTTCATACTGATAGTATCAAGCATTCTACTTGTCGATTTATAACATCATAATGAAGGCACCTATGACATCATCATTAACATATGTTATTCCCCATGGGGAGTACTTTACAATGAGCCATCTTTCAATTTTTTCCATGGAGCGGTTTTGGATATATAGAGGTCCAAAGTTTTTCGGTATTTCCAAGATGGCGCCCTATCATGTGACCTATGACGTAATAATTATGACTAAAAATTATGCAGGAGGAGGCGCTCCTATGGTGAAAAGTTTGTGTCAATCGGACCAATAGTTGCAGAGAAAACTAATTTTAAAGGGAATAAACCCGTAAAATGCCGGTGGTAAGGGACATACATACATTCGGACAGACAAACGCTGTTCCGGACGCCATTGCCCTACAAGCTACGCCATAAAAACAACATTTACAGAAGGGACAACTGGTAAAGGGTCCCCTCAACTGATGGTGGGTTCCATGGCGCTGGCATTTCAACACAATGCGATTTTATCTGCAATTGAACCCCAGTCTAGTCTCGCCAAGCGATTGAATCAATCAAGTTTGGTCTTTCAGCTTGTAAAAAGATTTATTTCCTTCTTGTATTTCAGAGTGACTTTAAAAACCATGATGTATTTAATACCTTCCTGTTTCTGACAGGGTCAGAAAGGTCCGAGCGGAGTAAGGGATTCCGAGGTGAGAACGTTATTTGTCACCCGTTGTTGAATTATATCTTGTTGTTGAACGTTGTCTTGCAATTTAGGTCAACGCAGATCGATATTCTTGGCACAAAATAATTTAAAATGAATTAAATTTTCAGCACTGAGCAAAAATTGCAATTGGAACAGTTTTGGCAGCAAAGAAAGTAGCGTTGTTTGTTTATGCCATTTCTTTAACCACACACATGTGCTGGCCAAGGCTGGTTTTCATATCAATTCCATGGAATCCAGAGAACGTTGATCGAAATATACTAACCACATTATGATGACATTTCGTGCATTAGCCCTTCATCGGAGTGAAAGCAGGCTCTTTTCTCTTTTTGAAAGAGGCTTTGTTTGCTTGGCTCGACAAAGGGTAAATGCCTGAAACGTCAGCTTCTCCCAAGTTTCCAATGGCGGATACCATACCTCGATCGACGTCCTCTTGACCCCATTCATTGCTCCACCTGACCATCTATTGCCTCAGTTCCATCCACCGACACTAGACCTTTACGAAGACTTGTTTTACATTACAGTTTTCGTGAACGTCTGATGTCAAGTTTAAATAATAAATTAATTTATTTATCATATGAGGCATAATTATTATCATAATCGGAAATGCGAATCGATGTGACATTTTGGACAAATGGAAGATATTTAATGTCTGCCAATTGGGCGCTGAACTGAAATATAGAGCTTCAGTATTGAAATAAGTTGTGATAACATCACATGTATTTTCCATTCATTTTTTTTCTCCTTCTTTCAGCGTTGCAGCACCGTGAGGCTGATACGAGACAAATGCAGTGAGTCGGACTTTGTTTCTCACCAAGTTCTGATATAGTTGACCTTTAAGTTCAGAATTGTTTTGGTAACAGCATCGTCATGGCGACATAAAGGGGGGGTCACTGTTTCACATTTGACAACCACATGAGCCAAGTCATCTGGGGGAACTGTCCAGTAACAGAACCCAGTGCCCATCTCTACTGTTTGACAATATGCATGTTAAACATTGATAATATATGAGGAATGTGCTTTGAATGTAAAGAAGTCCTGCCTTCGTTTGAACAATCGGGGCAGTGAACGAGGAGTTTTTCAAGAATGGATGTGATGTGCATGTAAACTGACCTCATGCGATCAAAAGACTGAGAGAGACTGAATTTCGTGTTATCCTTACAATGAAAAATGGTTTCCCAGCTTGGTGCCTGGTTTCCTTCAACGGTCACATTCTTCGTCATTGTTTCGCTGCAGCACTCTTTCGAGCAGATATACGATCTGAAAAGTTGTTTCACAGCCAGTGAACCACTGGTTTTTCTACAAAGACGTTCTAGATTTCTGTGAACTTATTTTCTTTTAAAATCATCATATGGTAACATTCAGATACCCAGATACTGTGTTTCCTCTTCTCCCCCTTCTCTCTCTCTCTCTCTCTCTCTCTCTCTCTCTCTCTCTCTCTGTCTCTGTCTCTGTCTCTGTCTCTCTCTCTCTCTCTCTCTCTCTCTCTCTCTCTCTGTCTCTGTCTATCTCTCTGTCTCTCTCTCTGTCTCTCTCTGTCTCTCTCTCTGTCTCTCTCTCTCTCTCTCTCTCTGTCTCTGTCTCTGTCTCTGTCTCTGTCTCTCTCTGTCTCTCTCTCTCTGTCTCTCTCTCTCTCTCTCTCTCTCTCTCTCTCTCTCTCTCTCTCTCTCTCTCTCTCTCTCTCTCTCTCTCTCTCTCTCTCTCTCTCTCTCTCTCTCTCTCTCTCTCTCTCTCTCTCTCTCTCTCTCTCTCTCTCTCTCTCTCATATTTTCCTGTTTGTTCATCCCTTGCTTATTGTATCCAATAATCGTTACAGCATTGTCAGTTCGTTCGCCATTTTTACTCTCTCTCCCTCACTCTTCCATGAGCCTCGATATTGTAAACAAACAAATGACTAAATGTATGATCAGAGCAATATGTATAATCAAAATGTGGATTCATATGCTTCCTACTAACCATGCATTCCACACCCCCCCCCCCCCCTTCCCCTTCTTGTTGTTTCATCTTATTCAGCTTGCTGCAAAGGTGAGTAGCACATTTGATGAATTCTACTGACTCTTTGAATGAGTTCGATTTTTTTTTTCTTTACACCCGCGAGTCTCATGGAAGAGCAAAGTTGAATTGACAGTGGGGTAGTAGTGGCAACAATTTGGCACAACCAGCAAGGGGAATAATGAGCAGGGGAAAGGAAATGAGAGAAGGCGGAAACACTGGAATCAGTAAGTAAAAGGGTTAGGTTAGCAGGGATTAATGGGGGAAAATAAAGATCATGGGTCAGGATGGGGGTTGAGACAAGGTGGCGGTGCACCGTCTGCTTGAGGCCCCAGAGAGAAGACTGAGAAAGAACGGCCTCCGATGGCGGTGCCTTAGATGGGAGAAGTGAGGAACAAAGTTAGTTGAGGTGTGCAGGCACTAGTTGGAAGAGTCAAAAAGTGTTGCACTTTTCAAAACATTTCAGAGCCAAAAATACATTATTTATATTCCAATGGTATCAAGGAACTTTCATTATGGTGAAAATAAATGTGGGACACATAGTACTGGAAACTACAAAGAAAACGAATAACACCTGGGCTATGTTTCACGGACACAGGACTGTACCTTCAGAGTCGGAGACAAAACAATTTGCTTTCCTCATATAATTTGATTGATTTTCCACTGCAGGAAGTTTGTGTAATGTCTGGGCAATCAAATGATTTGAAAGACAGTCAATAGTTGATGGAACAGTCAATAGTTGATGGATCCCTCAGTTATTGTAAAGGTTATTGCAAGGTACACTACGTGGCCAAAAGTATGAGGACACCCCTTCTAATTAGTGGATTCAGCTGTTTCAGCCACACCCATTGCTGACAGGTATATATAATCAAGCACACAGTCATGCAATCTCCATAGACAAACATTGGCAGGAGCATGGGCCACACTGAAGAGCTCAGTGACTTTCAATGTGGCACTGTCATAGGATGCCACCTTTACAACATGTCAGTTCGTCAGATTTCTGCCATGCTAGAGCTGCTCCGGGCAACTGTAAGTGCTGTTATTGTGAAGTGGAACCGTCCAGGAGCAACAACAGCTCAGCCGCGAAGTGGAAGGCCACACAAGCTCACAGAACGGTACCGCCAAGTGCTGAAGCACGTAGGACTTAAAAATCGTCTGTCCTCAGTTGCAACACTCACTACCGAGTTCCAAACTGCCTCTGGAAGCAACGTCAGCACAACAACTGTTCATCAGGAGCTTCATGAAATGGGTTTCCATGGCCGAGCAGCCGCACAAAAGCCTAAGATCACCACGCGCAATGCTAAGCGTCGGCTGGAGTGGTGTAAAGCTCGCCACCATTGGACTCTGGAGCAGTGGAAATGCGTTCTCTGGAGTGATGAATCACGCTTCACCATCTGGCAGTGTGACGGACGAATCTGGGTTTGGCGGATGCCAGGAGAATACTACCTGCCCAAATGCATAGTGCCAACTGTAAAGTTTGGTGGAGGAGGAATAATGGTATGGGGCTGTTTTTCATGGTTCGGGCTAGGCCCCTTAGTTCCAGTGAAGGGAAATGTTAACGCTACAGCATACAATGACATTCTAGAATCTAGAGTCTAGACTCTAGACGATTGTATGCTTCCAACTTTGTGGCAACAGTTTGGGGAAGGCCCTTTCCTGTTTCAGCATGGCAATGCCCCCATGCACAAAGCGAAGTCCATACAGAAATGGTTTGTCAAGATATGTGTGGAAGAACTTGACTGGCCTGCACAGAGCCCTGACCTCAACCCCATCAAACACCTTTGGGATGAATTGGAACGTTGACTGCGAGCCAGGCCTAATAGCCCAACGTCAGTGCCCAACCACACTAATGCTCTTGTTGCTGAATGGAAGCAAATTCCCACAGCAATGTTCCAACATCTAGTGGAAAGCCTTCCCAGAAGAGTGGAGGCTGTTATAGCAGCAAAGGGGGGGGGACCAACTCCATATTAATGCCCATTCTTTTGGATTGAGATGTTTGAAGAGCACATCCGGGAGTGATGTTCGGGCGTCCGCATACTTTTGGCTATGTAGTGTTAGTTGGAATGTCAAGTTCTTAAGTTTATTTTTGTTTCCTTCTTTATGACGTACGAGTAGATAGAAGAGATGTATGTGCAAAGCAATCTCTGCAATGCATGTTAATAGAAATATGGTACTATTTTAAAGGCCGATGGCTACTGCTATACTTGTGCTGAACATAATTTTAAAAAGGTATTCATGAGCCATTGAATATAGACACCTAAACACCTTGACTGATAAGTAGTAATCTTAAAGAGGATTTATATTAAAGCTTTTGACAGGTATTCTAAGTTTCCCCAAAGGAAAATTCTAAATATATGACTATTTTGGCTTCTTTCCTTTCCCATTCCTAGCCGAACGACCTTGCCCAGCCTATCCGACAGATCTTGTCCTGGCCATGGATATTGGTAGAGGGTCACCTCCTGTGGCTCGGGCCGAGAATGTTGCCAAAGGCCTGATCTCGCGCTTAGATTTATCTCAGACATCATGCCCACGCGGTGCCCGAGTTTCTCTCTTGGGATACAGGCAAGATGGAGTCATTTCGGCAAAGCGCCTCAGTGAAATCACAAATCACAAAACGCTGTTGGCTCGGCTCAGCAGTCTGGTGGCATCAAGTGCAGGCGGCCCGGCTGAGGTTGGCAAAGCGATGTTGCATGTGGCTCGTCACTCCTTTAAGCGTATTCGCGCTGGTCCTCTTGTGCGACGGATGGCCGTCTTCATTGTACGCTCAACTCCAAAAGACATGGAAGCTGCCCGGATCGGAGCCGCCCTCTTAGCTGCCGCAGATGTCACGACACTCATATTGACTTTTGGACGGTTGGCTGAACTAGAGCAAGCCATCAAGGTAGGAAATTGTTATTGGGGACGTCATGGTCTCTTCACTCATATTTTTTGTGGTAGACCTGAGCCAAAATGCCAATAATTTTAAATTTCCTTTATTAGAACTAGCAACGGTACCCTCCATACAGGTGGGGCTTCATTTTGGAGGCCCAAATGAAAAGGCAAAATATCAGAAATTGAAGGCTTTTTTTATTTTAAACGATTTATATAAACATCCGTTAAATCATATCACACGCAAATCATCAAAATCTAAACAGTATTTGTAGAATTTCAATAAAAGCCACATCACTGTTCATGTCGGTAAATATTATTCCATCGTGTTTGGAAAAACTGGAAAATTGAAAAATTGGAAAAATTGGAAAATTGAAAAAAAATTGGAAAAACAACATAGCCTATTTTACTCCAGGGGGTCCCAGGATTACCCAACCAAAATTTCGTTGCGGTCGGTTCAGCCGTTTTTGCGGTACCTGGGAACGGACAGACAGACAGACGGACATTTGGTGAATTATAGTAAGATGCATATTTACTTATAAATACATAATTTGGAAAACAAAAGAAGACCCATCAGGTAAAGGGCATTTACTAATTATTTGCATTGGCAGGATAAGCCCTGTGGTAGTGCACTTGGCTTTGACCTACATAATCCGGGTTCGATTCCAGATCCAAGTATAAACTGTTCTCCTTGTATTTTAACAGACATTGAGTGTTGTCTCATCATTGAGTGTTGTCTCAATGAATTGCATCATTGAGTGTTGTCTGTCGACTGGGATGTTAATCAAGCCGAGGACCTATCCACCGCCCTTGGTTGCTGTAAACATTGAGGATTCCACGGTGTCCTTCGCAAAGAGAAGGCGATTGTCGTCGGCACCTCAAACAAATTACAAATTCCTGCCCGAACCGACTGCATCAGTTGCAGAGTGGTATCTTATATATTGCGAAATGTGGTGTCTGTCCGTGCGTGTGTCTGTCTCCCGTTTTAACTTTTTTAAAGTCCATGAAATAATTTAAATTGATAGAATAACTTAAACTTTTCCCATCACTGGGGAAAAAAGCGGGTGCTTTTGCCAGTTCTCAGATATTGTACAACCAGCATTCAGGTGCTGCACAGAAATATATAAATGACCTACATTTACGAGTCTAGTATTGCAAATCCTTCCAAATACAATTAATTCAACACGGTCTATTCATCGGAATTGCACTTGATACTAGGGCATTGCCCGTACTATATCTATATCTAAAATTATATCCCCCCCCCTCTATTTACATGAAATGGTTTGGTCCAAAGCGAACGGCTTGTGAGTACAGTGACAATCCCCCCCCTCTATTTACATGAAATGGTTTGGTCCAAAGCGAACGGCTTCCGGAGTTTGGTAAAGAAATCGCCATCGCGTGCACAAACGCGCAGGAAAGCGAATGAATCGCAAATTCGTTTTTATTAGTTTTAAAACATAGTTTAACGCCAACATAGTTTGCAAACGTGAAATAAATGAATACGCTCTCAAATGTGCCATCCGAGGCAGAGTGTGTCCGCCACGTTCGGCACACGCGATAGTTCGCTGCTCTCTGATTGGTTGAATCGTTTTTTGGACATAGCTCGGTAAGTAATTGTCCGATTAATATGAAACCTTGAAAAGGCACATCCTCGGGTCCCCAGCAATATACCTGGCAAGTTAAAAGTATATCGGACCCGTGGTTGTCGAGAAACAGCGGTCACAGACAAACAGACGTACAGACGTACAAACGTACAAACGTACAGACAGAGATTACTGGAATTATAGATAGATGAAACTTATAAGCTGACCAGAACTTCCTCAGATTGTACATTTTTTGTCACCATAAAAAGAAAGACCATTTGAATCTCCTGTAAAAAGTTCCACCTTTTTTGTGGAACTCGACAATAATGGCTACCACGCATTACATGACACAACCGTAGTCGTTGGCATCATGATAGAGTGAATTTGATTTGTTATTGGTTCACGAGTTATCAAGTGACCACTATATTCGTCATGTGTGTGCGTCTGTCTGTGTGTGTGTCTGTCTGTCCGCAGCATAACTACCTGATGATATCATCCAATCTTGATGAAACTTGGGTGGGAGGTTGATATCATGATCTAGTTGTGTCCTGCCTAGAGTGGGCGTATTGCGCCCATTGTGGGCGGAGCCACGTCAGAAAAAGATGTCTTTTTAGGGGGTAATCGAGTTCAAGCTACATCTTCTCCGACGGAGTTGGTGGAATCTGACGGGTTTCGATATTTGGTTCGGCCAATGTCATGTGTCTAGCTCCACGGAGCTCGATTTTTCATTTTTTTTTTTTTTTAAATCATTTTCACCGAATTTTCGGTATTGTGTAGCTAACTAACCTCATAACTGATTATACATTATTTTCTATCTCATTTCAAGGTCAGTAACCTTCGTTTTGACATTTCTGGGCCTGGCCTGTCCGGGCCTGTTTTGGTTATAGTCCGTCCTTTGTCATTGAATACCGCCCGCTCGTGAACCATCCTCGTCTCCTGACTTGTTACTTACAAAATCGAAGATTTTAAAAGTATATTGGTCGGTTGCATTTGTTATTCTGTCTGTTTGTTTGTTTGTCACTCGCCTACAGGTCGCAATTCTAAACCGATCATCATGAAACTTCACCAAGTTGTAGAGGTCGTCCCAATTGAGAAGCCTTTTGATTTTGAGGTCAAAGGTCATCTGGAGGTCGAATTTCTAAAATTGCCATTTTTCATCCAATTGACTTGAAAGGTTAACAGCATTTGTATATTGAATCACTAAATTGGGAAGCCAACTATTTTGAGGACAAAAGGTCAAAGGTCAACTCTATGTCAAAGTTCTAAAATCATCAATTTTCATCTGAAAAACTGTCGCTTTTGACGCGATCGTCAATTCCAATCTTGATGAAATGGACAATTTGGTGTATCCATGGCAACTCTTTATTTGGGGAGGGGTGGATTATGCAAGTATCATGCTCTGCATGACGTCTTCGTGTTTGTTTGTTTGTTGTCGATGCAATGGCTAACTTGTTGGAAATCCTTCCCAACAGGTCGATGTCAATGGTCACTCACAGCTTGTGCATCTCACTGGTGATATTGCTTCCAAGTTGAATTCGACGCTCACTTGCACCCTCTGCTTCGGTAACATTTTATCACATAATTATGCTCAAAACTGCTTCTCTTCAATCTCGTGTGCATGTCTCATGAATTTCTCAGAGAATTTCATGAGAATCTCATCAAACGCCATGAAAAATTGTTGGAGTTTTTATTACAGTCTAGTTTTATTCAGGATGATTACTATTTGTAACCTATATGTACATCTGAGTTAAATAGTGAAATTAAACATTCATTTTTGTTTCATACTTGCTGACAGCACCACTTTTTCTTCTGCCAGATCATTGTGATCCACATCCAGAATGTCCTGGAAAAATAGCTCGATTGTTGGTAGAAGGCATGCAGGCAGAGGTTGCCTTTATGCTTGATGGAACCCTGGACCCTGAAATGCGTTCAACAGCAAAAGGTTTCTTGCGGCTTGCGATGGAGCTCCCACAGTCTACCCGCTCTGCTCTCGTCCTCTATCCGCATCCACCTGGATTTGACCGAGATCCAGTGAAATCTCCAGTTTCGAAGCCTGTGCCAGCTGCCTTGGCATTGGACTTTGATGACGATGAAAAAAAGAGGAGTGATGTGCTTGCTGAAGAACTGGATCATATGTCAGGCAGCCCTGTAGCAGGAACAGCAAAGACCCTGCAATGGTTGCTTGGAGAAGTGTTTAAGGGGCCTGCAAAAGGGAAGCGGAAGCGTGCCCTGGTTGTGGTGACAGCAGCAAGGGACTCTGCAGTGGTGGGAGAAGCTAAATCTATCCTGAACGCTGCCCTAAAGCTCAAGTGCAATGGTAAGCATTCTTTAAAGTAAGGATCGGAAAAGGCAGGGAGATATTGATACAGGTGAACTTGTTTCATGCTTCCTGGATGTTGCTTTCAAGTAAACTATTGCAAATACTTTTGGAATATTCATACCATTACTTTTATCAGTGGTTAAATAATTCTTCTTCTTGCTCCTTGCCGCTCAGGTGTGGCAGTGTTCGTCGTTGGCCTGGGTCCTAGAGCTAATGTGTCAGAAATGATGGTGGTGGCCAGCGATCCAACCGAGTTCCATATTGTACCTTTGATGAACCCTGGCAATAATGATTACCTCACACTTCACTTCCGCACCTTCCTCACCGCCCTCGATCGTAAGTGGCTTTTGTTCTAGTGTTACAGCATGTGATGAACTGTACATGGGCCTTAATGTAGCCTAGAAAGAGAATCACTGCTGGTCTAGGAATGAGTCTGGATAGACATCCTTGACAAGTTTACCAGCTTGATGTTTCAGTTATGCCAGTTCCAGTGCACAAGACTGTGCAATCAGGGGTTCATACAGGAAAACCTGCACCGTGCCTTAATTTTTTTTTTGTCTTGGTATAAGTGGCCGCTTCATGCAGATTTTATGAAAGGAAAGATATAAATAAATCACACACTATGCATTTATGAAAATATATTGTACACCACTCCTTTCCTATTTCATCTCCACGCGCTGCATGTTGACGATGACGCGTGCTGAAAAGGAGTACTCAGTTTTCACTCCGATTTCTTGTTTGTTTGTCCGGGCGATATCTCAGCCATCCTTTGAGCTAGGAAGCTGAAATTTTGGCACAACAGTGAGCAAGTCCTTTGTCAAAAATTGTATTTTTTATTAATCAATTAATTGATGAGTTACTTAATTATTATCGATTAATTATGTACTTATTTATTTTCTTTCTCATCTGGGCATTATCTCAGGAACCTTTTGAGCTGGGAAGCTGATATTCAGATATGACAGTGACCAAGTGATGTGACTATAAAGGATATTTTTGATTTATTGATTTATCAATTGATCGATAAATTATTTATTGATTAGTCAATCATTTCGTTAATTATTTGATTTTCTCGATTCATGACTTGTTTAATTAATTTTTAAAAAGTTACATCTTCGGATGAAGCACTGGTGGTTTAGGTATGCTATTAGCCAATTGATGAAGAAATTATTTTACGATTACTGTTTATTGATTTTAATAATGCAATTAATCAATGAATTATTGTACACCTCTCCCTCCCAATACCGTCTCTATGTGCTGCATGGCGGTATCACCGGGCGTCCCAGGCTCCCCGGCAAAGCCGCGCTGGAGGATCTTGTTTATTTATTTGGCATGGGGGCGGTGTACTTTGAATGTATCTGTACTTGTTTGCTCTTTAATCACTTAAAGCACAGGGAACAGATGCAGATATGCTGTTTCCAAAGAATAATATCGTTATTGTTATTTGCTAAATATGATCTATCGCTACACTCTCTACCTGCTCGCTATTGTTCCAATTAGCAGAACAAACATTTTATCAAAAGGCAATCAAAGCATTACCAGTGCAATGCAGGAAGTTGCATCATGTGATAATATTGCCATTATCTTTATTGAGGTGATAGTTCATATTACACCTGATTATTTTAAACAAAAATTAATGAATGGATAAGCAGGTGTTCTATTTTTCCACCCTCCTTCTTAACAGTGGAACTGTTTAATTACCCGAAGAAGGCATTGGCCCCAAAGTGTCGTGAAATAAGTGCACGTCTCAAAGACTCAAGGCAGAACGATGAAAGGTAAAAACATAATTTCCATCGTCTATCGGACTTTTTGTAATCAATTTAATATCATTTGAAGTTTCGCCTTCACATAAGTCTTAAAACACTGACTCGATGTTTGTTTTTTTATTCGACTAGCTTTGTGTGTGGATAGAATGGTAACTATCATCTACTTTGCATTGAATAAAACGAGTTAAATGACCATGAGTGCTCTACTGCATTAACATTTGTTTAAAAGCCTCCATTTTGTTTGAAAAGGCCCATTTTCACTCCTCATCGGTGCATGCTCGTGATTGAATGATGTTGGCCGTGATGTCGATTGGTTCCGTATAGCAGAACCAATGCCAACTCTCTCGTTTTGTTTTCCGGGAGTGTCCCTGTCTATGTGACCAAGCTACTGCTCGTCATTCTCATAACCTTTGCCTTGTGTGGTACTGACTTGATGCTCAGTACCAATTACTTGATGCTCAGCGGAGGTAGTGCACATACCTTTGGGCTGTGTAGTTTGGGTTGATTCCGGACATGACTAAATTTTTACTCCTATGAACGTTTCCCTTCACCATATACTTATCCACTTTTGACCAATGAAAGAGGGAAGAGTTTTCCTGCCTAATGTTTATCTTTTTTACAGTTCCATTCCATGGCACAGTCCTGCATTTAAAAAAGGTAAATATTAGAATATATTCCTTATTTTTTAACTCTGTCCTTAATTGCCCTTTTGTGGTAAGAATAAGGACTTTTGAATCCATAAGAGTTTAAGAAAATAACTAATTATAACAATAATGATAATGCAATTATCATTATTATTAATTATTATTATTATTATTATTATCATGTCACTTTCTTCAGGCAGTTATGACATCAAAACATTTTGTGCCTCTCCTCTTTCATAAAGGTTTCTGTTTAGTCCTTCAACAATATAAATGGATGTGTCTTATTAAACAGAAATCACATTGGAGTTACAAAATGAGTTATACAGTGCCTTCATAAACTATTCACACCCTTTGACTCACATTTTGTTGTGTTACAGCCTGAAATTGAGATTTTTTTTTTGTCACTCACCTACACATAATACCCCATAATGTCAATGTGGAATTAATTTTTTTAGAAATTTTTACAAAATAATGAAAAATGAAATACAAAAATATGTACTTTACATAAGTATTCAGCTCCTTGAATCAATACTTCATAGAAGCACCTTTGGCAGTGATTACAGCTTCGAGACTTCTTGGGTATGTCTGTATCAACTTTGCGCATCTGGATTTGGGGAGTTTCTCCCTTTCTTCCTTGCAGATTGGCTCAAGCTCTGTCAAGTTGGATAGGGAGCGTCAATGAACAGCAATCTTAAAGTCTTTCCACAGATTCTCAATGGGATTCAAGTCTGGGCTTTGGCTGGGCAACTCAAGGATGTTCACGTTCTTGTTCTGGAGCCATTCCAGTGTTGCTTTCCCTGTATGCTTGGGGTCATTGTCCTGTTGGAACGTAAATCTTCGCCACAGTCTGAGGTCTTTTGCAATCTGAAACAGGTTCTCTTCAAGGATTTGCCTTTATTTAGCTCCATTCATTGTTCCCTCTATTCTTACAAGTCTCCCAGTCCCTGCCGCTGAAAAGCATCCCCATAGCATGATGCTGCCACCACCATGCTTCACGGTAGGGATGATGCTACATTGGTGATGAGCTGTGCTCGGTTTCCGCCTGACATAGCGCTTTGCATTTAGGCTAAAGTGTTCAACTCTTGTCTCATTAGACCACAGAATCTTTTGCCTCATGCACTCAGAGTCTTTCACGTCGGTTTTTGCAAACTCCAGGTGTGCGGTCATGTGCCTTTTTCTCAGAAATGGCTTCCTTTTGGCCACTCTCTCATAAAGCCTAGATTTGTGAAGTGCTGCAGAGATTGTTTTCCCTCCAGCAGGTTCTCCAATCTCAGCCAAGAAACTCTGTCGTTCTGTCAGAGTGGGCATTGGGTTCTTGGTCACTTAATTTCATGGCCAAGGTTCTTCTTGCCCGGTTGCTCAGTTTGGTAGGACAGCCAGGTCTAAGAAGAGTGTGGCTAGTTCAATGTTCTTTCTATTTCCTAATGATGGAGCTAACTGTGCTGTTGGAACTTTCAAAACGAGAAATTGTTTTATACCCTTCCGCACATCTATGCCTCATCACAATTCTATCTTGGAGTTATATGGACAGTTCCTTGGGCTTTGTGGTACAGTTTCTGCTCTGACGTGCACTGCCAACTGTTGGACCTTGTATAGCAAGGTGTGTTTCTTTCTAAATCATGTCCAATCAATTGAATTTGCCAACGTTGGATTCGAGGTTGTAGAGACATCTCAAGGATGATCAAAGGAAATTGGATGCACCTGAGCTTAATTTGGAGTGTCATAGCAAAGGGGTTGAATACTTATTGACTCAAGACATTTCAGCTTTTCATTTCAAATTATTTTCTAAAAAATTCTGTGAAAAGATTTCACTTTGACATTATGGGTTATTATGTGTAGATCAGTGACAAAAAAAATCTCAAGTCAAACAATTTTAAATTCAGGCAGTAGCAACAAAATGTGAAGAAAGTCAAGGGGTGCGGGTACTTTCTGAAGGCACCGTACATGGTTACAATGCTCGTGTGAATGTGTAACATTGTGCTTGGTACTTGACAGAGATCTGTCAGGAGAAACCGGTCGAGGGCCCATGCCAACAGCTACTGCTCAAGTGGTACTACAATCCAGTGTTGCGCCAATGTGGCAAGTTTTGGTACAGCGGCTGCGGAGGAAACTACAACCGCTTTACCTCGCAGTTTGAGTGCCTCAAAGCTTGCTACCAGTAAGGTTCTATCCATATAATCTCTTCTCTCTATATTTCCGTTTATCTTCTCACCTTTATCCAAAACCTTAACTGTTTCACAGGATGCTCTTCCTATCAAAAGAACTTTTGACAATGACATTTTCTAATGGAGTGGTTTCTTAAATGAGGGGTTTTTTTTTTTATCTCGAATACCTGACATTTTCCATGCCGCAGCTCTCACCCTTTGTCCATTAATTTCCTGAGCTTTGCCTTGCGAATGCCTTGCATTAATCACTCATTCTGCTTTTTGCTGCTGAATTGCTCAGCCCTCCTCCACGAGCTCTGATGCGAGAAAAAAAATCTAAAATATTGCTTTTGAACACGTTAAAAATTAATTCAAATGACTGCACGTAAATATTCAACAGTTTGGGGTGTTTCAAACACACCAGATTATATTTGTACAGGTACTGGAAAGGCGTTTATCGTGTATGTAATGAGACGAGAGAGATAGAAACTGTATTTCGGAAAAGCGATAGATAATGAAATCTTAAACGGAGACGACACAAATTTGAGCAAAGGTTTTGGCAAGATTTCTGTTTGTTCCGAAGTTTCGACAACAAGCTGGACTTCGACAGGCACCAGGTGTGTCAAATAGTTTCGACCTTGTGTATCAATCCACCGCTGCAACTCTATTTTTTATACAACATCCTGGCTCATCCTGCGGTAACAGATGGTGAAGGCAATGGACTAGTATGGCAGTGGGACTGGAGTTGGACAGAAAAAGCAAGGGAAAGAATGAACAGGAAAAGAGGAGAGATAAGAGGGGAGAAAATATAGTCGCCTACAAATAAGAAGGTTGAGTGAGGTAGGGTCAATGGGGTATTACATATTGTGGGTAGAGGTGGTGGTGCACTGTTGGCTTTGAAGCCTTGGAGAGAACAGCAAAATTGAACCACATCCTGAAGGTAGTTCAACAAACTGGCAAAGAGATGAACAATGTTGTTCAGATTGCAGTAAGCCTGGATTATGTGAATATAACCAGGACACCGAGTGTATCCAGGACAAGGTTAATGGAAGAACGCGTGCGATCGTGGATGAGCTGTGGAGGGTCGGTGGGCTGAGAGAGCAGAAGGATCTGGACTGGAGGAAAGGTGGTAAAATAACAGCGAGGACACCAAACTGTCTGCGATGTGCGAGCTTCAATGCACCACTCAGATGTGACGTGGGGGTGCCAATAAATGTGAGCCAAAAATACTGAGACTGAGATGCCACAGAATCTAGAAAAGGCAGATGTATGACCGCATCTCCAGCTCAGAGGGAAGAGTTGTCCTCCATTGAACTATGAACAGTTGGACAAAGGCCTTTGTTTGGCTGTAAGTAGTTCAGATTTATCAAGGAATGACTTGGAATGATGAAGGATGCAGTCTGTTGCCACAGAAAATAAATCAATTCTTTTGCATTTTTTTTATTTCTGGTGTGAGCTGGAGGGTATTTAATATTGCAAATTAACCCACACCCGCTCGCTTTGCATTGACACTTAATCACATGGCACAAGGATGCTCTTGTCATCCTTTCTTCCTGATTAAGAACAAAGGCCACAGCCATTTTGCTGTGCCCTCCTTGGCCAGCAGTGCTGTGAGCTAATTTCATCCACACAGGCTCGGTTGGTTCCACAAAATCAACGGTGAACACCTTTTTCATCGGAAACCAGTAAACTACAGGCCAGGTAACTGTCTTTTTAGTGTTTGGTTCTCAAACCTCACTGCACAGGTCACCAATGTAATCTGAAACAAGATCATAAGTTATGTATGTTGCGCCCAATCTTTCCCAAACTTATTGCATAATTGAATTGTATTGAAGCTGTTTATCATCACGATATGTGTCAAATGCAGTTTACTTTCCGCAAACATTATAGTTTATTCCATGTAAGCTATCAAAACATTGCCAAAATTCCTAATTATTTTGCCAAAACAGTGCCAAAATCTGGGCAGTAGATCTCAACGGCATGGCACAATCTTGCCTCGGTAATGATGCAGCCAGCAGAATAAATTCTTAAATATATTTCAGTCAAGTATTCATTGATGACAGAGATGGGTTATGTGTGAAGGATGTTGAAGGTGCGCTCAGCTACTTTCTTATTCCCCTTAATTACAATAACAAATTGTGTGTGTGTGTGTGTGTGTGTGTGTGTGTGTGTGTGTGTGTGTGTGTGTGTGTGTGTGTGTGTGTGTGTGTGTGTGTGTGTGTGTGTGTGTGTGTGTGTGTGTGTGTGTGTGTGTGTGTGTGTGTGTGTGTGTGTGTGTGTGTGTGTATATGTATATATGTGTGTGTGTATATATATACATATACAGTCACGTGAAAAAGTAAGTACACCCCATGTAAAGTTTTGACTTTTTCAACATATTTCAACTTGCAGCTATTTGATCTTCATTTCAACAATATTGATAGATAACTGTGATATAACATAACAAATATCATGAAACATTTACATTTTGTAGTCCATTGTATAATTTAAATAAACATAAATGCAAATTTCGCATGTGGAAAAAGTAAGTACACCCCTACATTTATCACTACTTCAAATACCTAAAATTAGAATCAGCAAAGCTTTCAGAATCATTGGAATCTCCTGCGATGTAGTCAACGCCGAGGGCCTTTCACTCACTCACCGCAG
The DNA here is from genome assembly GCF_964187855.1 of Myxine glutinosa. Classification (NCBI taxonomy): domain Eukaryota; kingdom Metazoa; phylum Chordata; class Myxini; order Myxiniformes; family Myxinidae; genus Myxine; species Myxine glutinosa. The sequence continues at coordinate 132,054,748 of NC_136266.1, read as the reverse complement.
GCAGGTTGGTGGTCTTTCTGTCTTCTACCGACTCCTCTCCGGCCTTGCTCCCCCAGCTCTCTCTGTGCTCTGTCCACCCCAATATTCCTTCAGGTCGCACAAGATCTGCCTGCAACCCTCTTCTGGTTAAACTGCCAAAGTCTAGGCTCTCTGCTCACCTTCACTCTTTCATTCCCCTTTTCTCCCGCCTCTGGAACAAACTCCCCCACTCCCTTCAATCCCACTCCTCCCTCCAGGTCTTTAAAACAGCTGTTCACCACCATCTCTTATCGTCCCCCATCGAAAACCTTGATCTTTTCTACCCCCGGTAATTCACCCCAGAGTCCTTGCAGTGTTCATATGTTTTAATCCTCTCCCACCTCCCCCCAAGTCCTCCCGATGTCCCTGCTCTCAAATGTTGTGTTTGTGTCCTTCCCCCTCTTCCCCCTCTCTTTTGTGTCCTTCCCCCTCTCTCCCCATCTTGTCTGCCGCTCCCCTTGTTTTTTGTGTTTTGTGTGTCGGTTTGTCTTTTTGTGTGATTAATGTTAGCTCTTTCACGAGCCTCGATCTTGTATACAAAAAAAAAAGAAGAAAAAAAAGGTGCACCAGCTCAGGTGCAAATGATTAGACCATCGTTAGAGAGCATCTTGGAGGAACCTGTCTTATTTCAACCTCAGACATTTAGTTTGGTTTGTTCTTTGTTGTTGAAGTGTGTGGCGTCACCATGCCTAGATCAAAAGAGCTCTCTGAGGCCTTCAGAAAGAAGGTTATAGATGCCTACGAGTCTGGGAAGGGATTTAAAAAGATCTCCAAACAACCATCATAGAATCCACAATGAATTCTTCATTGTACCAGAGGGTGCGTGCAGATAATGTGAGGCCATCTGTCCGAAGTTGAAGCTCAACCGAAGGTGCACCTTGCAACATAACAATGACCCTAAACATACCAGTTAATCCACCAAGGAATGGCTGAAAAGAAAGAAATGGAGGGTTCTGGAATGGCCAAGTCAATGCCCGGATCTAAATCCCATCGAGATGTTGTGAGGGGATTTGAAACGAGCTGTGCATGCAAGGAACCCCTCAAACATCGCACAGCTGAAATAATTCTGCATGGAGGAGTTGGCAAAAATTTCTCACAGTCAATGTCAGAGACTGGTAGACAGTTATAAGAAACGCCTACTTGAGGTTGTTTCTGCCAAAGGGGGCAATACCACCTATTAGAGCCAAGGGTGTACTTACTTTTTCCACATGCGAAATTTGCATTTATGTTTATTTAAATTATACAATGGACGACAAAATGTAAATGTTTCATGATATTTGTTATGTTATATCACAGTTATCTATCAATATTGTTGAAATGAAGAGATCAAATAGCTGTATATTGAAATATGTTGAAAAAGTCAAAACTTTACATGGGGGTGGACTTACTTTTTCACGTGACTGTATATATGTGTGTGTATATATATATATATATATATATATATATATATATATATATATATATATATCTATATATATATATATATATATATATATATATATATATATATATATATATAGATATATATATATATATATATATATATATATATATATATATATATATATATATATATATATATATATATACACACACACACACACACACACACACACACACACACACACACACAGTTCTGTGCAAACAAACGTTTGGGTTATACCAATGTTATTCATCCATTAGGGTAAATTCATCACATTGTCAGTGATAACATTCATACAGTATGTGTTTATTATTGTAAATTAGGCGAGGCGGGGGTGTACCTGATGCTGCCTTTCCAGGTAAGCTTTTATTTTTTGGATACAGGATTGAGGCTCGTGAAAGAGCTAACATTAATTCCACAAAAAATCCAACAGACACATAAAACATACAACAAGGGGAGCAGTATACAAGTTGGGGAGAGAGGGGGAATCACACAAACACAACATTTGAGAGCAGGGACATCGGGAGATCTGTGGGAGGGAGAGGGCCTGGGGGGAGGAGGCATGGGAAGGGGGGGTGGAGTAGTACAAAACACAAGGACACTGCAAGGACTTCCAGGAAAGAAGTCGGTATTTCAAAAAACTGGATCTGGGGTGAATTAATGGGGGTAGAAAAGATCAAGGTTTTGGATTTTTTTTTTTTTTTTTTTTTGTATACAAGATCGAGGCTCGTGAAAGAGCGAACATTAATCACACAGAAAGACAAACCGACACATAAAACATATAACATCAGGAGCGGTAGACAAGATGGGGAGAGAGGGGGAAGGACACAAACACAACATTTGAGAGCAGGGACCGAGAGACATGGAGACATCGAGAGATCTGAGAGAGGGCGAGGGCTTTGGGGGGGGGGGGGCATGGGAAGGGGGCGGTGGGAGAGGTATAAAACATATGGACACTGCCAGGACTTCCAGGAAAGAAGTTGGAATTTCATTGGATGGGGGAAGATAAGAGATGGTGGTGAACAGCTGTTTTAAAGACCTGGAGGGAGGAGTGGGATTGAAGAGAGTGAGAGAGTTTGTTCCAGAGGCGGGAGAAAAGAGGAATGAAAGAGTGAAGGTGAGCAGAGAGTCTTGATTTTGGCAGTTTAACCATAAGAGGGTTGCAGGCAGATCTTGTGCAATCTGTAGGAATATTTGGGGGACAGAGCACAGAGAGAGCTGGGGGAGCAAGGCCAGAGAGGAGTCGGTGGAAGACAGAAAGCCCACCTACCTGCCTGCGGTGAGTGAGTGAAAGGCCCTTGGAGTTAGCTTCATCGCGGGAGATTCCAATGATTCTGAAAGCTTTGGTTTCAACAGCGTGAAGCCGAGCTAGGTATGAGCTGGAGCACCGGCCCAGAGGGGAGAACAGTATTCCATTGAGCTGTGGATGAAAGCCTTGTATGTGATGATGAGCTCAGGTGTGCCAAGGAAGGACTTTGCACGACGGAGGATGCCCAGTCGGCGACGGGCTTTGGGGGCCAGCTTGGAAATGTGTTTTTCCCAGGAAAGATCATGGCAGATAGTGAGACCCAAAAGCTTGAGTGACAGAACTTCTTGGAGAGGATTTCCCCTGCGGGGGTTTCAGGATGTGTTGGACATTGAAAAGCTATGGAATTATTGGCCTTATGGTGGTTACCTTTTGCTTGTAGACCCACTGCAGCACTGCCTGACCCTCAATGTACATTTTATTCATCTTTGGTGGTTCCAAAATAGCCTTCATGGCCAATGTGTGGTAGCTTAAAACGTTGCCCAGATTCTGAAGTACATAACCCTGAAATTTGGGGCCTCTAGGTTCTACAGTTAAGCAGTAAAAGAGTAACAAACAAACAAATGACAGACATACAAACAAACACTTGAAATTATTTATAAGATTAACAGCATTTATAAATGCACATAAATACATTGTGTGGCCCCCCTTGGCCTTCTTGAGTGCCATCACTCTTTTACCCATGCTTCCTTTATTGGACTGAAGCACTCCTACAGGAGTATTGTGCCAAATATCCTGAATTACATTCCACAGTTCTGTTAGGTTCGTTGGGTTCTTCTCTATTTCCAGGTAATCCCATATGGCCACGATGTAACTCATGTCCGGACTCTGGGTGGCCATTCTAACACTTTCAGCACTACAAGTGAAACCATGTTCTCCAAATACTGTTTCACTATATTGGAAGTGTGTTTTGGATCATCTATTGTTGGAAAATGAAGCCTCTTCTGATTGAACAATTTCCACGAGGAACTGCATGGTGCTGCAGTATCTGCTTGTACTTCTCTTTTGTTGGTGTCTCATTGATTTTAACAATTTTTCCTGCACCAAAAGCTGAGATACAAACTCAGGCAGTCACAGAGCTTCCCCCGTGTTTAACAATAGGCTGCAAACATTGCGTGTTGTAATGTTCTCCAAGTCTTCGGCGTACGATCTGGTGCCCCTTAAATCCAAAAACTTAAAATTTTGATTCATCGACCAGAGAACCCGATTCCATTGTTCAGTCACCAGATCTTGGTGTTACCTCGAAAATTTAGGTCTTTTCACCTTATTCTGTGGACTCAGTGTTGGTTTCTTTGCTGCAACTTTGCCATGGAGGCCTGCTGTAATTAGTTTTCTGCACACAGTAGTAGATGAGATGGTTAATGTTCAGTGCTGCTCTCATTTCACTTGTCGGCTGCTGTCTTGATTTTCCTTCTATCGCGTAAGCTGAACAACCACAAGTGCTTGTCTTGTCTTCGGGAGGTTCTTCCTGACGTTTTCTTGTCTTTGTACCAAGCAAGTTTCTTTCAGGCATGACAAAGTGTACCTCACAACATTGTAGGAGATCTTCAGCTTTTTTGTTATTTTCTTCATAGTGTGCCCTGCTTCTCAGAGTTTGGATCTTCACACAGTGTTCTGTTAAAAGTTTCTTCCTTGTCGGCATTCTGAACCCACTCATAAACTTTCAAGCAAGGAACAAGCTGATGAAAACGAATTTCACATATTCACTAATTTGCAACTTTTATTTCGGGTACTTGAAATCACATGAAAGTAACTGGCGTTTATTACTTCAATATTTTTTTTATATTTAATGTGCAAAAATCCTCAAACTGTTTCCTGTATTTTTTCTTTGTCGTAAGTGGATATTACGAGCACGTGATAATATATTTTAAAAAATTTAATTTCCTGATTTATTTTATATACTTTAGATAACTGCATCTGTGATTTTGTGATAACTGCACAGATAACTGTGATATTAAATAGGAAATTATTATCTACCTATATTGCACAATTCTAACTTTCCACAATTTTTTATTTGGGAATAGCACCACAAAAGTGGATATAACCCAAACTTAGTAGTGTGTGTGTGTGTGTGTGTGTGTGTGTGTGTGTGTGTGTGTGTGTGTGTGTGTATGTGTGTATATATATGTATATATATATATATATATATATATATATATATGTATGTATGTATATATGTATATATATATGTATATATATATACATATATATATATATATATATATATATATATATATATATATAATAGGACCCGGCTATTCGCAGGCCATTACAAAGTGTCTAGGAACATTCCACTAACAGAACTGTGGAATGTTCCTAGAAAATCTGCCAGTTGCAAAATCGCGATTAGCGGAGCATTGTTTCAATGGAAGAAGGGGGGATAGGTTCCTGAGTCACAAAACTCCATGAATAGAGAGGTCCAAACCGCGAATGTGACGATAATCCGCGATGGTCAATGAAAATCTCTCGAATGTACGTCGCGGCATTGTTTCAAGAGGGATATGTTATAGGCTCCTGGTGGTTCCTGATTCATAGAGGAATTTTTTTTAAGTTTAAAATGTTTTCGACCACAAATGCACATGATTACAGTTTCACAAAAAATGCTTACAAATAAATAAAAAACGACAACACCAGGTTCCATTTCCAATTTACTGAAGGAATGCACTTACAGTTTATTAAAAGTGCTTCCCATACCGTGCCGTGAAAGTAAAAAAAACACAACACCATCATGTACCGTTTACAATTTTTATTTTACAAACACACGCAACTTTCAAATGATGACGATGGTGATGAATTAAAACCCCATTAATTTCTTGAACTTTGAGGGTGATCCAAATGATGGTGCAACAAAATCATGCACTAAGGGAGTGCCAGGAGAGGTAGGGGAAGGTGAGGACGCTGGTGAGAATGCTGGTGAGAATGCTGGTGAGGATGCTGAGAGGAAGGCAGGAGAGGGTGTTGATGGTCTTGAGGTGTTGGGAGCAGGGCTGAATAAATGAGTAATGGGGAGCTGCCTGACAGATTGCCCACCATTTTGATGTGGCTCTTTGAACGTGAGCAGCACATCATTCAAGCCCTCTTGAACTTGAGGTACCTCTCCACAACTGGGTCAGCATCTTGCACCCTGTCCGCAAATGTCAGCATGTCCTGCAGCAATTCACCCAGGAACTGGACTGTGAGGTTCGACCTCGGCACCTCTTCCTCAATGCCTGCCTCCTCCTCCTCCTGGGAAACCTTTGGAATGGCCTCCAACTCATCCTCGGTGAGCGGGTTTATGGAAAGGTTCAGCATCATGGTTTTCAGCATGAAGTCCTTCGTCTGCGTGTTGTTCTCGATCCATATTCTGAAAGTCTTCTCCATCCTTTCCATGTCGACATTCCGGACATGGGTGACTACCTTCGCACTCAAAACAGTGCTCGCTGAAACTCTCTCATGAATTGCCTTCTTCTTCTGTATGTAGCCAATGGTGGATTCGTTGACGCCATAATGCCTGCTCACATAGGCTGCACTCTCTCCTCTTGAAAGCCGGTCGAGGCGCTCCACTTTCTGGCTCGGGCTCATCACTTTCTTCTGCCTCTTGGTAGTTGGTGCATTTCCGGCACTGGTCTTGCGCTTGTGAACCATGATTGAACGATGAGCAGAGCTAGAGTCAAAAACGCAGGTCAAAGCAACGGGATGAGAACAATGATCGAGATCGAGGACACGGTCTGTATATGTAGGAATGCGAGCATTGTGGGTATCTGCCGAAGGTGTGAATACTCTGCCCATTTTTTGTGGGGAATGTTATCAGATGATGCCGTATTGAGCCTATTTGCTAATTTCAATAATAGATTTAATGAAGCATTTGCATTCTATAATTTGTGGGGTTGACATATTTTCGTAGCTGATGGAACATCCCCCGAAGCGTTTTCATTGTGTAAGATCTCTGATGATACTTTACCATAAATTGCAAATTGTAATCGGTTTAATGAAGTATTTGCATTCTATAATTCGCTGGGCTGACTTGTTTTCGTAGCTGGCAGAACATCCCATGAAGCTCTCCATTATAGTCTGGCTAAAATTTGCGGCTGTAAAAGCCATGAAAACGCGAGCACACAGCAGTGAATGTATAAGCAGGTCATGCTCGCGGCTCGTAGATGTTTTATTGCATATGTCCAGCTGCTTTATACATGGCTGGTGAAAGATGGGTTTTATAAATGTGTCAAGGTAATGGCTTGTGAAAAAAATAAATAATTGCGCCCCTGAAAATCCGCGAATTTGCGGAACACGGCCGCGAATAAGAAAAAAAAAAAACGCGATTTCGTGGAGCACGGCTGCAAATAGGAAAAAAAAACACGAATTCACGGAACACTTTTCCACGAATAGGGAAACATTGCACGCAGATTCGGTTGCATTTTATCAACTGTGAACACGCAGATTCCGCGAATAGCGGGGTCCAACTGTATATACAAATAAGGATGTGCCTTTTTTCTTTTTTCTTTAAAAATGCTTCATCCCAACCACCCCAATCTTACATCATATCATATACATACATGTGTATACATGTATGGTGTGTGTGTGTCTTTATATGTGTATATATATATATATATATATTATATATATATATATATATATATATATATATATATATATGTATATATCTAGTATATATACTGTATATATATACTGTATGTATATTGTATATATACTGTATATACAGTCTTAGCCAAAAATATTGGCACCCTTGCACTTTTTTCAAATAACTCACAATTTTCTCTAAAAATAAGTTGAAATTGATAAAAGTATTTGGTCTCCACAATTCTTTATTTCAGTGTTAATATTACACAACCTTTGTTTTTTATCCAGAACTTAATATATCCTTTTAAATCAGAAAATAAAAAGAAATGGCATTGACAAAATTATTGACACCCGAGACTTAATATTTGGTAGCACAGCCTTTGGACAAAATAACAGCAGTCAAGCGCTTCCTCTCGCCATGAATGAGCTTCCTACACCTCTCTACAGGCAGTTTGGCCCACTCTTCTTGTGCAAACTGCTCCAGTTCTCCCAGACTTGAAGGATGCCTTCTCCCAACTGCTGTTTTCAGATCTCCCCACACGTGTTCAATGGGATTTAGATCTGCACTCATAGCTGGCCACTTCAGAACAATCCAGCGTTTTGTCTTGAACCATTCCTGGGTGCTTTTTGAAGTGTGTTTTGGGTCATTGTCCTGCTGCAAGATCCATGACTTTCGAAGGAGATCCAGCTTTCTGATACTGGGTTGAACATTATGCTCCAAAATGCCTTGGTAATCTCCTGATTTCATGATGCCATGCACACATTCAAGGCACCCAGTGCCAGAGGCAGTACAGCATCGCTGAACCTCCTCCATGTTTGACTGTAGGGAAGATGTTCTTTTCTTTGAAGGCTTCATTTTGTTTTCTGTAAACATAGAGATGACGTGCTTTACCAAAAAGCTCTAATTTGGTCTCATCTGTCCACAGGACATTCTCCCAGAAGGATTTTGGCTTGTTTAGGTGTGTTTTGGCAAACTCCAGTTGGGCTTTTTTATTTCTCTCTCTCAGCAGTGGGGTCCTCCTGGGTCTTCTACCATAGAACCCCCTTTCATTGAGTTGGCAACGGATGGTGCGAGTTTGCAACAGATCGTACCTTGTGTCTGAAGGTGAGCTTGAATTTGTTTGGCAGTTGATCGAGGTGCTTTCTCCACCATTCGAACAATCCTTCACTCCAGCTTCTATGAAGTTTTCTCTTGCGGCCACGTCCAGGGAGGTTGGCTACAGTGCCATGGGCCTTAAACTTCCTGAGAACATTGCATACGGTGGACACAGGAACATCAAGGTATCTAGTGATGGACTTGTAGTCTTGAGATTGTCCATGCTTGGCTACAATCTTATGTCTGACCTCCTCAGACAATTTTCTGGTTTTCTTTAATTTCTCCACGCTCATTGCGGTAAACACAGTGACACAAAACAGCAGAATGACTCCTTTTCTCTATTCAAACTGGTTGAATGAGTGATATTTATATTGCAGGCACCTGTAACTCACCACAGGTGAGTTCAATTCCAAAGTAAAGGAGAATCACCTGCTTGAAATCAAATTATTTCTAACAACTTCTAAAATATGCCAATAATATTGTCCGGGCCATTTTAGGATTTCTGTGTGGAATAAGATTTAGTGATTTTTTTCAGCTTTCTTTGTTTTGTTCCACTGCAAACCAAAGAAATACAAATGTGGATACCAAAATAATTTTATTATTTCAACAATTTTTTGGAAGAAATTGAGCATTATTTGAAAAAAGTGCAATGGTGCCAATAATTTTGGCCACAACTGTATACCATACATACACATACATATATACTCACACCAGCTGTACCCTTGTATTAACTTTTATTTTCTTGCTGACATCCTGCATCACACATTTTAATTTAAACACATCATTGCATGGTTATTAATAAAACCATAGTTCTTGAATGAAACTAGCACCCACTTGGACAGTGGTTCTGCAGAGTGGATTGGAATTTGCAGCTTATGCCTCAATATGAGCAAGCGCTAAGATAGGCACACGTGTAGAGACAGCCACTGTGGCATTACCATGGGAATCACCTGTTCGTTTTGTGTTATGGATTGTGGGTATTTTGTCTTCCCTCTAAACAGTTAGTCAGCAGGGGAAAATGGCCGTATTATGGGTAGTGCGTGTGCTGATTTATATTGTTATTCTCCTAGCTTACGGGCATCATGTTGTTTTCATGATGAATTGTGAGGAATACAGAGAAAAAATGGTTAATGTGAAATGGGGTGAATAGGGACAGCAAGGTGAATAGGGACACAAACTGAAAAAAAGTTCGGAAACTTTTTTCGCTGAAAATTGATAACCATACTGATTTGTTGATATTTGGGTTGAAAGTGTTCTCTTGTTTTTTTTTAAAAGCAACTTGTAGTCCCTATTAACCCCATATATGGGTTAAATAGGAATAAATAGGATTTTTATGGCTGTCCCTATTCACCCCGTTTTACGGGTGAATAGGGACAGTCACTAATACAAAAAAATAATAATCAAGAAATAGGGACAGTTTGGAGAAACTTTTTATCCCATATTTTTTTTCATTGGCACCGTGGTTTATATTATGGGTGCATATTATGTGCATCCATCTGAGCGATCAATTTAGCAATAAGTTGGAAACTCAGGATTGTTTCTTGATTTTTTTTTTTTTGTATTAGTGACTGTCCCTATTCACCCGTAAAACGGGGTGAATAGGGACAGCCATAAAAATCCATATATGGGGTTAATAGGGAGTATAAGTTGCTTTATTTTAAAAACAAGAGAACAAGAGAATCTTCTCTTTTATCAGTAACATTGAAATGGATAATCATATTGTCTGTCAAATTTCCTTGCCTGTGTATGTGGCCATTTTGTGGATCAAACAGCTCGTTTGGTTTGTAATGGTGATTAGTTCACTGAGTGGGGTAGTCCGATTAGAGTTGAGCCCCATACGTTCATGGTCTCTATTGAGGTGGTGTCCCTTTTCAACAGGGTGCCATTTTAGTTAGCCAAGGAAATAGTGAGAGCAGAATTGGGTGGAAGTTGATGAATAGAGTTTGTGGTGTGGAGCTTCATCAATGAGGATTGGGGATGCTTGCAGTTTGCTGAGGATTTCCCTTGTTCCTTCTTTAAAGGGGATATTTCAGGCAAGGTAATACTTTCTACTGTGGGGGATCCTTGATGGGGGCCATGATGATTGTTGTGGTAACTTGGAGAATTAGAAGTATGGTCCCTTCGTTATTTTGCTGTGTTGTTGTCATGGTTTTGTTCTCATTACAAGTGATTCCATTGCTGTTCTGTGTCATGGACTCCACAATCCCATCTGGTGTTGCCTCCTGTTTTAATTAGATTGGCCTATAATTGGCAGACTGTTAACCAGGGATATTACACCTGAAGAATGCAGCTGCTGAAAAAGATTGTGTTTGTGTGGGAATTATAGCAACATCATGTCCTTTACTTGTATTGGAGAGCTGTGTCCTTTACATTGTAATTTCTCATTATTACACACAAAGCGACGTCATTTTGCAGGCCACGTTACATCATACCAACTTTTTTTTTAATGATTTATCTTTTTGAACTATTTTTGTCTCTGTAGAGAACTTTGTAGATAATTTAGAAATGGTGATGCATGAATTTTCAAAATATATCACCTTTATCAACAGGTACCTTTATCAATTGACTTAATATTCCTTGCCTTTGCAATCATCTCTTTTTCAGGCGTTCCTTTTCCAGAAGGTGGTTTTCCTTCATTTCCTGAAGGCCTCTCAATGTTGCCTTGATGGATGAGGCTGAGACTTTTATGAATGTTATTTGTTTACTAATTGAAATGTCCATCACATCAAGCTAAGTATAATCAAAATCGTACAAGGTATAATCAAAATCACAGCTGAAATGGAATGTTTCCTTCATTTTACGTTTTGTGGAATACCGTGGATAGCTACTCCACGGCACATTTCTGGAAATTCATAAAAATGTATAAACAATGTGGGGGAAAAACTCTAATCACCTGTGATTGCCATCGTGTTTAAATCAGTGTCTAATATAATCAATTGTAATCCAAATACCTCTTTAGTTTCTTCCTCCTGCTGCAGTTTGGGATTCTGGGAAATTCTCACACGTGCTGTTCACATAGTGCTGTGCTGTTCACATAGTGTCTCACATAGTGCTGTTCAATGCAGACATAATGTCTTCTGCAGGTCGTAAAGTAAAATCCAGAACGGAAGCTCGCCAGCGATTTGGACGCCGTCACAGAAGAAGAAATCAAAGAATGAGAAAAATTGCCTTTCATGAGAAGAAAGAAGGAAGAATCTAGCATAACAGGGTACACATAATGTTGTTGTTTGGTTTCACACCCATTTTTTTTGTATGGTTGCAGGCCATTTTGAAAGTGGACCAACATTTGCGGTTTTTGTTATTGTAATTTTTTTTTGAAGAAGACCATTTACTCCTGTTTTAATTTCACTCTTACCTTAAAAATGTGGCAAATTTAATATTTTTGGGGCATCAACTGAATATAAATTTGGTTACTATGACCATATTACTGTACATTTCTGGTTCCCCAAAAAACAAATACTGATGCTGCACATGTTTGTTTTTGGTGGTAAGGGGGACAAAATATCAAAAAAAAAAACCCCGGTTATTTTTCACCACACCAACTGTACTTTATATGCAGACTTTCTTATGCAGTGACTTTACAAAGTCGTTAATATGCTATTCAAATTTTACACCGAACAAAAGCTCTTCTGGCAAGCTGATTCAAGGTGTCACGTTCTCAGATCACAGATTTGTTCCCATCCCAATTGTTCCTTTTCCCCCATCTAAAGATGCCAAGCATCTGGCGCCAACTAGTAATTTTTCCTGACCATTGGACTTTCTAAGAACATGATTGCCGGAATTAAGGACACCAATAAACACGAATTCATTACAAATATAAATTATATTCCAAAGAAAGTGTTCCTTCATTCACAAGCCAACACGTGGATCTCGCATCTAACAAAATTACGGAGTTAGTCAGAAACCTGCCAAGAAACCACCGTGGCTTCGACAAAGGACACCATCTCGTAAAAAAAATCTTCATTCAGTTGCTTTTCACTCAATAAAATGTGCAGCATATTTTTCATTATGTCAAAAAGGTTGTAAATCTTAAGGTGTTTAAAATGATGGGACTGCACTGTGGAGGTTTCGTTCATCAACACACGTGTCCTTAAGCAATGTGACTTTCTCAGCAATCAAAAGCAATTTTATTTGATTGCAATCTAACAAAGAACAATGAATAAACCTTATGCTGGAAGAGGTATGAATATCTTGATGAACTGAGATAAAGTTTATGTTTTTTGTTTTTAGTGTGAGCACTATTTTTGTTGCTTTGCAATCGTTCTTTTATTTTTCACATTAACAAATCAGTTATTTGAGTTCTAAAAAGCACTCGTAATGTCTGACAAACCTTGAGACCCGGTGGTCAAGAAAGTAAAAACTTTCTTTATAAACTGATGTGCAAGTTCAGTAGTTTTTTTTTTTCTTCTTCTTCATCTCGTAAATAATTGTTTTTGTTTAATTAGGACAGTTCATGTCTTTTTTTTAAACTTAGAAATACTTCTTTTTTTACGTTTTTATTGATAAAGTTATTGCCCTGGAGAATGCTTCATCTTGGGGATGTGTCAATTCGCTAATTAATCATATCCCTGTTCCATTCCTCTACGTCAGGTGGATTTTTGAAATACATATAATTTACAGGCCGATTTGCTTTGTGTCAGAGCTGGGATTTATTGTCCTACATTTATCGACTTTTTGAATTTATGACCTGCTTCACCAGCAAATGAGCTAAATTCTTTTATCCACAGTGAAAGTGCATTTCCTGAATCTCTTGTACAATATTTGGCATCATAATGAATGTTACTTTCATGAACTGTGATGTGACATTGCATCAGTTGTTTGGTTACAGTTAGCGACTAATAAAAAGCAAACTCATTTGCCAGTTGCATACTCCAGTGAACTTACAATTAGCAACAACAAGAGATAAACATATCTTGCATTAAATTTTTCATTGTTGTTTTTACTCTACTATATGGTCCCTTGCCTTTTTTGCCTTTTTTAAAAAGTAGTATTGATTTTCGACGCTCTGGCCTCAGATGTCAGTTCAACTAACAAGTTGAATGAGTTCATGCTGTCCTTGTTTTTACTTTTAGTATGGCTTGATCTAATAAGCTGATGTAACTCAGTTTGCTGTTGCCTCTAACAGGTTCAAATAACTTTCCAATGATCTGTGTTTTGTCACTCATCTGCTTGAAGAGAGCAAAGGTTTTGGGACATAGCGGTGAGGAGTAGGATTGGGTTAGGGTCGTGAAGGAAGTGTCTTGAACTGGTTTGCTTTGCCTTTTTAAAAATTCTTAATCTTGTGCAATTAGTACCGTGTCCTTATAGTTATCAACATTTCATTGGAATTCACCAATTTTTTTTGGTTTTTACTAGCACCTCTCAGTGATGGAACATAACATCTCAGATTTTTCCAAATGTAATGACATCATCCACATCGCAGACCGAGTGAACACCGAATGAGTCGAGATCCTAAAATCTCAAAAGATTAAACGTTCTCTTCTGCTTATGTTTCCACCACTACGATTGTGTTTCTATAATCATAACTGTATCTACTGAGGCTGTAGTTAACAAAATAGCGATTTAAAGGTCGACGAGTTAATTATTGCAGAAACTTTGGCAAGAGGAAAGTTGTCACTGACGCAAAGCATGGTTACCAAAGCACAACATGCAACATATGTAAGACTTCATCATACTAGAGAAGATGAAACAAATTGCAACCTGCATAAAGAATACCTTTAAAAATTGCAGTCAGTCCAACCAAAGGAAGTTTACCAACCTGTTTCCAATGTCCTAAACTGGATAAGCAAGTTTATGGAACTTGGTCCAAAATTATATTAATTGATCACAGTCCATGGTCCACATCTTAAAGTAATTTAACAAAAAAAATTCTGATCTCCATATAATTTCTTAAACATTCAGTCCAATCACATTCAGAATGATATAATTCACTTTGTTTTTTTTTTATTCTGTTTTTTTAAATGTTTTCGTCATTTGGCTCTGTCTCATGACATTTTTCATCTAATGTAGTTAATACCAAAAAAAATCGCTTTTGGACAACGGGCAGTCTATATCATCCAAGATAACCAAAGTCTGTTTACATGAGAAACAATGAAGAGAAAGAAGGGATGTTGAACTGGTTGCCTTTTAGCGGAGTTTTTATTTCTGTTTCCCCATTGGTGTGAAGAAGACTTCTTAGTAAATAAGTTGGCCAAGTCTGATTGTGCTGTGATACAATAGAACTGTTTATGCATTCGTTTATTAGTGCATCTAGCAGGTTTAGCTATTAGTTTGACAATGTCATTGTTATAGCCACAATAATGAACCTTACTTAAATGAAAAATAATTATAAATTCTATCTTTTTTGCATTTTTATTCATGAAATGAGTAATGATTTGTGATTTGTTTTTTTTTCTGATGCTATATTGTGATGCATGGAGGTTTTACATGTTCTTCTAAACTGATTGATTTTTAATGTTGCTAATTAACTTCGGACATTATAGAGGTCCGAATGTCGCCCATTTGAAACCACAACAACTTGAATAGAAAAGGGGTTTATACAGAAAGCCATATATTGTTGTTTGTGTAATCTATTTGTGTGGTGCTACATTGCTTTCACTCCTTTTTTTTTAAGGTTAGGCTTTCATGTGGTTATAAAAAAAAAATTAACGATACATTAATTCACCAAATATGTTGAATTCAAGACTTGGATTTTTTGCTCTGAGAGCTGAAAACTCATTTGTAATCGTGAAAACTTTCATTTTAAACTTCCCACAAAAAGTGAATTTATTTTGGATACTTGGAGTGAAATGACAAGTTCAAATGAAGTTGATTTTCATTTCAGAGTTTCCATTACTTTTATCACTTCGACATTCTTGTCTCACCAGAAGCAATTTCATATTTGACCTGTGTAAGAATTAATAGAGAAATAAACTTTGCCTTTTGTAGATATATGTCCAGAATTATTACTGCTTAGCAGTGTTTATTTTGATTTTCCACATTTATCCAGATGTACAAAAGTGCAACGAAGGAGAACTGAACAAAATCCAAAGTACCTGAAGGGCTGCCATACCCACAAGCAGTTTCAGATGTAAACATGTTTAATGTGGGAGGGAAATAAAAACAATTGCAGGTTTTGCTTGCAAAAAGTTTGCAATGTTCTTATAAACACCTGCTATGAGTTATTGGGGTAAAAGTCTGTGCAAACATTTCATACAAAGTCACATGTGCCCAAAATTGCAATGTTAGTATATTTAATACTGCATGTGGGCACATTGGGATATAGATTCACAAAATATATTGCATTAATGTTTTTTCGGTCAAAAATGAAATATATTGACAATATATGGAATTGGGGTACAACCGCATCTAAAATCACAAGATTTGAATAAAGCTATTGCCTGTGACAATGGATGAAATCAACAGAATGCTATTCGAGGTATTTCAACTGCCCAGGGATGCAAGGCAAAGCTGACATTTAAGGCGTTAACCCGTCATCGGAGCAAATGCTTATTATGGTACCTGTAATATTTATGAGGAGGCCATACAGAATCTGTATATGCAAGATCCTTTTCTGGGAAATCCAAGGAAAATCTGGTACTCCATATTGATCCTAAGTCTAGGCCAACCCTGTATGTCCTGCAAACTACAACTGTCTGTTCACTCTGTGTGGCGTTTGCAAAATTACTTGAGCACTTGCAAATCCATAATTAGGTTTCCTCTACATTCAATGTAGAGGAAGGAATACTGTACCTATTATTAGTCCCCTACCGGTGTACACCGGAGGGGACTATAGGTTTGCACGCCGTCCCTCCGTCTGTCAGTCCGTCAGTCTGTCCGTCCGTCAGTCCGTCACGCAAAGAACAGTTTTCCGGACTTTTTTTCCAAACTCTTAATGCTAATGATTTCAAACTTGGTACATGGTTTCCTCATGATAAGTTACAGATCAAGTTCGAACTTCACGACGTTTCGATCATTTTTTGACAAAGTTATGGCACTTTGAACTTTGGGAATTCTGATAATTCTGATGATCCTTAACTCAGTGGCATTTTAAGTTCTAATTTCCTTTAAAAAAGATTTTCTCTGCAATAATAAGACCGATTGAGATCAAATTTTCATCGTAGGGGGGACTTGGTTTGTAGAATATTTTAATGGTAATTATGACGTCACAGGTCACGTGGTTCGGCCGCCATATTGTTTTTCGTGAAAACACGAAAACCCCTTTTTCTCTGCAACGGCTGAACAGATCGAGGCCAAACTTTGCAGACAGAATCGCATAACCATCACGAACAAAAAAGTCAGCCAGAATGACATCATGCGTCACATGGTTTCAGAGTTATGACGTTTTTAAGCATGAACATTTGAAACTGAGCTCCTCCCTCATTTTTGATCCAATCGAGGGGAAACTTCACAGATCTGTTCAGCATGTCAATCTACTAAAATGACCTTTTGGAATTTGCGATAGGGCACGTGGTTTGGCAGATATCGTTAATTGAACGAAAATATTTTTTTTAAATGGATATATCTTGTTTATTCCAGAGTTCTCCTCAAGCCGCACCGCGCGCCCTCAGACTCGTCTCGTGAACGTCAACAGTGCGACACAGTGCGCGCTTTCCGGAGGGGTGGAGCCAAGCCGAGCAACATATATATATACACATCGATCATTGATCGTGAACTGGAAAATATAATAAATTACTGATATTTAGCGACTCGAAAGGTTATTTATCAACAACTTATTTTCTCGTGCTTCTGCTGACCTGTCTGCAAGGTGTATAAATCGAAGTCCCGAGTGTGAATCACAGGTGAGCCCATCCTGAGGTAATTAGCGATTGGGAACGATTCTGAACCTGTGGGTAAATAACCCTTGGTAATTTCCCCAACAGTTTTCCGGACGACAGACTGCCGGTAGGGTACATGTATTGCAGCGCAATACTCAGAATGCTTGTTATTCCTAGAGTTCTTCTTTTTCTTCTTCTGCCCCTGTTTTTCATGTCCAAAAACTTTACAATCAATGTTCAATGCAACCGTTGGTCCAATTGGCACGAAATTTTCACCAAGTGATTGGCTAGACGTGTATAATTTTCTACTGCTAATTATGACGTCATAGGTCACGTGGCATGTGTGCCATCTTGGAAAAAACTTCAACGTTGCCCCTCTAACGAAACGGCGCAATGGAAAGAAATGGAGTCACGGCTCATTCTAAAGAACTCTACATTGGGACCAAAAATATGTTTATTTAGGATATTAAAAGTGCTAACGTTAAGTGGTTAGAATTCGACAAATAGAACCCTTGATGCCACGAATATGATATTTTTTGTCCTTGACCTAAGTGAAAAAAAATTCAGAATCCAAAAATTTTTGACGTCGTAGATTACATGGTTCGGCCGCCATCTTTTTCCGTGAAAAACACTAAAAACACATTTTCTCTGAAACAGCCAAACAGATTGAGGCCAAACTTTGCATGCATGATCACGAACCCATGACGAACAAAAAGTTCAACGAACATGACGTGATAAGTCACATGGGTTAGGAGATTGTGACGTTTTGAAGCATGACCTTTAAAACCTACATCCTCCCCTCATTTTCAACCATTTCGAGTGTAAACTTTACAATTATGTTCCCCATATCTGCATGCTAAAATTACCATTTGGAATTTTCGATACCTCACATGGATTGGCAGTGATTAATGATTGAACGAAAATCTTTATATCTCTTGAACAGCTTCATTGATCGACGTGACACTTTATAATAAAGTAGACGTCGTGATGGGGAACAAGTGTGTAAACTTTCAAGATGATTGGTTGTACGGTCTGGAAGCTAGAAGTTGTTATTGTGAGAAGAAGAAGAAACTCTGCATTGCTTCTCAGGGCATGTGACAAATTCTGTCACTGCGATTTTCAGGTTTAGTTTCTTTAAAAATCATTACCCTCGCCAGAGGAGAGGGTATTGCATTTCAATCCGTTTGTTACTTGACCAAAAATTTTTTTTCAAGTATGTTCATCACTCCAGTTTGTTTGTGTGTGTTTGTCTGTCCGCTCACTTATACTTGCCTGCAGGACACAATT
Organism: Myxine glutinosa; assembly: GCF_964187855.1. Classification (NCBI taxonomy): domain Eukaryota; kingdom Metazoa; phylum Chordata; class Myxini; order Myxiniformes; family Myxinidae; genus Myxine; species Myxine glutinosa. Next base: position 132,036,305 of record NC_136266.1, on the reverse strand, counting down.
TTAACCGATCTTCACGAAACTTCACCAAACGGTAGACGTTGTGGTCCGACAAAATCCCATATATTTTTGAGGTCCAAAGGTCAACCACTTTTTTTTCAAATTTCTAAAATCCTCAATTTTAAACCTATTGACTTGAAATTTGAATAGGATTTACATATCGGCGAAATGAATTCAACCACAAACTATTTTTGAGGTCAGCTTAGGCCAAAGGCCAACCACTTTTTTGGAATTTCTAAAATCCTCAATTTTCATCCGATTGACTTGAAATTTGACTAGGATTTACATGGCAGCTTAATTAATTCAACCACCAACTATTTTTGAGATCAGCATAGGCCAAAAGGTCAACATAGGCCAAAGGTTAACCACTTTTTTTGAATTTATAAAATCCTCAATTTTCATCCGATTGACTTGAAATTTGAAATGGATTCATATATCGGTTAACTGAATTCAACCACCAACTATTTTTGAGATCAGCATAGGCCAAAAGGTCAACATAGGCCAAAGGTCAACACAAATTTCAAAATTCTAAAAGCCTCAATTTTCATCCGATTGACTTGAAATTTGAAAAGGATTTATATATCGGTTAACTTAATTCAACCACCTACAATTTTTGAGATCAGTGTAGGCCAAAAGGTCAACATAGGCAAAAGGTCAACCACTTTTCTCAAATTTCTAAAATCCTCAATTTTCATCCGATTCACTTGAAATTTGAATGGGATTTACATATCAGTTAACTGCATTCAACCAACAACTATTTTGAGATCAGCATCGGCCAAAAGGTCAAAATAGGCCAAAGGTCAACCACTTTGTTCAAATTTCTAAAAGCCTCAATTTTAATCCGATTGACTTGAAATTTTAATTGGATTTTCATATCAGCTAACTGGATTCAACCACCAATTATTTGTGAGGTCAAAACGATGCTCTACTGAGAGCCATTCTGCTTTGTTCGCTTTTGCCAAGTGTCGCTCTATGAGTGATTTTTCATTTGTCTGTCTGTCTGTTTGTCTGCACAGAATATATTTGATTTTCTCTGCAACTGTTGGTCTGATTGACAGGACATTTTCACCATAGGTGCAACTCCACCTGCAGATTTTTTTCTAATGATAATTATGATGTCATAGGTCACGTGGTTCGGCTGCCATCTTGGAAAAACCGAAAACTTTTGCACCTCTATATCTCCGAAAAAATTGAGACATGGCTCATTTTAAAGAACTCTCCATGTGGAATAACATCTGATAATGATAATGTCATAGGTGCCTCTATTATGACGTCTTAATTTGACAAGTACAAAACTTTATATTAGAAAGATGAAATTTCTTGAGCATGATCTAGGAATAAATTGGTGGAGAAAAAAAAAAATGATGACGTCATTGGTTACGTGGTTCGGTCGCCATATTTGTTTTAACACAAAAGCCTTAAACACCACTGAAAATACATCCTGGCAAGAGTTTGCAATCTCTGATTGCTCTTTCTTGTTTTCCCTGCAATCATTGGACCGATGTACAGGAAATTTTCACCATAGGATCGGTTACTCCTGTAGAATTTTTTAATGTTAATTACGATGTCATCAGTCACATGGTACGGCCGACATCTTGGAAAAACTTTGCATCTTTATTTCTCAAAAAGTGCTGCACAGAAAAAATTGAGACATGTCTCATTGTAAATAACTCCATTGAGAATAACCCATGTGGATGATGATGTCATACGTGCCTCCATTATGACATCATAATTCGACAAGTACAAAACATCATCTGATCAGAATTAAAATTCTTGAGCATCATCTCGGGATAAATTGCTGCAGAAAAAAATAACAACTAGAGACTGCCACTTTATAACTGCTGGCAGTGATGACCGGTTTCCTCTGCCTTCCCACTTTCATACAACCCCGCTTATTTGGACAGGCTTTGATACAACCCCACTTTCATTGGACACACTTTGATACAACCCTGCTTTGATACAACACCGCTTTCATTGGACACACTTTGATACAACCCCGCTTTGCTAAAATCCCACTTTGATACAACCCCGCTTTGATACAACCCCGCTTTCGTACAACGCCGCTTTCATCGGACATGCTTTGATACATCCCCGCTTTGATACAACCCCACTTTCGTACAACCTTGCTTTGACACAACCCCGCTTTCATCGGACACCCTTTGATACAACCCTGCTTTGATACAACCCTGCTCTGATACAACCCCACTTTCCTTCAACCTCACTTTGTCACAACCCCGCTTTCATTGGACACACTTTGATACAACCCCACTTTCGTACAACCTTGCTTTGACACTACCCCACTTTCATTGGACACACTTTGATACAACCCTGCTTTGATACAACCCCGCCTTGATACAACTCCGCTTTCGTTCAACCTCACTCTGTCACAACCCCACTTTCATCGGACACGCTTTGATGCAAGCCTGCTTTGACACAACCCTGCTTTCATCGGACACGCTTCGATACAACCCTGCTATGATACAACCCCGCTTTTATTGGACACGCTTCGATACAACTTTGAAAAGCCTTAACAAACACGAAAAACCCTTTTTCTCTCAAACGGCTAAACAGATCAGGGCCAAACTTTACTTGCATGACCGCATACCCATGACAAACAAAATGACCTTTTGGAATTTGTGATAGGTCACATGGTTTGGTGCGATAAATATTTAAACGGTAATCTTAAAAACCCTGTATCTACTGATCAGCTTCATTGAATGACGTGAAACTTTAAAGTCATGTAGAAGGCGTCAAATGGCATATGTGTCTAAATTTTCAACATGATTGGTGGTTTGGTTTGGCAGCCATAAATAATTATTGAAGGGAAATATTTTTTTTTAAATCTTCAACCGCTTGATTGATCAACATGAAACTTTAAACTAATGTAGACATCATCAAGTGGAATAAGTTAATTTTCAGCATAATTGGTTGAAAGGTCTGGATGGTTGCAGTTTTTATTGTGTGAAGAAGAAGAAACTCTACATTTTATATTCTCCAGCCATGTGACTTTTTGGCGTAGCTTCAATTATGATGAAAGTGGGGTTGTATGAAAGTTGGGTTGTATAAAAGCGTGTCCGATGAAAGCAGGGTTGTATCAAAGCGGGGTTGTATCAAAGCATGTCCGATGAAAGCAGGGTTGTATTCAAAGGGGGGTTGTATGAAAGCGAGGTGTAACAAAGCAGGGTTTTATCAAAGCGGGGTTGTATCAAAGTGTGTCCGATGAAAGCAGGGTTGTATCAAAGCATGTCGGATGAAAGCAGGGTTGTATCAAAGGGGGGTTGTATGAAAGCGTGTCCGATGAAAGCAGGGTTGTATCAAAGCGGGGTTGTATCAAAGCGTGTCTGATGAAAGCAGGGTTGTATTCAAAGGGGGGTTGTATGAAAGCGAGGTGTAACAAAGCAGGGTTTTATCAAAGTGTGTCCAATGAAAGGGGAAAGGCAGAGGAAACCTGTCGTCACTGCCAGCAGTTATAAAGTGGCAGTTCTAGTTAGAAATTGTTCTTTTGTTACATGCGGCATCGTGATATATCAATAATGCTTGACATAATTTGTAGGATAGGCAGGGCACTTAACCAAAAACTTCAATTCTGATAATGCATGGACATTGTGTTTTCGACCAAACTGTCCTTTGGATGATTTAGTAAAGCTGAGTTCCTCGTCTGCATTACAGTTGAAAATGTTGAAGATCCCATGGGGTCTTGTATAGATTAGGTTGGTCTGTAACCTGACTTTGCAGTAGTTGTATGTGATCCTACCTTGTGGTAGGTTAGGCCCCTACCTGTTTGATGATCATATCGACACATATTGCCTCCCCCTGTGACTAGGTTTCCTTGTACAGTGTTTGACACAGTTAATAGTGGTAGAGTGCACACAAAAGAGAATGGAGATATAAAGGATACGCAACTAAAGAACAATTATGTGGAGTTGAAAGTTGAAAAGAAAAATAGATGTTCGAACGAATCTTCTGGAGAGTAATTGTCTGAATGATCAAGTGACCTCATGCTTTGGCTAATTGTATATAGTTTAAGAAAACTATGAAAGAATCCTTTCATATGAAGTTTAAATGAGGAAAACATTAAATAATGAATATAGACCAATATATTTTTTAAAACCAGATAATAATGCAAAATTTGATAAAATATCTTTTAAGGCAAAAACCATGCAGATAACATCAAAATGTAGGGCAAGTTTTTTTTATAAGCTTTTTGAAAAGAGAAAGTTAGAAATAAATCAAAACCCACTTCCAAGGCTGAGAAAATGATTTGAAATAGAAATTGAAGATGTATGAGGAACTGAGAAGTGAAAGAGCCTCTCGATACTTATTCTACCTTGGTCTAGAGAAAAAGTAGGGAAAGAATAGAGGGAGCGAGGTTGAAAACATGAAAATTGTAACCAGACAAAATGGTCAGTTCTTCAAGGAGCCTGCGAGAGGCAAACTCTTCGCCAAGTTTAAAATCATTGTTTCCCGATGACTGGTTGCTTTACAATGAGCTTAACTAAGCATCCGTAGTGAAAGAGCAAATATCTTCCGGGGTGTGGTGTAGCTTCAAGACACTGGAGTTGTTTAAAGGCTGCAGTGGGCCAACACGGCTGCATTCAATATCTTTCTCATAATGGTTTTCAAAATGTTTTAATATGGCTTGTAACCTCGGGAAACATCTTTTGGTGAGACCATCTCAAGCTATTCTTGAGTTCAGAATATGGAAGTCTTCATCGACTTTGAAGGCCGAAGTCAAATATAAAGGCCCTTTTGCCCGTCGTATTACCTGTGGCATATTGAGATACCAGCACTCACTGCTATTGCAGATCTTGTTAAGTGTGTGACATCCGACCAAAAGTCAAAGGACACCACTTTTAATTGTGAGAATTGGCCCTCACGTGATTTTGCCTAATCACCAACATCATCGATAGACAAAGTACACGATGGTCAACAAATGGTTTCATTTCTCATTTTCAGAACATATAGTCCCCAACAAGAGTTCCAACAAGGAGTGATAATCAGCTGTGATAGAGTGGACACCTTCATCAGGACATTTTTAATTATTCTATAAACCATCCCAAATAAGCTGTATAAATAATAAAACAAGAAGACGTCATGCGGAGCACGGTACTTGCAAAATCCGCCAAAACACCCCCCCCCGCCCCCCCCCCCCAAAATTCCATTGATACAGCAAATTGTCCATTTCATCAAGATTAAAATTGACAATCTTGGTCAAAGCTCGGGTCAACAGGAAAAAAAGTGACGATTTTTCAGATGAAAAATGATGATTTTGGAAGGTTGACCTTGAGTTGACCTTTGAACTTTTGACCTCAAACATAGTTAGTTTCCCTATTTAGTGACTCAATGTGCAAATGCTGTTCAATTTTCAAGTCAATCGGATGAAAATTGAGGATTTTAAAAACTTGGCCTATGTTGACCTCAAAAATAGTGGGTGGTTGAATTCAGTGACCATAATGTAAATCCTCTTAAAATTTCAAGTCAATCAAATGAAAATTGGTGATTTTAGAAATTCGGCCTATGATGACCTTTTGACCTATGTTTACCTAAAATATAATTTGTGGTTGAATTCAGTGACCAGATATACAAGTCTTCTTCAAATTTCAAGTCAATTGGATGAAAATTGAAAATTTTTAGAAATGTGGCCTATGTTGACCTTTTGGCCTATGTTGACCTCAAATCTACTTGGTGGTTGAATTCAGTGGCCAGATATGCAAGTCCTCTTCAAATTTCAAGTCAATCGGATGAAAATTGAGGATTTTAGAAATTTGGCAAAGATGGTGACCTTTGGCCGATGTTGACCCCACAAACAATAGGCTTCTCAATTGGGACAACCTATACAACTTGGTGAAGTTTTGTGACGATCAGTTTAGAATTGTGACCTGTAGGTCGCTGACAAACAAACAGACAAACAAACAGACAAACAGACAGAACCACAAACGCAACCGACCAATATACTTGAAAAATCTTGGATTTTGCAAGTAATAAAAGGTTTACGGTTTACAACATGTGTTGGATCTTAAAGGAGCTATTTATAGCCGGCGAAGCCGGTGTTGTGAATGAACGCGTACGTATTATGTTGAAAAGCCAGATTTTTCTGGATCCCTTGAGAATTTCGAAGCTTTGACGCACCAAATTTCTCAATGGAGGCCGCCATCTTGCGGATGCGGAAGTATGCATAACAAATTGAAAAAAGTTCAATAGGAGTTTGTTTCACCCGTCTTTTTTTGATTCACAATCTTATGCACCTCTAATTTGTAATTAAAATGCTTCAAGACCAACCTCGGCCCGCACGGGCCTGGTTATCTTCAATGAAAATCGTCACCAAACACCGGAACCAATGAGATTCGAGCATTTGAACAAATATTTCAAAAACCAAATCACTCAATGGAGGCCGCCATCTTCCGGATGCGGAAGTATGCATAAAATATTGCGAAAAGTTCAATAGGAGTTTGTTTAACCCATCTTTGTTTGATTCACAATCTTATGCACCTCTAATTTGCAATTAAAATACTTTAAGACAAACCCTCGTTATCTTCAACGAAAATCGTCACCAAAAACCAATGAGATTCGAGCTCTGAAAAAATATTTCAAAAAAGCTTATTACGCGTTTCCGAGGGTGAAAACGGCCTCAAATATTCTAAAATTGACGAAGAATTCTTTTTTAGAAATCTCGCGGCCGTAGGGAATAGTATTTCACGGCCGGAAATATCCGAAGTTGAGACGGAATTCACCGAATTAATCAAGGACATTTTATAAAATTTAATCTCATCCAGAATGTATATGGTGTCATTTTAGGTCTGAATTTGCAAAATTTTGTGAGCTGACCAATCAGCGATCAGCTTAGGTCAGCCAATCAGCACCATCGACACGGTTTGATTAACGACAGTCACACATTGCCGTTGAAACGGCGCTATCGTCTGATCTGTCGGCACTGATCTTACTGCAAGCTAACTTCTTCTGTTGGAGGAAGCCGCAGTGCCCGGAGAGAACCAGTCCTGACAGCGACTGAAGTTAGAAGACAACACACATACTGTGAAAACGTATGTTAAGCCCAGTTAAAATTTCTTAAAATAGGCCTTAGCTAGCACATCGTATAGTTACTTCCTTAAGCTTCTTGTGACATTTATTGTACTAGGGCATGCCCGTACTATATCTATATCTAAAATTATATCCCCCCCCTCTATTTACATGAAATGGTTTGGTCCAAAGCGAACGGCTTGCGAGTGGTGACAATCCCCCCCCTCTATTTACATGCAATGGTTTGGTCCAAAGCGAACGGCTTCCGGAGTTTGGTAAAGAAATCGCCATCGCGTGCACAAACGCGCAGGAAAGCGAATGAATCGCAAATTCGTTTTTATTAGTTGTAAAACATAGTTTAACGCCAACATAGTTTGCAAACGTGAAATAAATGAATACGCTCTCAAATGTGCCATCCGAGGCAGAGTGTGCCCGCCACGTTCGGCACACGCGATCGTTCGCTGCTCTCTGATTGGTTGAATCGTTTTTTGGACATAGCTCGGTAAGTAATTGTCCGATTAATATGAAACCTTGAAAAGGCACATCCTCGGGTCCCCAGCAATATACCTGGCAAGTTAAAAGTATATCGGACCCGTGGTTGTCGAGAAACAGCGGTCACAGACAAACGTACAGACAGACAGACAGAGATTACTGGAATTATAGATAGATGTAGGTATTGCTATTGGGGAGGACTGTCTGCTCTTCTCTTTTACCAAGTCTTACCAGGTACGGTACCTACTACACCTACCTACTACCAACTACCTAACCGACTGATGCCATAGTGATGGGTAAAATAGTGGCAAGAGGCTTTGGCTTCGCCAGCTCATTGCGGCTTTGCAGTCGGGTACTAGTATTCTTTATACAGTGCAGTACTTTAAAAATAACTCCAAACAAAATAAAAGAAAGCAGGCCCCTTCCTTTTCTGGCAGCATGCTCCGCTCATCGACAAGAGGAAGTGATGCCTGTTGATTGTTGGAGCATGCTGCCCCAAATGTTGGGCATATTCAAGGAGCGCAAGGTATTCTGCGCATGAATTATACCATATAAATTGTACCATGTTGGTTTTATTTATGTGCATAACGTCAGTGTTTTGTCATCGGGTCAGTGTGCTTCTTTGGCTCAATTTAATATTGCTGACTGCAAACCTCCTAACTGGTGATGAGCAGGGCAGAGACAATGTGTCAGCGTGGCAGGCAACACTCGTTGCTAACAGGTTGTGCAGCAATTGCTGGGGTGAGACTCAATCAGTGCCTTGCTTCCTCGTCCAGTTTGGGGATTCAATCTGTATATTCATATACATATATATCTATATCTATATATATATATAATATATATATATATATCTATATATATATCTATATATATATCTATATATATATCTATATATATATCTATATATATATATATATATATATATATATATATATATATATATATATATATATATATATATATATATATATATATATATATATATATATATATATATGTATATATATATATATATATATATATATATATATATGTGTATATATATATATGTGTATATATATATATATATATATAGGTGTATATATATATATATATATATATATATATATATATATATATATATATATATATATATATATATATATATATATATATATATATATATATATATATGTATATATATATATATATATATATATATATATATATATATATATCTTTGCAGTGTCTGTCCTGTGTTGTGTTGTGTTGTCTTGTCTTGTCACTGTACTACTTTCTCAAACTTTTGTGAAATCGTACCAAACTTCTGGTAGGCACATATCTCTCCCGTCGGTATGTTCTAAGGGTATTTCTTTTGAAACATTTTCGATTATTTTTTATTTTTTTGGAATTTTTTTTTGGGGGAAAAAAATTTTCAACTTAAGTTTTCAACTTCAATTGTTTATAAAATGTGATATCACGTATATTACAAATACATTTGTGCAAAATAATTGTTTGAATTATGATTGGTTTAAACCATGACAAAACGGCAACTCGGGTGCAGTCATTTATCTATATATCTACACATCTGGGCAGTGTCTGCGTTGTCACTTAACGACTCCCTCAAACTTTTGTTTCCGTGGTTGTGAAGTGTTTTTAATAACGTTGTGGTGGTTTTGAATCACGTGGTGGTGTGGTGTTTTGAATTATGTGGTGGTGAGGTGTTTTTAAATTACATGGTGGTGAGGTGTTTTTAAATGACGTGGTGGTGAGGTGTTTTTAAATCACATGGTGGTGAGGTGTTTTGAATTACGTGGTGGTGAGGTATTTTGAATTACTTGGTGGTGAGCTGTTTTTTAATTTCGTGGCTGTGAGGTGTTTTTATTACGTGTTTTATGGCTGTGAGGTGTTTTTAATTTCGTGGTGGTGAGGTGTTTATATTTCGTGTTTTATGGCTGTGAGGTGTTTTTAATTTCGTGGTGGTGAGGTGTTTTTATTACGTGTTTTATGGCTGTGAGGTGTTTTAAATTACTTGGTGGTGAGGTGTTTTGAATTACGTGGTGGTGAGGTGTAATCGGCCCAAACTTCCAGTCTGCACCTACCCCTCCCCTGTGTATGTGCTAAGGGGTTCTTTCTTGAAAAAAAAAATCATTCAACCTGACTCTTCAACCTAAATTGCTGAATAAAAATGTAATATCACAAACACAACAAATACATTTGTGCAAAATAATTGTTTGTATTATGATTGTTGTAAACCATGACAACACAGCAGCTCAGGTACAGTCATTATCCTCAGCTAAAATATGCCCGTTCCTCAGTAACGAGACTTGTTGAGGCGAGTGCAGCGAGCCTAGCCAAGCTAGTAGATATATATATATTGTTACTGATCGCGGTTTAGATGTTACTTTGCCGAGCGAAGGCTCCGCGACCGAACAGTTGTTCCCCGGCTCACCCGATTCACCCAGAACTTTGGCCGTATCGCACCGCAGCTGCCCAATCTGGAAAACTCTAAAACGACCGAATGCAAAGAGGAAAAGGAATAAGACGAGAAGACGTACAGAAGAGTAATGGGATTTATTATTTACACAAGCAAAAAGCAAGCAGTCTCGTTTATTTACAACACATAAGACGCAGGTGACACAGTGCAAATACTAGCTTATACAGACTTAATTAACCCAGGGACAAGACACACAGAACAAACTCACATACACAAGAAGGGTGGAGGAAAGGAATGAATGCTGGAAGGAGGAATGGGAAGGTTCAGCTGGGGCCGATGGTTCGGGCTTGATCCCGCACGGGACGTCGGCTGGACCTCGACGGCCACCGATGCCACCGCTATCTGGTCCCCGCGGGGTAACGGGTTGAAGCTGCCTGGTGGAGTCAACGCTGCTTGTGGAGCCAAAGCTGCTTCTCTGGCTCACCTCAGGGCGCGTCTGCCGTCTCTGGCGCAACTGCTGGTAATTGACCTTGAACCTTCTCTCTCTTGGCCCTGGTGTCTCCTCACCACCGACAACTCAACGCAACCAACATAACCACTGACGACCACTGACGACTAACCCCCTTGCTTCTTGCGTGCGCGCCTTTTATAGCGCCTCCAGCGATCAAGCCGCCGGCCTTCAGGACACGCCCATCGATGTGCTCACCTCGGCCCTGGTTGGTCACGCGACCCTCTCGCTCCGCCCTTGATGACGATGGGCGGGCACGCCTTTCTTCCCCGACTCGAGCACATGTTCAATGGTGGTTTTGGAGGGGAGGTAATTGGCAATCGAGGCTCGGCAATCACGAGAGGGGATGGAAAAGGAATGGAGATTTTGGGGATGGGAATGAAAGGGGATCTATTCTCTTTCACTGGTGCAATGGAGTACTTCAATTAATGGGAGACACAGCCTTACCCTAAAACACAGAATAAGAGATAACTATCAAACAGGGGTATTCTATTATTTGGTTGACGTGTATGCTTGTGGACTAATTATGGGATGCCCTTTCACCTTTACACAGCTCCGGAGGCAGGGGGGCGCAGAATAAACAATAATAACAATTCACACAATCAAAAAATATATACAGTTCTCATATCCGCAACACTGCACCCTCCTCCTCTTAGGCACGGCCCGGGCCTACAACTTTTATTTAGTGTGACACGTAGGTGTAGTTCCCTCTACTTTTAACCTGACCCTGAGTGCGACAGTTTTAAAACATAAATAAATGTGTCCCGCTGCTCCATTGCACCCTGCCTAACAGACTTACGCCCACAGTTAACCGAATTGCGGAATGGTCTTCAAACTATACACTGACGGTGGGAAGCATTATTTACAATGACGCTATTTTTATTTACAAAACTAACCCAGGACCTGTGATTGTTCTTTCTGGGGGGGAGACAGTCTGCTCTGTATCGACGCACCATTAAAGCACCCAAAAACGCACCAATTCAAGCACCCTCAAGCACCAATCGGTGCAGTCACCATAGTTCATCAGTGTTCAATGCATGTTCAATAAAAATAAAATCAACAACCCCTAACCCTGCAGGTGATCTCTTGCTCTTCGGCTCCCTCTGCTGGTTATTATTATTTGGTCTTCCAGATGTTGTCATTCTTTCATTTTCTTACTGGCGGCCTATTTGCAATAAAGTGTGCCCAATGTGTCCTTTTTATTTTCTTTTATTTATGGCCCACAGGGCCGACTACGTGTGCTTCACCTGTGTGGCATCGGTGCCCTGTGGCCAAGGTCCGCCAGCAAGATTTCAGGCCCTCATGGCCGGTTCCAGCAGAGGGGCCATGCCCCAACCCATGGGGTCCATAGGTGGTGCTCGGCCACAGACATGTGGTCCATAATGTGGTGCATCGATGCAGACAGCTGGTTCTGGGAATTTCGGGCGCACAATGGCCGACCCACGCACGCTCCCCTCGGCGCCCAATGGCGCACAGGTCATGTGGGAGACAAAAGAGGGACAATTGAGCGAGGGGTAAGGTCACAAGGGTACACATCAATAAGGCAATGCAAGGCGAAATGCGTACGGAGGGCGAAGTGAGAAAGCTCGTCCCTACCGTACGTCACCCCCCTGTCACCTACACTACCCTTGCCCTTACCCCATATGTACAAAAATCTACACATTACCAATCCGTCGCTACTGTCACGCCTCCCCATATTTCCCCTATACCAAATTCGTCACCACAATCCCTCTATCCAAAATTTGCCATCACCAAATTCATCATCAATCCTCATAAGGAGGAAGAGATGGAACACAAAGCACAATGTCACACCCACGTCATGATGCGTCTCACAATCCAAACATTTGCATCATAAAAAATAATCAAAACATGGCATGGTGTGGAGTACCTGTCACCTCAGGTGAGTGGATGCAGATGGTGCGAGGAGACTTCATCCTAACTACTTTCTAAATGACATTAACACACTTTACACTACCCGGGGTCTCTCCCTGCCAATCCATTGGCCAACTTACACTATGGGTTCTAAAAACCAATTCCCATTGACCAAACTGTGGTGCTTCTCAATTTGGGGTCTCACTCCCCCGATTCATCTCCTGTTGCCCTCGCACAATTTCTGGGCTACGACGTGTAGCTCTCCCAGCAGGTCTACCCACCTGCACACCTCCACCACTGCAGTTGCCACCCGAGCTTACCTAGCTCCTCACCCTAACCTAACTAACTGGGGAAAGCCCCTCCTGGCTCTGTCACCCCACTCGGTGCCCTCTGGCACTGGGCTACCCGGGTCCGTCCTCCGGATCCTCGGGCCCCATCCACAACAATTACCGGCTCCCAGAGCCCACCTGCGGCCTCACCTGGCCGACATCCTCACAGTGGTGGAGTGCCCAAACCAACTACACACACTAACAGGCTACACGCCCAGCCATTTCCACAACACTAATGCACCCATCCAAAGACCATTCTTTCACCCGCACCACAGATGCCAATATCCAACCACAATTTACCTGTACCCTCTACCTAACACTTACACTACCCGCCCCGGGTATTCGTGATGGGGGTCCACTCTTCCCCCATTCACACCTTCGCACCATCCACTCCACTCCACAATTTCCACCATACTCACTCCACGACCATCCATTCCAATACTCCATACCATTTATTCCATACACCTGTCCTCCATTCACCTGTCGTTGCACACCTGTGCAATCATACCTGGTGCCACCTGCACCCTCCTCCATCTTCCTAGACCATCTGGTCAGCACAACACACAATCACCTTCACTCACTCATACACTGCTCCACACACCTGTTCAGTTGCACACCTGTGCAATCACACCTGTTCAATCCTCACACACACGGCATCATCTCATCTAACTACTCCCCTCTGAAACTTGCGCTTCCCAGTCGCCCCTTTAAACTATTGTGCTCCCTCGTCATTATCATCCACACTAATCTACCTGCGTCCCCACTACAGGTATCCTTGTCACTACCTAACCTTAACGTCACCTAATGTCATCTTCGCTAGATCCCTACACACGATATATCCTAACCCACCCGGGCTAGTTTTCACTGCCATCAACCCCATAACTCTAGTGCTCCTTTGCCCCCCCCTGTGAGGGATGGTGGATTTGCCATCCCACCACATCGGGGAGGTCCTATCAATTTCGCTCGTCCAAATCCAACAAATCAAAAATTTGTCATTTACTGCTAATCACCGTACCAATCATCAAATTTTGCTTTTTTTTCTAATTTCGGGGCCAAAACACTATCCTCATCACCCGTCTACTTATTAGGTCCTCTCGGTGCGCCAATTCCCTTCTAAAGCTCGGCTTCGTACAGCCGAGCAATGAACGCGGGTTCTTTGGTGCCGGCGGCTGGATACGTCCCGCATTCGGGGCAGGGACGGAGGCTTACCCGTGCCGAGATCCCACGCACCACCTCGGCGCGGAGCCATCCAATTTCCCGATCTCGACCTGCCGGAACGTCTCAATAAAAAGTGGTCGCCATGACGACCCTTCCTATCGGGCTGCCCGCTCCGCCTAGTGGAGCCCGGACGCGGCCGTTCCAAGCTAGGCACAGCGTGGATCGCGTACGGCGGTCCTTTCGAAACCGCCGTGGCTCGGATCCCCGCTGGTTCTCGCGGCACGCGAAGCCCGGCACGCACCGACGGCCCGATTCGGCTATAAGTCGCTCTAACCGCTAACCCGGTTACCGTCGATGCCTCACCTGCATGCTTACATGCATACGCTACCCCTTTCTTGCTCATACCTCCAGCTGTTCCCATGCTCCTCGTACCTTTCCTTACACACCTCGGTACACTCATTCCGCTCACAGACTTGGTCACACACCTGACCACCGAACACCTTGGCACCCATTCATCGCTCGCACACCTCACCAACACACCTCCTCGCGCCCCTTCCTCGGTCACCTCCTCTGTGACAATTACAGGTGTGCTCTCACTCGCACACCCAACCACGTGCCTCACGACCAACTCAAGTGTGCATTCCCACACACGCTCTACCATTCCAGGTGTGCATCCTTCCATTCCAGGTGTACATCCTCGCTCACCTGTCACAACCAACTCACGCTCCGTGTCACTCTCACTACTCTCACCTCCATTCTTGACAGCGCACTCACCCTTACTCTCGACGGCACACTCTTTCCTCATGCACCCGTCCGTTACACACCTTTCTCGCGCACACTCTTGCGCACACTCTCCCGTTACATCCTCTGTAACACTCACCACAGGCGTGCATTCTCCCTTACTCTTGACAGCATGCGCTTTCCCCATGCACCCGTCCGTTACACACCTTTCTCACGCATCCTCTCGCGCACACTCTTTCGTTACTTCCTCCGTAACACTTACCACACCGCGCTTCCATGTACCCCCTCGCACACGCGCTTCGATCAACTCACTCTCGACGGCACACTCACTCCTCGGTGTGCACTTTTTCCTCACACACCCCATGGTCGGACATTCTCGCACACCTCTTTCTTCGCACACCAGACCTGTCGCACACTTCACCAACGGCCTTTCACGAACACCCGGATCCAAACCAATCCCCAAGCCGACTGAAGCTTTCCTCACATCATATACATTGCCGAATATTTCGCCACTCACCTTGGCACCTCGTCTCCGCACCTCTTTTGCCACCTGCAAACTCTTTATTTGGTTAGTGAGCAGCACATCATGAGTTGAGCACCGACCTTGTACCAATTCCATTACCTCCTCCTTTATTTCTCTCTTAGTTTCTGTCCGTCTCTTCTTAATTTCACTCACCTCTTCTTCCACTTCCTCTAATTTTTGCTTCACCTCTTTTATTTCCCGGTGCGTCTTCTCAAGTTCGTCCTCTAAGGCTACCGTGACCGTCTCTATGTGCATCCTCACCTGCCGGTCCTTCGTCTCCATTATCTCTGTCACCTCGTCCACCCTCATTGTCAGTCCCTCACGTACCATCTGACATTGCTTCTGTGTCGCTATTAATTCGTTTTTAATTTCTTTTTGTGTCGCCTTTAACCCTCCTAGTACCGCAGTGTTCTTTTGAACCTGCTCCACTAGCTCCGCCTGTCCCTCTGTCAGCTGTTCCACCTCCTCCGTCAGACCCTCTATGTCCCCCTGTAACCTAGCCGTATTATTTCTCACCTCTTTCTCCATACGCTTCTCACCTCGCTTTACCTCCTTGCGTAGCCCCGAGACCTCCTCACTCACACCTCGTCGTATCTCCTCTTTCATCTCCTCCATCTGTTTTGTAGATGCCACCCTCATCTGTCCCAATTCATCCCTCTGAGCATCCAATTTGGTTTCTACCCCGATTTTTACCTCCTCTATCTGCTCTCCCATTTGTTTAATTTCTCGGGCGGATTGCTCCCCTATCTCCCGCAATTTGCCTTCCATCCTGTTTTCTAACCCCGTTAACCCATTTTTCACCTCTTTTATCCCATTGTCTAACCCCTCAAATTTCTTGTCTAATCCCTCACCGGTACCCCTCGCTTCGTCCCTCATTACTCCCAATTGCTCACTCTGATCATCCATCCGGTTCCCCATTACCCCCATTTGGTTTCCCATTACCCCCATTTGGTTTCCCAAGTCATTCCTCAGGTCTTCACTTGTCTGGACCATGAGCGCCTTTATTTGTTCCATAAATAGGCCCCAATCCATCGGCGGTGCTGCTACGGTCACGGGCGCGGCTAAATTTGGCGCCACAATAACCATGTGCGCGAGGCCGCCATTTTGTGCGTCTGATACTCCCTCAACCGCCTCCTCATTGCTCCCCTCCATTTGATCCTGGGTTACTCCTAACCCCTCCTCTAGCTCACCCACCGGCATTCGATCGCCTTGACCAGCCATGGCGCAATTTCAAAATTCGGGTTTTTGTAAAACAAAACAAATTTCACCGTTAATAATTTCGAGCGCGTGAAGCGCGCTTCGGGTCCAATCCCACTTCCCGACACCAATTGTTACTGTAATAACACAATTGGTGTTCCAAAATTTGGGCCTAACAAATTTAGTCCCAGGTCCGAATCCCAACTCCTGACAACCAATTGTTACTGATCGCGGTTTAGATGTTACTTTGCCAAGCGAAGGCTCCGCGACCGAACAGTTGTTCCCCGGCTCACCCGATTCACCCAGAACTTTGGCCGTATCGCACCGCAGCTGCCCAATCTGGAAAACTCTAAAACGACCGAATGCAAAGAGGAAAAGGAATAAGACGAGAAGACGTACAGAAGAGTAATGGGATTTATTATTTACACAAGCAAAAAGCAAGCAGTCTCGTTTATTTACAACACATAAGACGCAGGTGACACAGTGCAAATACTAGCTTATACAGACTTAATTAACCCAGGGACAAGACACACAGAACAAACTCACGTACACAAGAAGGGTGGAGGAAAGGAATGAATGCTGGAAGGAGGAATGGGAAGGTTCAGCTGGGGCCGATGGTTCGGGCTTGATCCCGCACGGGACGTCGGCTGGACCTCGACGGCCACCGATGCCACCGCTATCTGGTCCCCGCGGGGTAACGGGTTGAAGCTGCCTGGTGGAGTCAACGCTGCTTGTGGAGCCAAAGCTGCTTCTCTGGCTCACCTCAGGGCGCGTCTGCCGTCTCTGGCGCAACTGCTGGTAATTGACCTTGAACCTTCTCTCTCTTGGCCCTGGTGTCTCCTCACCACCGACAACTCAACGCAACCAACGTAACCACTGACCCTCCACTGACGACCAACTCAACCACTGACCACCACTGATGACCACTGACGACTAACCCCCTTGCTTCTTGCGTGCGCGCCTTTTATAGCGCCTCCAGCGATCAAGCCGCCGGCCTTCAGGACACGCCCATCGGTGTGCTCACCTCGGCCCTGGTTGGTCACGCGACCCTCTCGCTCCGCCCTTGATGACGACGGGTGGGCGGGCACGCCTTTCTTCCCCGACTCGAGCACATGTTCAATGGTGGTTTTGGAGGGGAGGTAATTGGCAATCGAGGCTCGGCAATCACGAGAGGGGATGTAAAAGGAATGGAGATTTTGGGGATGGGAATGAAAGGGGATCTATTCTCTTTCACTGGTGCAATGGAGTACTTCAATTAATGGGAGACACAGCCTTACCCTAAAACACAGAATAAGAGATAACTATCAAACAGGGGTATTCTATTATTTGGCTGACGTGTATGCTTGTGGACTAATTATGGGATGCCCTTTCACCTTTACACAGCTCCGGAGGCAGGGGGGCGCAGAATAAACAATAATAACCATTCACACAATCAAAAAAAATATACAGTTCTCATATCCGCAACAATATATATATATATATATATATATATATATATATATATATATATATATATATATATATATATACTGTATATATATATATATATATACTGTATATATATATATATATACTGTATATATATATATATATATATATATATATATATATATATACTGTATATATATATATTGTTGCGAATATGGAATTTGGCCTCCATATCCGCTTGTAAATATTCCCCTATTTTTTCCAATACTCCCCAACTTTCCCCAGTCCCCCATTCCCTAGTCCCATTGCATGTAAATAACAATCAGTAGAGCCGACCTTCCCCTTATTCCCCCATTAAATGTCGTGCCCAGGTCCACCGCACCACACGTAGACAACTTTCGGACATCTTCCTAGTTATTCTTAATCTATGTCAGTTAAGGCCTCGTTTCCATTAATTATGACTCTTCGTTGCACCAGAATGTGATTATATGGCATCAGTAGTGAGTTTAGGACCTTTTCCATACCTCCTTCCATCTTCTTCCCCAACCAACTATGGCTGCAGCAACGGAGGGGATGGGGGCGGCGCGGCGGCGCGGGGGGGAGGATGCGTCCTCACACCGGCTCGATTAGCGCCATTGACCACGCGCTCCACGGGGTTACCACGGAGGGGCTGGCTGTCAGCTCCTCCTCAAGGGCGGAGCCTGGTAAACCCCCCGCACGCACCCAATGAGAAGCAACGTGCCGATTCCACGAGGCGGAGCTAACGAGCCGAGGGCGTGTCACTCCCCGCCGGATATACGCGGCCCCGCGCCGGATGTGACGTCAGATGCGCCCCGAGCTGGAGAAAGAAGGACCTGCGAGCGCTGAGAGAGAAAGGCCCGCCTGTGAAAGAACGTCCCCTCCGAGCGCTGTGAAACCTCCCGCATCTCTGGACCGGACCGGGTCGATTCTGCCTTGAGCCAAGAGTGCACCTTGAGCCATCGCGACCTGCCTTTCCTTTTCATCAACCCCCGTGTGAGTCAGCATTTTGTCCCGTGTGTCTGTCGTCTGTCCGGGGTTAATATAAGAGTGTGTCTAAGTGCCTGTCTTCCTGTAATATACCTCTAGCCCCTGTAATCTAACCTTTTTCCGTACGAATATACTTGAGAATCGAAACGTTGGTGTCGTATTGTGTCATTATAACCCAGCCGGGTGTCTTCTTTTTCCTTCATTGGTCTAGCATAGCGCGATTAGTCAACCCCGGGTGCAATCGGGGTAACTTGTACGGATACGGCGGCCATCCCGCTCGGCCCACCATACCATCAAAGTCGTATCTGTAACAATTGGTGTCAGGAGTGGGATTCGAGGCCCGACCAAATTTTGAAAAAAAAAAAAAACGAATAGAGGAAAAAAAAAAATTTGGTCAAAATTTGGAGCGGCCGAAATTTGTTTTGTTTTACGAAACTCGAATTTTGCAAGTCGCGCTATGGCGGATCAAGACGGCTGGGGTCCGGTAGGGGAGAGTGAAGCAGGGTCGGTCCAGGACCAAAATGAGGGACAGGAGGAGAGGGAAGCAGGGAGGGCGGCAGGTTCGCAAAATAGCGCCGTCACGCACGAAGAAGCGGGCGCGCAAAATGGCGCCTCGCTGGTCACCGCGCCCGCGACCGTGGCAGCGCCCCTGGTGGATTCGAACCTTTTCCTCCTGCAAATGAGGGCCCTTATGGAACAAATGGTGGGAATGAGGGCTGATAGTGAGCGGTTGGGAAACCAAATGGGGGTAATGAGGGACGAAGCGAGGGCTCAGAGTGAGCAAATGGGGGTAATGAGGGACGAAGCGAGGGGTACCAGTGAGGGGTTAGACAATAATTTTGAGGAGTTAGACAAGAAATTTGGGAAGTTAGACAATAATTTTGAGGAGTTAGACAAGAAATTTGGGAAGTTAGACAATAATTTTGAGGGGTTAGACAACGGGATAAAAGAAGTGAAAAATGGGTTAATGGGGGTAGAAAATAGAATGGCTGCCCAGGAGAATCAGATAGAGGGAGTGAAAAATGGGTTAGAGGGGTTAGAAAACAGTATGGAAGGCAAATTGAGGGACATGAGGGACCAAGCGGAAAGGGAAGTTAAACAAATGGAGCAGCAGATAGAGGGGGTCAGAATGGGGGTAGAAACCAAACTGGATGCTCACAGGGAGGAAATGGAGCAGATGAGGGTGGCATCTGGGCAGGAGATGCAAGTGATGGGAGAGGAGATCAGAAGAGGAGTGAGTGAGGAGGTCGGAGGAGTGCGCGAGGAGGTGAGGCACTGTAAGGAGCGCATGGAGAAAGAGGTGAGAAAGGGGACTGTAAAATTGCAAGGTGGTATAGAGGAGTTGACGCTGGGAGTAGAACAACTGACAGTGGGACAAAAGGAGTTGGGGGACCAGGTAAAGAAGAACACAGCGGTAATAGAGGGTTTAAAATCGACACAGAAGGAGATGAAAAAGGACGTAGGGGTAATTAAAAAAGAGTGCCAGACGGTACATGAGGACCTGACGAGGAAAATGGACAAGGTGGTAGAGGTAATGGAGGTTAAAGAGCGGGAGGTGCGGGAGCACATAGAAAAAAATAAAGTGGAGTTAGAGGAAGAACTTAAAGGGGCGCACGAGGAGATGAAGGAGATGAAGCAAAAATTAGAAGAAGTGGAAGAAGGGGTGAGCGAAATTAAGAAGCGACGGAGAGGGGATAAGAAAGAGATAAAAGAGGAGATAAAAGAATTGGTCCAAAGTCTGTGTTTGGATCGTGATGATGTGCTCATTAACCGGATGAGGGATTCGCAGGTGATGGAGGAGAAGCGAAGAGGAAGAGGACCCGGTGTAAGTGGTGACCAATATGGTCGTGCGTATGATGCGCCAGGGGATTTAAGAAGCTTGGGGGTCGAGATAGACCCGGGTGTTCGTGAGAGGCCGTTGGTGAAGTGTGCGACAGGTCTGGTGTGCGAAAAAGGAGGTGTGCGAGAAAGTCCGACTCTGGGGTGTGTGAGGAAAAAGTGCGTGCCAAGGAGTGAGGGTGCTGGCGAGAGTGAGTCGGTCGTAGCGTGTGTGCGAGGGAGCACATGGAAGCGCGGGGTGGTGAGTGTTACAGAGGGTGTGACGGGAGAGTGTGCGCAAGAGTGTGCGCGAGAAAGGTGTGTGACGGACAGGTGCATGAGGAAAGAGTGCGCTGTCAGAAGTAAGGAAGAGTGTCCACCTGTGGTGAGTGTTACAGAGGGTGTAACGGGAGAGTGTGCGCGAGAAAGGTGTGTGACGGGCAGGTGCACGAGGAAAGAGTGCGCTGTCAAGAGTAAGGGTGAGTGCGCTGTCAGGAATGGAGGTGAAAGTAGTGAGAGTGACATGGAGCGTGAGTTAGTTGTGACAGGTGAGCGAGGATGTACACCTGGGATGGAAGGATGCACACCTGGAATGGTAGAGCGTGAGTGGGAATGCACGCTGGAGTTGGTGGTGAGGCACGTGGTTGGGTGTGCGAATGAGAGCACACCTGTGATTGTCACAGAGGAGGTGACCGAGAAGGGGGTGCGAAGCGGTGTATTGGTGAGGTGTGCGAGCAACGAATGTGTGCCAAAGTGTTCGGTGGTCAGGTGTGTGACCAAGGCGGTGAGTGGAATGGGTGTACCTGGGTGTGTAAGGAAAGGTACGAGGGGCATGGAAACGGCTGGAGGTGTGAGCAAGGAACGGGCTGCGGGGTGTAAGCAAGCAGGTGAAGCATCGACGGTGACCGGGTTAAAGGTTAGGTCGACTTTTAGCCGAAGCGGGCCCTCGGTGCGTGCCGGGTTTCGCGTGCCGCGAGAACCAGCGGGGATCCGAGCCACGGCGGGTTCGAAAGGACCGCCGTGCGCGATCCGTGCCGGGCCTCGCTTTGAACGGCCGCGTCCAGGCTCCACTAGGCGGAGCTGGCAGCCCGATAGGAAGGGTCGTTATGGCGACCACGTTTTGTTGAGACGTGCCGGCAGGTCGAGATCGGGACATTGGATGGCTCCGCGCCGAGGTGATGCGTGGGATCTCGGCCCGGGTAAGCCCCCGTCCCTGCACCGAGTGCCGGACGCATTCAGCCGCTGGCACAAAACAACCAGCATCCATTGCTTGGCTTTACGAAGCCGGGCTTTGGACAGGGATTGGCGCACCGAGAGGTATTAGTGAGTAGACTGGGTGATGAGGTAAGTGTTTTGGACCCAAAATTAGAGAAAAACAAAATTTGATGATTGGCAAGGGATTGGCAGTAGTGATTGGCAGCTGATGGGCAGTGATTGGCAAATTTTTAATTTGTTGAAATTTGATGTGCAAAATTGGTAGTGAGAGACCCCCGATGTGGTGGGATGGCAAATCCACCATCCTTCCCATGTGGGGGGCAAAGGAGCAATAGCTTATGGGGTGTATGGCAGTGAAAACTAGCCCGGGTGGGTTAGGATATTGTGTGTAGGGATCTAGAGAAGATGACCTTAGGTAACGTTAAGGTTAGTTAGTGACTGATACCTGTAGTGGGGACGCAGGTAGATTAGTATGGATGATAATGACGAGGGAGCGCAATAGTTTAAAGGGACGACTGGGAAGCGCAAGTTTCAGAAGGGAGTAGTTAGCTGAGATGATGCCGTGTTTGTGAGAATTGAACAGGTGTGATTGCGCAGGTGTGCAACTGGACAGGTGTGTGGAGCAGTGTATGAGTAGTGAGTGTTGTGGATCAGCGCGAATGCGCTTGGGGAGAGAAGGGTGCAGGTGGCACCAGGTGTGAGAGCACAGGTGTGCAGGTACAGGTGTGTGGAGAGAGTTGGAGTAAGTGGTACGGAGTGGTGTGCATGGTGCGAAGGTGTGGATGGGGGAAGAGTGGACCCCCATCACGGATACCCGGGGCGGGTAGTGTAAGTGTTAGGTAGAGGGTGCAGGTAAATTGTGGTTGGATATTGGCATCTGTGGTGCGGTTGCAGAATGGTGTTGTGAATGGGTGCATTAGTGTTGTGGAAATGGCTGGGCGTGTAGCCTGTTAGTGTGTGTAGTTGGTTGAGCACTCCACCACTGTGAGGATGTCGGCCAGGTGAGGCCGCAGGTGGGCTCTGGGAGCCGGTAGAGTTGTGGATGGGGCCCGAGGATCCGGAGGATGGACCCGGGTAGCCCAGTGCCAGAGAGGGCACCGAGTGGGGAGAGTGCCAGAGGGCCTTCCCCAGGTAGATAGGTTAGGGTGAGGAGCTAGGTAAGCTCGGGTGGCAACTGCAGTGGTGGAGGTGTGCAGGTGGGTAGACCCACTGGGAGAGGTACACGCCACAGCCCAGAAATTGTACGAGGGCACCGGGAGATGAATCGGGGGAGTGAGACCCCAAATTGAAGAGCACCACAGTTTGGCCAATGGGAATTGGTTTTTAGAACCCATAGTGTAAGAGGGCCAATGGTTTGGCCGGAGGAAGACCCCGGGTGGTGTAAAGTTGTTAAAGTCATTTAGGAAATAGTTAGGATTGAAGAACCTGTCGCACCATACGCAGCCACTTACCTGTGGTGATGATGATGACTCCACACCTGTGTTTTCTTTGTTCTGTTGCAGGAAATGAGATTGCTGTGGATTTGTGAGACGCATCACGACGTGGATGAGACATTGGGGTGATTCCATCTCTCCCTCCTTAGGAGGGACTGATGATGAATTGGTAATGGCAAATTTTGATGTTGAGTTGAAAATGGCAAATTTTGATGAGAGTTGAAAATGGCAAATTTGATTGGTTAGGAGGGAGAGAAGACGAATTTGGTATATGGGAGGAACGGGGAAGACAGTAGGGATGTTTGTTGATTTGTAAAGTAGATGTTTATGGGTAGTGTTGTGTTTTGTGGATACAGTAAGGGGTAAGGGAGGGGCCATGTAGGTTACCTGGTGGGGGGGGGGGCGTACGATAGGAACGTACCTGTCTCACCTGGTTCCCATGTGCCCCCAGTGTGCATTACCTTATATTGCGTGCACTTTTGCGCCCTTACCACCTTACTCACTTGTCTGCTTCTTTTGTCTCCCACCTCCGAGGATCTGGCTTTGGGGTAGAGAGAGAGGAAAGAGAGGTGCTGGCTGCGCAGTTGTGGGCCTGCACTTTCGCTGTTCGCTGCCTGGATCGGTACACCATATGGACCGCAATGTTTGTGGCCACCCACAATGGACCGCAGTTCGTTTGCGGCCAAGCACCACCCGGGGATGGACCTATGGATCAACGTGGCACCTATGCCATACAGGTGAACCACTAATAGTTAACACCACCAAGTGCACCACAAGAAGAGCAAGAGACACCTGCAGGGTTAGGGGTTGTCGAATTTATTTTTATTCCAATGAACAATGGTGACTGCACCGATTGGTGGTGGGGTGGTGCTTTTGATGCTCGGGAAGGGTGCTCTGCACGTTATTAAAGGCCGTCGGCCACAGAGCACTCGTGGGTTGGTGTATCGATGCTGGCAAGCGCGCTCTCTCTATGCATAACATCTGCATGTGTTCCTCCAAAAACAGGTCCTGGATCGTAGTGTAAATAGCAGCATAGTCTTGTAAATAATGCTCCCTACCGGCTGTATGTTTAGTTTGAGAATTCTTTCCGGATTCGGTTATCCTGTGGGTGTGGTTCTGTGAGGAGAAGGGTGCAACGTCGCAGGGGGACATATTTACTCATTTGTGAATATCTGTAAAACTGTCGCACTCAGGGTAGAGTTAATAGTAGAGGGAACTACATTGCGTGCCACACTAAAGTAGGTAAAAATTTATCGGGTCGGGACGCCCCGAGGGTAGAGAAGGGTGCAATGTTGCGAATATGGAATTTGGCCTCCATATCCGCTTGTAAATATTCCCCTATTTTTTCCAATACTCCCCAACTTTCCCCAGTCCCCCATTCCCTAGTCCCATTGCATGTAAATAACAATCAGTAGAGCCGACCTTCCCCTTATTCCCCCATTAAATGTCGTGCCCAGGTCCACCGCACCACACGTAGACAACTTTCGGACATCTTCCTAGTTATTCTTAATCTATGTCAGTTAAGGCCTCGTTTCCATTAATTATGACTCTTCGTTGCACCAGAATGTGATTATATGGCATCAGTAGTGAGTTTAGGACCTTTTCCATACCTCCTTCCATCTTCTTCCCCAACCAACTATGGCTGCAGCAACGGAGGGGATGGGGGCGGCGCGGCGGCGCGGGGGGGAGGATGCGTCCTCACACCGGCTCGATTAGCGCCATTGACCACGCGCTCCACGGGGTTACCACGGAGGGGCTGGCTGTCAGCTCCTCCTCAAGGGCGGAGCCTGGTAAACCCCCCGCACGCACCCAATGAGAAGCAACGTGCCGATTCCACGAGGCGGAGCTAACGAGCCGAGGGCGTGTCACTCCCCGCCGGATATACGCGGCCCCGCGCCGGATGTGACGTCAGATGCGCCCCGAGCTGGAGAAAGAAGGACCTGCGAGCGCTGAGAGAGAAAGGCCCGCCTGTGAAAGAACGTCCCCTCCGAGCGCTGTGAAACCTCCCGCATCTCTGGACCGGACCGGGTCGATTCTGCCTTGAGCCAAGAGTGCACCTTGAGCCATCGCGACCTGCCTTTCCTTTTCATCAACCCCCGTGTGAGTCAGCATTTTGTCCCGTGTGTCTGTCGTCTGTCCGGGGTTAATATAAGAGTGTGTCTAAGTGCCTGTCTTCCTGTAATATACCTCTAGCCCCTGTAATCTAACCTTTTTCCGTACGAATATACTTGAGAATCGAAACGTTGGTGTCGTATTGTGTCATTATAACCCAGCCGGGTGTCTTCTTTTTCCTTCATTGGTCTAGCATAGCGCGATTAGTCAACCCCGGGTGCAATCGGGGTAACTTGTACGGATACGGCGGCCATCCCGCTCGGCCCACCATACCATCAAAGTCGTATCTGTAACAATATATATACTGTATATATATATATATATACTGTATATATATATATATATATATATATATATATATATATATATATATATATATATATATATATATATATATATATATATATATATATATATATATATATATATATATATATATATATATATATTGTTACGGATTCGGAGTCGGCGCTCCCCTTACCAAGGGGGGTTAATCCCCTTGTCCTTTAAGCAGGCCGTTCCCCGATCCCTGGAAATTATAACGCTCCTTTGCAGGGGGTTGAGATTGGCCAGGGTGATTGGTCAAGGTGAACTCCCAAATACCTGTGCCAATCTCTCCGCAAAGCAGGGAGATAATTGCCGCTCGAACCACGGACAAGATGGAATTTGCCGAGCGGTTTAGCAATCCGCGATTCGAGCCGTTAGCAATAAGACTAACCCGATTCTGAGCGGTTCTAATCATGCCACCGGTACTCAATGGGGAAATCACGAAAGCGATTGGATGAGAGGAAACCAAAGTAAAGGAAGAACAAATATGATTTATTACCACACTGTACAATAAAAGAGGAAACGAAAGAAAAAGAATATACAAGAAAAGAAAGCAGCAGACACAGGGCAATCCTTATACAGTCTTAATTAAAACGCCTCAGGACAGAACAAACACACTTACACGAGAGTTGGTAATGGTAGGGATGGTAGGAGGAGAAGGGTCCAGGCAGATGGCAGGGAAGGAAGGTCTGGGCAGATGGCTCAGGCGTCGAGGTCCGGCTCCAAGTTCACGCACCACTCCGGTCCACGCTTTGGTTCACGGCGAAACCCGGCAAGCAGTGCGGTTCGTATTGTCGTGGTAGCGGACCGACTCTCTCACCGTCTCTTTGCTCTAGTCACAGCTCCAGCCCTGCCACGCTCTCTCTCCTCTCTTTCTCTCTCATTCAAACTCTCCCGCTTCTCTCCTCGAACTCTCGCAGCGCTTTCACTCCACTCAGCTCTACCTTGTAAGTAGTCCGCGCACGGCACTTATATTGGGCGTGTTGCGATCAAGTCGCACACGTATAGGACACACCCACTGGCGAACTCGCCTCGGCCCTGGTTGGTCGCGAGGGCTCACCGGCTCTGCCCCTTGATGGTGCGTTGACGGGGCCACGCCTTATTCCCGGCGCTTTGATGACTCCTCCCCCTTCTTCTCTGAGAAGAAGCACATGGGCAATGGCGGCTTGCGGGGTAGAAAACCACTCGCATTGCTTTTGAAGCGAAACTTTGGGGCCTACTCTTATTTCATTAATGCAACGCAGAGTCAAACTATTGGAAACAGAGCCTTCCCTGAAACACACACTAATGAAATAACTAGAGAAGTTCCTATGGTGTTCTACGTGTTGCTCATGGACTAGCTATGGGTGCTATCTGTTAACTTTAGAAAATGGGAATATTTACAGGGGGGGTGGGGGGGAGGGTGGGTTATTTACAATGGAATATTATTTACAAGTATTTGCAAGTGAAGGGTTCTCAAAACCGCAACACTGCACCCTTCTTTCCTCCAGGCACGTCCCGTGCCGACAAAACTTTAATTTAGTATGACACTCAGGTGTGATGACCCTTTACTTTTAACCTCACCCTGGGTGCGACATTTTTAACAATTTAATATGTCCCGCCTGCTGCCTTGCATTCTACCTAACAGACTCATTCCCACAGACTAACCAAATTGTGGAATGGTCTTCAAAACTACACATTTAGCCGGTGGGGAGCATTATTTACAAAGACACTAGTTTGCTATTAACACACGAACCCAGGACCTGTCGTTTTGGGAAACAAAAGAAGAGGTTTTTGATAAGAGGAAAATCATGCCATGCACTGCACTGTACCGATACCACCAGCACCAATTAACAAAATAAGCATGAAAAGCACCACCATGCACATAAAGCACCATCTAGTGCACACTGCACAGTCATACATTTCAGAATAATAAGCAAATGGTGTCTTCTCTTCTCTGCTGGACCGATGTTTCTGGATGACTTCTTGCTTGCTGCCTATTTGGTAATAAAACAAAAAGGGCACAAAACGCGTCCACTTCTTTCTTTAATTACAGCCAGCAGGGGCCAACTAAGGGTGGTCCACCTGCATGGCTAAGGTGCCACCTCAACCATGGTCCGCAAGCAAGATTTCGCTGGCCACAATGGCCGGTCCCCAGCAGAGGTGCCAGGCCCCAAAACGTGGGGTCCATAAGTGTGGTGCTGGGCCGCAAGACGTGTGGTCCATAAGTGGTGTACCGGTCCAGCTAGGCAGGCAGCGGAGGTGCGGGCACACAACTGCGAACACCTGCGTACTCCCCCCGGGCCAAAAAGAAAAGTCCGTGAGTGGGTGAAGGAGGACAAGCATGCAGCGGGGCAAGGGTACACATCAATATAAGGCAATTCAGCATGAAGGGCGCTGGAGAGCGAGCGGAGAAAGCTCGTCCCTAGCGTACGTCCCCCCCATGTCACTTAATCTACCCTTGCCCCTACCCCGTATTTACACCATTTACAAATCCGTCGCTAACGTCCTGTCTTCCCCATATATCCCCTAATCCAAATTCATCATCAATCCCTCTAAACCAAATTTGCCACCAATCCCTATTCCTCATCAATCCCTCCTAAGGAGGAAGAGATGGAATCACAAGCACAATGTCACCCCCACGTCATGATGCATCTTACCACCCAGACATTTGCAAAAAACGGTGTTGTGGAGTCCTGTCACCTTGGTGAGTGGATGCGGATGGTGCGAAGAGACTTTCAATCCTAAACTACCTTCTAAATGACTTTAACACACTTTACACTACCCGGGGTCCTTTCCCTGCCAACCATTGGCCATCATTACACTATGTGGTTCTAAGAAGATCATCTAAGAACATCTAACCGAACTCCCATTGAACATACTGTGGCGCTCACCAATTTGGGGTCTCACTCCCCCGATTCTTTCCCCCTGTGCCCTCACACAATTTCGGGGCTGGGTCATGTGGCTCCCCTAGCAGGTCTACTTACCTGCGCACCTCCGCCACTGAACGTCGCCACCTGAGCTTACCTGCTACTCACCCTAACCTACCTACCTGGGGAAGGCCCTCCTGGCGCTCTCACCCCGTCTATGCCCTCCTTGGCATCGGGCTACCCGGGTCCTCTCCTGGATCCTCGGGCCCCACTGAACTCTAACCTGGCTCCCAGAGCCTACCTGCGGCCTCACCTGGCCGACAGACTAACAGTGGCGGAGTGCCCAACCAATCACACACATTAACAGGCCACACGCCCAGCCATTCCATTTTACTCATGCACCCAATCCAAGCAGTATTCTGCTACTTTCACACCACAGATGCCAATATCCACCACAATTTACCTATACCCTCTACCTACTTTTAAGCTACCCTCCCCGGGTGTCCATGAAGGGGGTCCATCTTTCCCCCATCCACTCCTTCACACCATGCGCTCCGCTCCACATACTCCACCATACTCACTCCACACCATCCATTCCATGCCCCATTCATTCCATTCCATGCCCCATTCATTCAATAACAATGCCATTCATCCACTTCCGAGCATTGCCTCACTTCATCACCCTCACCACAAAGATTCTCATTCACAATTCCTCATTTCATGCGCAACCTACAGCTCAGACACGCAGCATCATCTGACTAACTATTTTTCCCTCTAGCTTAGTGCTCCCCATCTTCCCTTTACACTAAGCACATCCCTCGTCGTTAACAACCATCTAATCTGACTACGTCCCCTACTACCTGTACAAAAGTCACTACTTAAATCTCATGTCTCCTAAAGTCATTTCTAAATCCCTAACATTATCCAAACCCTCCCTGGCTTGGTTTTCACCGCCATAACCCCATAAAACTATTGCTCATGTGCCCGGGGAGTAATATGAGGGATGGTAGATTTACCATCCCTCGACATCACTATTGCCATCACATGTCCACTCACTTGAGCCTCTCGGGTGCGGTAATGCATTCTCATAGCTCGACTTCGAAAAGCTTGCAATCTGTGCGGATGGTCAGTCTCCTGTAGGTTGGGTCCGTCCGGCATCGATTCTGGGGAGGAGGCATACTCAGGCCAAGGCTCCAAGCACCATCCCTACACAGGGCCTTTCGCTCCCATGCGCGGTGGCTCAGCCTTCCCCGGCCAGAGCGCCGCTACCACAAGGGGGCGCCGCTCCGAACCCTTCTCCTTCCCCTCGAACCGGACCGATCGCTTTGCCTAACAAAGCGCGGGTACCGACCATACAGAGCGGAGCCCGGCCCGAATCGTGCACGGCGCTCAGAGTAGGAGCGACGCGACTGCGATCCCGGCCGGCCTCTGCAGCACACAACGAGCACCACGCCCCGAGCGCTCGCGTCGGCGATACGTTGGCCTAAACGCTGCCCAGGTTAACGCCGATGCCTTACCCGCAAACTCACATCCACACGCGACTCTTCCCATACTCACACATCCAGGTGTCTCCATACACTCCGTTATTGCACTTGCTCGTGCATTCTCTTTCACTCCACTGTCTGGTACACAGCACTCGCTGCTCGCACACTCCATAACACACCTCTCTCGTGCACATTCCTGCGCACTCATCCTACTCGCACACTCCATTTTCACGCACACCTCCGTTACACACCTCTCTCGCGCATCTTCTTGCGCACTCTCCCTTGGTACGTACTCCGTACCACTCACGGGGGTGCACTCTTGCATCCACCCATTCAGCGCACACCTACCCACGGGCGTGCAATCCCCTATCGCACACCCAATCACACGCTCCACCACCAATCCAGGTGTGCATTCTCGCACACTCGCCCAACCAACTCACACTCCGTGTCACTCTCACCCTCACACATACACTCTCTTGTGCATTCTCTCTCGCACTCGGTAACACACTCTTGCTCCGGCACACACTTTTCTCTCCCACGTGCGCCATTCTTTCTCATACACCTCTCCACGGGCCTTCCACAACCACCCGGGTGCCGTCTCGATCCCAAGCGCGCGAAAAATATTTTTACACCATATACATTTCTGTTATATACACTCCTGCTCACCTGAGCGCTTCTTCTTCTTCGCTCCAACACCTGCAAATCTTTATTTGGGTTAGGATGTACAGCATCAGGATGCAAGCACAGACTTTGCACATTTTCCATCCTTTCCTCCCACTGTTGCTCTTCTAAGTCAGTCTCTCCAATTTCCACTATTGCTTCGGTTATTTGAATTACTTATTTTTCCTTGATAAGCGCGACGACCGCTGGCGCCAATAAAATTCTCTCTACTTTGGTGGTCGCCGGCTTCCCCATGTCGCGATCTCGACCCTGGTCCAGTTACCTGCGCTTTGCTCCAACTCGCTTTTCCCGCGCTCCTCAAGCCGCGCTACCTCGTCGCGTACCCGTGTGCCTCGCCTGCTCAACATGCGATCAATGCCTTTCCCCATCTCCTCTATCAACTCCCCTCGGGTGTCCATTCTTTCATCGAGTTTCTTTATGTCATTCGATTGGGCGCCCATTTCCGCGTTCATCTCTTTCATTTGGGACAGGAGTAGTGGCATGTACCAGGGCATCGCGGGCTCGGCTGCTGCGGCCATGTGTGAGGAGCTGCCATTTTGTGCGCCTGCAACCCCCGCTACCACACCTTCTTCATTCTCCTCCTCCATTACTCCCACTTCCTCCCTGGGGTCCTGGGTCGATTCTAAACCTCCTGCGATCTCCTCGTTTTCCCCCACCGGCATCCGACTGCCTTGATTATCCATGGCACGACTCAATTTAGATGTTAAAATAAAAAAAATTGCCACTCGTAATTTTGACCAAATTTTTTAGATTATATAAAAATTTGGTTCGGGCCTCAAATCCCACTCCCAGACACCAATTGTTACGGATTCGGGGTCAGCGCTCCCCTTACCAAGGGGGGGGGGGCGCTCGTAATTTTGACCAAATTTTTTAGATTATATAAAAATTTGGTTCGGGCCTCAAATCCCACTCCCAGACACCAATTGTTACGGATTCGGGGTCAGCGCTCCCCTTACCAAGGGAGCGGGGGGTTAATCCCCTTGTCCATTAAGCTGGCCATTCCCCGATCCCTGGAAATTATAACGCTCCTTTGCGGGTTGAGATTGGCCAGGGTGATTGGTCAAGGTGAACTCCCAAATACCTGAGCCAATCTCTCCGCAAAGCAGGGAGATAATTCCTGCTCGAACCACAGACAAGATGGAATTTGCCGAGCGGTTTAGCAATCCGCGACTCGAGCCGTTATCAATAAGACTAACCCGATTCTGAGCGGTTCTAATCGTGCCACCGGTACTCAATGGGGAAATCACGAAGACGATCGGACGAGAGGAAACCAAAGGGTAAAAGAAGAACAAATATGATTTATTACCACACTGTACAATACAAGAGGAAACGAAAGAAAAAGAATATACAAGAAAAGAAAGCAGCAGACACAGGGCAATCCTTATACAGTCTTAATTAACACGCCCAGGACAGAACAAACACACTTACACGGGAGTTGGTAATGGTAGGGATGGTAGGAGGAGAAGGGTCCAGGCAGATGGCAGGGAAGGAAGGTCTGGGCAGATGGCTCAGGCGTCGAGGTCCGGCTCCAAGTTCACGCACCACTCCGGTCCACGCTTTGGTTCGCGGTGAAACCCGGCAAGCAGTGCGGTTCGTATTGTCGTGGTAGCGGACCGACTCTCTCTCCTCTCTTTCTCTCTCACTCGAACTCTCCCGCTTCTCTACTCGAACTCTCGCAGCGCTTTCACTCCACTCAGCTCTACCTTGTAAGTAGTCCGCGCGCGGCGCTTATATTGGGCGTGTTGCGATCAAGCCGCACGCGTATAGGACACACCCACCGGCGAGCTCGCCTCGGCCCTGGTTGGTCGCGAGGGCTCACCGGCTCCGCCCATTGATGGTGCATTGACGGGGCCACGCCTTATTCCCGGCGCTTTGATGACTCCTCCCCCTTCTTCTCCGAGATGAAGCATATGGGCAATGGCCGCTTGCGGGGTAGAAAACCACTCGCATTGCTTTTGAAGGGAAACTTTGGGGCCTACTCTTATTTCAATAATGCAAACAGAGTCAAACTATTGGAAACAGAGCCTTACCTGAAACACATACTGTTGAAATAACTAGAGAGATTCCGATGGTGTTCTACGTGTTGCTCGTCGACGAGCTCTGGGTGCTATCTGTTAACTTAAGAAAATGGGAATATTTACAGGGGGGGTTATTTACAATGGATTATTATTTACAAGTATTTACAAGTGAAGGGTTCTCAAAACCGCAACAATATATATATATACAGACTTGGCATTTAATATGGAATCTTTTTTTTCTGGGGGTGAACTTACTTTTAAAGATGTCCTTGAACCAAAAGTTCATTGGAATTATGTTGAAATTATTCTAGATTTTGTTAATGTGACCTTTAAAAGAAACAAAAACCACATTTGACATTTCGAAACAAATAAATTGATCCTTGAAAGTGATGTAAACTGATATCGAACTCAATTCATGGACAGTACTGTGTTAAACTTCTGTACGTTTTTCAGAAGTATCTCTTTATTTTGCACATTAGCCAAAAAATGTTTTAACAAAAACAAAAGTTAAATTACGACTGGGATTACAGACAGTAAAATTACAGTTCAGTACTTCGTGTAACCCCCACGAGCATTCAGGAGAGCACGTACACGTTGAGGCATGCTGTTCACGAGATTTGCCAAGGTTTGGACAGGAATCCCTTGCCATGCAGTGACAATAGCCTGCTGCAATTCACACACAGAGGTCGGCTGCTCGTCCAAGTGGTCGATTTGACGCATTAATTCTGCCCACCAGTTCTCTATCGGATTCATATCTGGGGACATGGCAGGCCACTCCATATGCTCTACACCATGGTCAGCAAGAAAGTGTTGTATCATGCGAGCACGATGAGGCCGTGCATTGTCATCTTGGAAGACAAAGTTTCCTCGAAAGGCTGCACGAACAAATGGAAGCAATATTTCTTCCAGAATGGCCCTGTACTTGAACTGGTTCAGGTTTCCATTCAGAACAACCAGGTCAGTTTTGCCCCCTGCATGAAAAGCAGCCCAAACGGTCAACCCACCACCTCCAGCTTGGACTCTTGGCACTATACAATCTTTGTTGTAGGCTTCATGCACTTGTCTGTGCACTCGGACGCGGCCATCTTGACAATAGACCAGAAATCTAGACTCGTCACTGAACATCACGTGATTCCAGTGTCCTGGCTGCCATTGAAGGTGCTCTCTGGCCCACTGCAATCGGCGCTGGCAGTGTTGTCTGGTCAGGCGTGGCTTTCTCAGGGGACGCCTGGCACGATAGCCTGCTTGAACCAGTCGTAGGTTGAATAGCCTTCTGGATACAGGCACATTTGTCAGTTGCTGCCACTCAGCCCCAAGCCAATTAGCTGACTTGGTATGGCCATTGCAGACTAACCGGTGCAGCTGGCGATCATCCCTCCTTGTGGTTCTGCGGGGACGTTCTGGCCTCGGTATTGGAGTAGGGACACCCCTCTGAGCATTTCGTTTCAGGATCTTTGACACCTGACCTTGAGTGATGCCATACTGCCGAGCAATAGCACGCTGTTTCATGCCGTAATTTCGTAAAGCCACCACTCCATGACAAACAGCATTGTCGAGTTGACGGACCATCTCCAGAGGAAGCAGCAATAACTTTTGGAGACGTGCAGCAGTTGTTTTCCACTAATACAGAACGCAACAACCCTTGTATACCCGACTGTGAAGCCAATCATCAAATGCACCTGTCCATACATTTTGCCACGCCACCTGTGATATAATCCTATTGTTGACTTCTTGCTGCGACAGACAATCAGTGACATGGTTCCTTTAACAAATAAATCACCAAAGTGTAAAATAAACTCAACAGATTGATATACTGAGTTTAGAAAGTAAACCCAAGTCAAGAAAAAATATATATTCCATATTAAATGCCAAGTCTGTATATATATATATATATATATATATATATATATATATATATATATATATATATATATATGTATATATATATATATATATATATATATATATATATATATATATATATATATAATCGGGGGATTAAATAAGATGCGGACGTAGCTTCAGGACGGTCGATCTTTAATTCTCGACAAGCTTTCGACCAACAAAGGTCTTCTTCTTAGTCATCCCCAAGTTCAGCGGAAGAAGACGAAGAACTTGCGGACGACTAAGAAGAAGACCTTTGTTGGTCGAAAGCTTGTCGAGGATTAAAGATCGACAGTCTTGAAGCTAGGTCCGCGTTTTGTTGAATCTCCCGATTATTTATTTAATACAAATGAGACGCCCTGCTCGTACTGTGGAGTTTCTACTATTTCTCACAGTTATATATAGACTCACGTGAAAAAGTAAGTGCACCCCAATGTAAAATTTTGACTTTTTCAACATATTTCAACATACAGATATTTGATCTTCATTTCAACAATATTGATAGATAAAGGTGATATAATATAACAAATATCATGAAACATTTACATTTTGTAGTCCATTGTATAATTTAAATAAACATAAATGCAAATTGCGCATGTGGCAAAAGTAATTACACCCCTATATTTATCGCTACTTCAAATACCTAAAATTAGAATCAGGGGCACCAGCTCAGGTGCAATTTTTTTTTTTTTTTTGTATACAAGATCGAGGCTCCTGAAAGAGCGAACATTAATCACACAGAAAGACAAACCGACACATAAAACATATAACATCGGGAGCGGCAGACAAGATGGGGAGAGAGGGGGAAGGACACAAACACAACATTTGAGAGCAGGGACCGAGAGACATGGAGACATCGAGAGATCTGTGAGAGGGAGAGGGCTTTGGGGCGGGGGCATGGGAAGGGGGGGGGGGGGTGGGAGAGGTATAAAACATACGGACACTGACAGGAATTCCAGGAAAGAAGTTGGAATTTCAAACAAGGTGGATCTGGGGTGAATTAGCAGGGGTAGAAAAGATCAAGGTTTTGGATGGGGGAAGATAAGAGATGGTGGTGAACAGCTGTTTTAAAGACCTGGAGGGAGGATTGGGATTGAAGGGAGTGAGGGAGTTTGTTCCAGAGGCGGGAGAAAAGAGGAATGAAAGAGTGAAGGTGAGCAGAGAGCCGATATTTCGGGTTGCTGGCAGATCTTGTGCGACCTGTAGGAATATATGGG
Source organism: Myxine glutinosa (assembly GCF_964187855.1). Classification (NCBI taxonomy): domain Eukaryota; kingdom Metazoa; phylum Chordata; class Myxini; order Myxiniformes; family Myxinidae; genus Myxine; species Myxine glutinosa. The sequence continues at coordinate 132,000,581 of NC_136266.1, read as the reverse complement.
GGACAGAGCACAGAGAGAGCTGGGGGTGCAAGGCCGGAGAGGAGTCGGTAGAAGACAGAAAGACCACCTACCTGCCTGCGGTAAGTGAATGAAAGGCCCTCAGAGATAGCTTCATCGCGGGAGATTCCAATAATTCTGAAAGCTTTGGTTTCAACAGCGTGAAGCCGAGCTAGGTGTGAGGCAGGAGCACCGGCCCATAGGGGAGAACAGTATTCCATTGAGCTGCGGATGAAAGCCTTGTATGTGGTGAGGAGCTCAGGTGTGCCGAGGAAGGACTTCGCACGACGGAGGATGCCCAGTCGGCGACTGGCTTTGGAGGCCAGCTTGGAAATGTGGTTTTCCCAACCCCTAGATTTCCCAACCCCTAGAAATGATTAGAACATCGTTAGAGAGGATCTTGGAGGAACCTGTCTTATTTAAACCTCAGACATTTAGTTTGGTTTACTCTTTGTTGTTGAAATGTGTGGCGTCACCATGCCTAGATCAAAAGAGCTCTCTGAGGCCTTCAGAAAGAAGGTTATAGATGCCTACGAGTCTGGGAAGGGATTTAAAAAGATCTCCAAACAACCATCATATAATCCACTATGAATTCTTCATTGTACCAGAGGGTGCTTGAGAATAATGTGAGGCCATCTGTCGGAAAGTTGAAGCTCAACCGAAGGTGGACATTGCAACATGACAATGACCCTAAACATACCAGTAAATCCACAAAGGAATGGCTGAAAAGAAAGAAATGGAGGTTCTGGAATGGCCAAGTCAAAGCCCGGCTCTAAATCCCATCGAGATGTTGTGGGGGGATTTGAAATGAGCTGTGCATGCAAGAAACCCCTCAAACATCGCACAGCTGAAAGAATTCTGCATGGAGGAGTGGGCAAAATTTCTCCCAGTCGATGTCAGAGACTGTTAGACAGTTATAAGAAACGCCTACTTGAGGTTGTTTCTGCCTAAGGGGCAATACCACCTATTAGAGCCAAGGGTGTACTTACTTTTTCCACATGCGAAATTTGCATTTATGTTTATTTTAATTATACAATGGACTACAAAATGTAAATGTTTCATGATATTTGTTATATTACCTTTATCCTTTATCTATCAATATTGTTGAAATGAAGATCAAATAGCTGTATGTTGAAATATGTTGAAAAAGTCAAAATTTTACTTGGGGTGTACTTACTTTTTCACGTGACTGTATATTTATTTATATATATATATTGTTGTGGATATGAGGATTGTGTATTTTTATTGTTTTTTTATTATTATTGCTTTATTCTGGACCCTCCTTACCCCAGTTATGTATAAAGGTCAAAGGGCGTCCCATAATTAGGTCATAAACAATCACGTCAGCCAATCATAGATTTCCCCCTTGTTGATAGTTATATCTTTATTATGTGTATTAGGGTAAGGCCTTGTCTTCCATTAAGATGACACTCCATTGCACCAAGTGAAATAAGATAGATTCCCTTCATTCCTATTCCCAAAACCTCCATTTCCAACTGTGTCATTGCCAAGCCTCAATTGCCAATTACATCCCCTCCAAGCCTCAATTACCAACTGCACTGGGCAGTTTGTCAGGTTTGCTACAGCTGTGGGTTGCTGATTTCGCCCCAAAACCACCATTGAACATGTGCTCAGCTCGGGGAAGAAGGGCGTGCCCACCCATCGTCATCAAGGGCAGAGCCAGAGGGCCGTGCCGACCAATCAGGGCCGAGGCGAGCTGACCGATGGGCGTGTCCTAAAGGCCGGCGGCTTGATCGCCTGAGGCGCTATAAAAGCGCGCGCGCAAGAAGCAAGGACGTTGTTGAGTTGAGTGGTTGGACCAGACGAGTCAGACGAGTCCTGGAGAAAGCACGCGACGTCCACGCAGCAGCAGCAGCAGCCACAGCAGCTAAGGCAGCTTCAGACACAGCAGCTTGGGGCCTTGACGGCAGTTTTGAGCGGGGCCGCGAAGGAACGGCGGCTGCCAAACGCGCCGATCGTGCTGCAGTATCCGTGGACCTTCCTTTTCCCTCCAGCCATCCACCTCCTGCCAGTCCTATCATCATTCCCCGTGTGAGTCTGTCCTTGTTTGTTCTGTCCCTGGGTTAATTAAGACTGTAGGTAAGCTAGCGTTGCACTGTGTCTCTAATATCTTCTGTAAATTATTTTATTATCTTTCCTTCTCCTTGGTTACTTTGAGCGTGTATATAGTAGGAATAAATTTAGTAGTATTGCCAACCTTTTTGTCTTCTTCTTCTTCTTCACATCCGTGTCGCTTTTGTCTTTTCCATATTGAATATCTGTGGTGCGATCCGGCCAACGTTCGGGAATCGGGTTAGTCGGGGTAACTGTTCGGCCGCGGTGCCATCCGCTCGGCAAACAACATCTTTATCCGCGGTCCGTAACAATTGGTGTCGGGAGCGGGGTCGGACCCGAAGCGCGCTTAACGCGCTCAAAATTACAAGCTGCTGAAATTTGTTTTAAAGAAAAACCCGAATTTTGAAATCGCGCCATGGCTAGTCAAGGCGATCGGATGCCGGTGGGGGAACTAGAGGAGGGGTTAGGGGTAACCCAGGATCAGAGGGAAGAAATGGAGGAGGGCAATGAGGAGGTGGTTGAGGAGGTTTCAGGCGCGCAAGATGGCGCCCTCGCGCACGAGGTTACGGGCGCGCAAAATGGCGCCTCGCACATGGCTACGGCGGCCGCGCCCGCCGCACAAGTGGGAGGGATTGATGTGCGGGACCTCATGGCGCAGATTAATGCAGCCATACTAATGGTGAATATGGGGCTAGAAGCCAAAATGGGAGAAATGAGGGACGAAGCGAGGGCTGATAGTGAGTGATTAGAGGGCCAAATGGGGGCAATGAGGGATGAAAAGAGGGCTCAGAGAGAAAAATTGGGAAATCTAATTGAAGGGTGTTGTAATAGAATAAAAGGGGACGAATTGAAGGACATAACTGCCCAGGCCAAAGAAGTAAATGAGGGACTGGCGAGGGACAGAGTCGCATATGAAGTAAGGGAAGCGGAGAGGGACAGAGACCGCGGGTTGGGCGAGCAGGTCCCACGGGTGCACGAGGAGGTAACGCGGGTCGAGAAGCGCTGGTTGAGCGAAGCGGAGGAAAGCGTGGGTAAAATGACGGGTGTAGAGATCGCGACCTGGGGTATGGGGCAGCCGGCGACCGTTGAGGTAGAAGAGGGAATTTTAATAAAGCCAACGGTTGTCGTGGGGAATAAAGAAAAAGTACTGGGAATTAAAATTGAAGAGACGACGGAGGTAGCCCGGGAACTGCAGGGAGAAATGGAAAATGTGCAAAGTCCCTGCTCACATCACGATGCTGTGCTTAATAACACCAATGAAAGTTTGCAGGTGGTGTTGGAGCGAAGGAGGAGGATCCCCCAGGTGAGTCGTGCTGTGTATTGTGCGGGGAGATTTTGTAGAAGAATGTTTGGCGACAAAAGAATTTTCGCGCGATTGGGGTCAATATGGCACCCGGGCGTTGGTGAAGGGTCGCGTGTGAAAAAAAAGTGTGCATCAAGGGGTGAGCATGTTACGAAGCGCGAGTGTGATACCGAGTGCGAGCGAGAATGCACGTCGGGGTGTACGGAGTGCGACACAAGGAGTGAAAGCGATACGGAGTGTATGTGCGAGGGTGAGTGTGACACGGAGAGTAAAGTGGTGGTGGAACGGGTGCGAGGATGCACGTATGGTGTCGTGGAGGTGTATAGGGACTCAAGACGCCAATGGTCGGAAACAGGTTTTACAAAAGGTCATGACTTTATTAACTGGTTGTTCACTTCATTCCAATACCAAATAACTACCGTTTAACTCAATGGACCAGGTAACTCTATCCTGATAGTCCCTCTTTCGTGGCCGATGTCTTCTCCGCAGCGCCGTACTCGTGGTACGCGTTCATTCCGTCGGGCAGGGCTTCTGAGGATGAGTGCTCTCTGACTCGAAGTCTCTTCTGTTTATATGGGCAAACTTCAGTTAATCCTCTGTGCGCTGAAATCGTAATCCCTTCTCCGCAGCAATGTTACTCAGTCATCCTGCTCGCCTTCCTGGCACCAACTCGCTCCTCCCTGCTGGGAATTTGCTTCATCCTCTTTGCATCCCGATGAAAGACAATAGTACGGGCTTGGGAATGTGTGTTAGCCCGGGGTCGTGCTAAAGCTACACAACAGGACTCCCAGCTTCGACAGGGCGAGATGCATTCCTGACATTCTTACGACCACCTGCTCGTACCTTGGTTCGTTACCAGTTCCAACCAATGAGTTACACTGAGTTACACTTCCACAATTCCCTCATCTTTTTGTTTTTTGTTTATATTAACCATTAATCTAAACATCAATATAAGTAAACAATCAATCACTACAAGTAAACATCAATACAATTTCCTTAGGCATACACCGTCATCCTGCAAGACTCTGATCACAAAACATTTCATTGGTCATTGACTCCTTCCATATTGTTAATTCAATCTATTTCATTTGCATCACAAATATCTTTGTAAAACAACACTTCACCATCACCAAGATACAACAATTTTGCTTCACCATTTTCAAGTTTTTAAGGCATCTGCAACATCTGGCAAAAACGTTTCCCTCCAAACAAACGTTGATTCTTTGTTTGAAAGGAAGGGCTGATCACTTGTGTTTGAATTCAGGTATGAAACATTTTCTTCTGTCTTTATAAACACCTGCACTACTTCGTGTAGGATTTCGCTGTTATGGTAACGGTGCGGAGTCATAGACTGACCCTGCTCTCCATGTAGCATTCTTGCCACTCTTGCTGTGGACCATAATGATTCCTTGAACAAGGCCTTCGCCCAGTTGTAGTCGACTTGCCTCCTCCCTCATTATGAGTGGGCAGCAAGTGTTGGTGTAATGTTGATTGGCCAGCAAGATGTGGAACAGGGATGCCGGATGCATCCACAATGATGTTGGGACCATGGTGTTCAGGTCATTCATGGTCCATACCAGGAGCAACCGGCAGAATCGTGCACAGCTGTTGTGACAAGGGCACAGCCGTTTTTTGCAGCTACATGCTGGTTCCCCGGACGTTGGTGAAGTAATAACATATGTCCCCGCATTTCACAGAGGTTGCAGGTAAAATGTCGTTGTCCTGCAACTTCTGATGTGATGAATGTTAGAAGCCTTCGAACAAGAGTAAGTGATCGCCTTTCTTTCATATGTTGCAGTGTGATCCAGGCAAATGGTCACATAAATTTCCTTGGTGAAGGTAAGCATCCATCTCCAAGTTACACGAGAGAATGTCTTCATCATTCTTTGAGAAAGAGGGTGTATGCCACGATTAACTTCATTTTTTTTAGCCACAAAATTTCTTTCTCGAACGTCTTCCCAATTCCGTTAGCACCCCCTTCAAATGTGATCTCGTCTTATCCTTATGCTCAGTCACATCTGAATCTGCTTTCCACACACACTGAATCAGATAGGGTACATCTTACCATGAAATCAGCATAATTATGTATATCTTCCGACAGTTTCACATTCAACAATTTGTTGTTTTCCCTTACAACATTCAAAAAGTTATATTCATTTATATGCGTCACACAAGTAATATTCAATCAGGTATGTATTTGACTACTAAACTAAGAATAGCATCCACAATTGCTTTCAGGTTAATATAGTTCAAAATTAACTCGCGCAGGTATTTTAGCACTACTCTAAGAAAATTAATTGTATATGATTACAATCACAAACAGGAATATCTGATTCCCACCAAAAATTTTCCCAAACCAACAAATTAAGCATAATGTATTATTACCATAATTCCTCCCCACTTTTCCTTTTCCCTTTTTTTTTTTTTTTTTTTTTTTTTTTAACAGTGTGTCACTCGTGGTGATATGAGTTCACTGATCTTGTAATTGACACAACTCATAACATTGTCGTTATGCCATTATCTTAATTCTACTGTATTCATTTGCAACATCACTTGATTTAATCTTTTAATCTCAGTATTTATGTCGCCATAAAAGTCTTCCTCTTGTGGTTCCACATTTCTTTCCTCATTTGTCACTTCATGCGTTATCATCGTGTTGTTGGTTACCTTATTCAAACACACCGTCACTAAGGCTTTCAAGCAAGCCACCACTAAAACAATTGCCAATATAACTACTAAACCAACAAACAAGTCTGCTACTCCTTGTATATATTCATACCTATGACATAATTATATGTCGATGACATTCAACATTATATACCAAACTAACAAGCTTCCTAAAAGGTAAATAAAGAAAATCCCTTAATATGTAACATAAATCAGATTATTTGTCTTACCCTGATCCCCCTATCTCCCGGGGTTGAACTCAATCGCCTGATCATGAGTGTAGTTGTGATACATTTTTTCACTCATGTTGTATTAATATCAGCAGGTAATTGTATGTCATGTAGGCAAATAAATGTCACTATCCCAAGTAGGAATATCACATGTTGAAAATGTAATGTTTATCAATGCAAGGGGTGTTAAAATGTAATTCAAATGACTGTAAATCACGACTATCATTTATCTGCCACTGAATGTTCTGCTGGGCTGCTAGGTGCAGCCTCATTTTCTGTGGGGTCGTCCACCTTAGCCCCATGTGCTTGCTTGCAATGAGAGGCATGAATCCAACTTTCTATTTTGGGTCCATATTATTTTTTTTTCTATTCTTATCAATCTCCTATGGTTTATCATTTCGTTCCAAGATACCGCAACCAAAGGTTTTAAACAAAGCTCTACCAAACTATTTCCAATGTGAACAAAAAATGCCAGTGAAACAATGATTCGAAGAATTAACTTCAAGGGGTCAATAAATTTATTCTATAACCAGATCTAATTTTCCCATCCAATAGTTTGCCTTGCCACATGTCATATTATAACACTTTAATAAACCTTCGAAAAATGTTTCCCATCTCAACAAATTTCCTTTTTACAAATAGCCATGTGTAACTTACGTATTTAACTACAATTTCCTCTCAATTTGTTTGGCCTAACTGGCCGCAAAAGTGGCTGCCAGCATGCAGTACCGTTTTTTATCTACCAAGGAAGTGCTCGTCCACACAAGACCTCTACCAAAATGTTGTTTGTAAAAACAAATCTGGGATTTCTGATTACATGGATGCACTCTCAGGACCACCTTGTTTGAAATTCCAACTTATTTCCTGGAAATCCTGGCAGTGTCCATATGTTTATACCTCTCCCACCCCCCCCCCCTTCACATGCCTCCCCCCCTTCACATGCCTCCCCCCCTTCACATGCCTCCCCCCCAAAGCCCTCTCCCTCCCACAGATCTCTCGATGTCTCCATGTCTCTCGGTCCCTGCTCTCAAATGTTGTGTTTGTGTCCTTCCCCCTCTCTCCCCATCTTGTCTACCGCTCCCGATGTTATTTGTTTTATGTGTCTGTTTGTCTTTCTGTGTGATTAATGTTCGCTCTTTCACGAGCCTCGATCTTGTATACAAAAACAAAAAAAAAAACAAAAAAAAAAAAAAAAAAAAAAAAAAAAAAAAAAAAAAAAGGACATTTTCAGGCTGCTGTTAACAATCCACTATGATAAATTAATTCCTTTACCCACAATCAAATAATTAGTACAAATTGAGGATATTATCCCTCTGACATTCATTTATAGATTCATTATGTTGGATCTAATATATATATATATATTTTTTCCCAATAATTTCGCACTGCTGTAAGGAAGAACAATAGCTCTCATAAGTCTTAGTAATATCGTACTTAATTTACCCAGCATCGAAGAATTTATTTACTATCCATTCTCATCTGTTAACCAGTGACTTTGCTTGAACTCCAGAACTCAAAACTCACAATAGTTCAAACCAGCAAAATTTCCTTTACTATTTTCCCATATCATCTATGCCTTATACACATCCATACATACAGCCCAATTTATATTCTGATAAAATTCAAGTTTATATATATATAAAATCCGTGAGCAGAGTACTCTGGGAAGTCAGTGTAAGACCTCTCCAAAATTTGGCTAATTTTGTACTCCCACATTTTTTATGAAGCTCATATCCATAAATAGCTTTAATTCTCATATAAATTCTATCACAATGGAATCCCAAGATTACTTCCAATTTTTACTATTAATGAATAGCTGCTCATAACTCAGCAAATCAAATCTTTATTCTCCATCTCCCTTGACAAAAGTGATAATTTTCATAATCAAATTATATTTCTATTTTTTTATTTTACGAATTCTCTCGATATGCGATCCCATCCCCATGGAACTATCTATTTTCAGACAAGGCACACTGTCGGTGTCAACAATCTTGTAAGATTGATACACAAAAACAAAAACACTGACACACAAAATACCCACACACACATGCATTATGCGTATTTGTTTGCGTTGGAACCCTTATTTACAGATCCGGATGGGTGTCAACTTTATTTCAATTTCTCAAAATTTGTCCTTCAATTTTATAAGCGCTAATACACAAATGGACCAAAAGGTTTATTCTTAGAAAACCCCTATGACGTCACATTGACATTACCCTTTCAGTTCCCACAATAATTTATCCAAATTTGACTACCCACCCATTTGTATGTCAGTCGACCACTGACCTATCAATCGTGCGGAACAATAGTCCAAAATTCCCACCTGATCATGATGTGACTCTTGTCACTTGGTTTGCCAAAAAAAAATTGCAAAGCAATTGTTCCAAACTTTGTAAATTTAAAATTTTGTGCCCAACATAAAAGATCCAATTTCGGCATTTGATCAATTAATTATCAATTTGCTTACAAGCAAAAGAAAAATGAATAATTCTTGCTCCGAAAACTTTTCACACCCAAGAATCATCGACAGTTATTCATGTTTGTCCAGTAATCTAATTTGTTGAGGCCAATCGTCATTTGGGATTTGTCGCAATGAAGGCCTAATCATTGTCTGAGGTATCGGTCAGCACTGGTACCCTTGATCTTGGTTTACCCTATGAACTTGTCTTCCTTTTGGTATACGGACATCCTCTTTTCCAATGTCCCATCCGTCCACACTTGAAACACCGCTTTCTGTCGTTGCCTGGTCTGTGCACCTGTGCACTTGTATCGCTGGGCTGCATGTCTACATCCCTGAGTTGCCACTGCAATCTCTCGTTATCTCCTGAAACACGAAAAAATTCTCTGTACCGTCCTTTTTGGGGAGACAACTGGAAATCAGATGGGACAACTGTCACTTTCATTCCTAATTTCGAGGGCAGTTGTGCATTTGTCTCCTCCACTGTATCCTGTATCCTTTTTATTTTAAGTTCTAGATCCGTTATCCGTTCTTGCTGTTCCCGTTGTCTGGATTCACCATCCCAAAGATGGAATGCAAGCCAGTCTACCGTTAGATTCTGTCTCTTCCTGGCTTTCAATCTTTGTTCCAATCTTTCCAATCGACTTCGCTCAAATGTACCATCTCTTGGAAACTCCTCATCATGTCCCATTGTCCACAAATACCAATTCTCGACCTGCCTTATAGCTTCGGCACCATAACGGTCGTACATATGATGTGTACAAGTACCTTTTTGTGGAATCTCTGGTTGTCCTTGTGTATTCTTTCAGGCTCCATTTCCCATTCTGCCTTTTATCAAAGTAGCGTTGGATGTGTTGTAGTTTGTTCCTCTAAAGCTTCACTCGTACCTCCAGGAAGGATCTCTCCACCTGTTCAAACGGTGATTTCCAGAGAATCTCTCTCACCTGTGGCTTTTGCACAATCCAATCTCACAGATCAGTATTTGCAGATGAGCCAGAGGGTCAGTATGAAATGGGTGAATCCTCAGGTGTCCGCTCTGTTGAAGGGGAAATCACACAATGGTAACCGCACATGTATATTGTTACGGACACGACTTATTAAGATGTTATGATGGGCCGAGCGGAATGGCCGCCGTGTTCGCACAGTTTACCCGATTCCACCCGAACGTTGACCGAATCGCGCTACGCTAAATCAATGAAGGAAAGGACACAACGGCTGGGATTAATGCAACGACACAAGGGGTACAGTTCTCAAGACCTCCGGAGGAGGATATAATTGGTGATGCAGAAACGGGTAGATTACACGGTAAGAGGTAAAGCACAGAAAAGATGGGCACTTAAACACAGTCTTATCTATCCCCGACAGACCACAGACAAACGGGACAAGACTGACTTACACGGGGATTGATGGCAAGGAAGGACAGGCAGTCGATAGCACAAGGTGCACCTTGGCTCAGGGGCAGAATCAACACGGTCCGGTCCAGAGATGCGGGGAGGTATTGTCGCGCTCGGAGGTGGCGTCTTCTCTCTCCAAGCTGAGGGCGCATCTGACGTCACCTCCCTCTTCCTGCGCATGCTCAGCGGGGAGTGACACACCCTCGGCTCGTTGGCCCCGCCCCAGATGGGATCGGTCCGCCGCTCCTATTGGGTGCGGGGGGTTACCGGGCTCCGCCCTTGACGAGGAGCTGACAGCGAGCCCCTGCGTGGTAACCCCGTCGGAGCACATGTTCAATGGCGGCTAACCAAGCCGGAGTGAGGACGCGCACTCACCGCGCCGCCGCCGCCACTGTTGTTGTTGTTGGTGTTGTTGTTCCATGAGGAAGAGCTGCGGGGAGGTATTGGGAGGTCCTAAACTTCCTACGTGCCATACAATCACATTCTGGTGCAACGAAGAGTCAGAATTAATGGAAACGAGTCCTTAACTGACATAGACTAAGAATAACTAGCAAGATGTCCTATCGTTGTCTACGTGAGGTGTGGTGGACCTGGATGCGACATTTAATGGGGGAAATAGGGGAAGGTCGGGTCTACAGAGTGTTGTTTACAGAAAATGGGACTAGGGAATGGGGGATTGGGGATAGTTGGGAAGTATTGGGGAAATAGGGGAATATTTACAAGCGGATATGGATGGAGGCCAATCTCATATCCGCAACATTGCACCCTTCTCTACCTCGGGGCGTGCCGACCCGATAAATTTTTACTTACTTTAGTGTGGCACTCAGATGTAGTTCCCTCTACTATTAACTCAACCCTGAGTGCGACAGTTTTACAGATGTTCACAAATGAGTAAATATGTCCCCCTGCGACGTTGCACCCTTCTCCTACCAGAAACACACCCACAGGATAACCGAATCGCGGAAAGAATCCTCAAACTAAACATACAGCCGGTAGGGAGCATTATTTACACAAGACTGATATTTACACTACGATCCAGGACCTGTTCTTTGAGGAACACATGCAGATGTTATGCATAGAGAGAGAGCACGCATGCCAGCATCGATACACCAACCCACGAGTGCCCTGTGGCCCTACGGCCTTTAATAATGTGCAGAGCACCCCATCCAAGCACCAAAAGCACCACCCCATACACACAGTCAGCACCATCCGGTACACCAATAAAGTGTTCATAGTCACCGGTGGTGTCGCAGCCGGCCGATGTTCTGCCGCTGGTCTTGCCTTCATGTAGTGCACTTGGCCTTCTGGCTTTTAGGAATAAAGAAAGGCGCCAACCGCGTCCATTTCTGAATTGTGGCCGTCAGGGGGCCAACTATAAGTGGTTCACCTGTATGGCATAGGTGCCACGTTGACCCAGAGGTCCATCAACGGGTGGTGCTTGCCCGCAAAAGAACTGCGGTCCATGGTGGGCGGCCACAAAAATTGCGGTCCATATGGTGTATCGATCCAGGCAGCAAGCAGCGAAAGTACAGGCCCACAACTGCGGAGCCAGCACCTCTCTCTCCTCTCTCTCTGCCCCAAAGCCAGATCCTCGGAGGTGGGAGACAAAAGAAAACAAGTGAGTAAGGTGGTAAGGGCGCAAAAGTGCACGCAATATAAGGTAATGCACACTGGGGGCACATGGGAACCAGGTGAGACAGGTACGTTCCTACCGTACGCCCCCCCCCCCACCAGGTAACCTACATTGCCCCTCCCTTACCCCTTACTGTATCTACAAAACCCCACACTACCCATAAACATCTACTTTACACATCAACAAACGTCCCTACTGTCTTCCCCGTTCCTCCCATAAACCAAATTCGTCTTCTCTCCCTCCTAACCAATCAAATTTGCCATTTCCAACTCTCATCAAAATTTGCCATCTCCAACTCAACATCAAAATTTGCCATCACCAATTCATCATCAGTCCCTCCTAAGGAGGGAGAGATGGAATCACCCCAATGTCTCATCCACGTCGTGATGCGTCTCACAAATCCAACAGCAATTCTCATTTCCTGCAACACAGAACAAGGGAACACAGGTGTGGAGTCATCATCATCACCTCAGGTAAGTGGCTGCGTATGGTGCGACAGATTCATCAATCCTAACTATTTCCTAAATTACTTTAACAACTTTACATTACCCGGGGTCTTTCCCTGCCAATCCATTGGCCAACTTACACTATGGGTTCTAAAAACCAATTCCCATTGACCAAACTGTGGTGCTTCTCAATTTGGGGTCTCACTCCCCCGATTCATCTCCTGGTGCCCTCGCACAATTTCTGGGCTGTGACGTGTAGATCTCCCAGCAGGTCTACCCACCTGCACAACTCCACCACTGTAGTTGCCACCCGAGCTTACCTGCTCCTCACCCTAACCTAACTAACTGGGGAAGGCCCTCTCGCACTCTCACCCCCTCAGTGCCCTCTCTGGCACGGGCTGCCCGATCCACACCCGGGATCCTCAGGCACCCACTGACACTAACGGCTCCCAGAGCCCACCTGCGGCCTCACCTGGCCGACATCCTCACAGTGGTGGAGTGCCCAAACCAACTACACACACTAACAGGCTACACGCCCAGCCATTTCCACAACACTAATGCACCCATCCACAATACCATTCTGCATCCGCACCACAAATGCCAATATCCAACCACAATTTACCTATACCCTCTACCTAACACTTACACTACCCGCCCCGGGTACTCCTGAAAGGGGTCCACTCTTCCCCCATCCACACCCTCGCACCATGCACACCACTCCGTACCACTTACTCCATGTATTCCACACACCTGTACTTGCACACCTGTGCTCTCACACCTGGTGCCACCTGCACCCTTCTCTCCCCAAGCGCATTCGCGCTGATCCACAACACTCACTACTCATACACTGCTCCACACACCTGTCCAGTTCTCACACAGCATCATCTCATCTAACTACTCCCCTCTGAAACTAGCGCTTCCCAGTCGTCCCTTTAAACTATTGCGCTCCCACGTCATTATCATCCACACTAGGCTACCTGCGTCCCCACTACAGGTATCAGTCACTAACTAACCTTAACGTTACCTAATGTCATCTCCGCTAGATCCCTACACACAATATAACCTAACCCACCCGGGCTAGTTTTCACTGCCATACACCCCATAAACTATAGCGCATTTGCCCCACGTATCATGGGAGGGGTGGCAGGGATGCCACCCTTACCCACCGTCATATGGCGCGAGTGGGACCTTGTGGGACCACCTCGTATGTGAGTCGTTGCCCGCCTGCCGGACCCTGTGCGTCGCCCCTTGCGGGGTCAGCGCGGGGCCGAACCGGCCGGGCCCCCACAGTACATTACCCCCAAGGGGCTCTCGTGCCTCCCCTGTCCCTCTAAAAACTACCCCTGTTGGTGTCGATGCATGGGTCACACTTCCGCAACCCGCTACAGATTCCATACCACCACAACCTTGCTCACCCACACCTCGCACCTCTCCCATCACCGGACCCTCTTGCTCGCACCCTCGTTCCATACCCTCCGGACCAGCCATACACCTCACTCTTGGCCTCTCACGAACATCCGGGTCTATCTCGACCCCCAAGCTTATTAAATCACCTGGCGCATCATACGCACGACCATATTGGTCACCACTTACACCGGGTCCTCTTTCTCTTCGCTTCTCCTCCATCACCTGCGAATCCCTCATCCGGTTAATGAGCACATCATCACGATCCGAACACAGACTTTGGACCAATTCGTTTACTTCCTCCTTTATCTCTTTCTTAACCTCTCTCCGTCGCTTCTTAATTTCGCTCACCCCTTCTTCCACTTCTTCTAATTTCTGCTTCACCTCCTTCATCTCCTCGTGCGCCCCCTTAAGTTCTTCCTCTAACTCCACCTTATTTTTTTCTATGTGCTCCCGCACCTCCCGCTCTTTAACCTCCATCACCTCTACCACCGTGTTCATTTTCCTCGTCAAGTCCTCGTGTACCGTCTGACACTGCCTCTTCGTCGCTATCAAGTCGTCTTTTAGTTCTTTCTGTGTCGCTTTTAACCCTCCTAGTACCGCAGTGTTCCTTTGTACCTGCTCCACTAACTCAGTCTGTCCCACCGTCAGCTGTTCCACCTCCTGCGTCAGGTCCTCTATGCCCCCTTGTAACTTTACAGTCCCCTTTCTCACCTCCTTCTCCATGCGCTCCTCACAGTGCCTCACCTCCTCGCGCACTCCTCCGACCTCCTCACTCACCATGCGATCCATGGTCTCCCCACATTTTTGCATGCGGTCACCCATTCTGTTGGTTATTGCTTCAATTTGGTTTCCCAATCGCTCACTCCGAGCATCCATCCGGTTCCCCATTACCCCCATTTGCTCACTCTGAGCCCTCATTTGCTCACTCTGCAGGTTGAGGGACGCCTGCATTTGTACCATAAATTTCTCCATGAGGGCCTGCATTTGGGCCACCCCTCCCACTTGTGCAGCGGGTGCGGCCGCCGGAGCCATGTGCGAGGCGCCATTTTGCGAACCTGCCGCCCTCACTGCTTCGCTCTCCTCATGTCCCTCAATTTGGTCCTGGATCGACCCTGCCTCACTCTCCTCTACCGGAACACAGCCGTCTTGATCTGCCATAGCGCGACTTTCAAAATTCGGGTTTTTATTTTTGTAAAACAAAATCAAATTTCGCCGTTAATAATTTCGAGCGCGTGAAGCGCGCTCCGGGTCCGATCTCACTCCTCAACACCAATTGTTACGGACACGACTTATTAAGATGTTATGATGGGCCGAGCGGAATGGCTGCCGTGTTCGCACAGTTTACCCGATTCCACCCGAACGTTGACCGAATCGCGCTACGCTAAATCAATGAAGGAAAGGACACAACGGCTGGGATTAATGCAACGACACAAGGGGTACAGTTCTCAAGACCTCCGGAGGAGGATATAATTGGTGATGCAGAAACGGGTAGATTACACGGTAAGAGGTAAAGCACAGAAAAGATGGGCACTTAAACACAGTCTTATCTATCCCCGACAGACCACAGACAAACGGGACAAGACTGACTTACACGGGGATTGATGGCAAGGAAGGACAGGCAGTCGATAGCACAAGGTGCACCTTGGCTCAGGGGCAGACTCAACACGGTCCGGTCCAGAGATGCGGGGAGGTATTGTCGCGCTCGGAGGTGGCGTATTCTCTCTCCAAGCTGAGGGCGCATCTGACGTCACCTCCCTCTTCCTGCGCATGCTCAGCGGGGAGTGACACGCCCTCGGCTCGTTGGCCCCGCCCCAGATGGGATCGGTCCGCCGCTCCTATTGGGTGCGGGGGGTTACCGGGCTCCGCCCTTGACGAGGAGCTGACAGCGAGCCCCTGCGTGGTAACCCCGTCGGAGCACATGTTCAATGGCGGCTAACCAAGCCGGAGTGAGGACGCGCACTCCCCGCGCCGCCGCCGCGCCGCCGCCGCTGTTGTTGTTGTTGTTGGTGTTGTTGTTCCATGAGGAAGAGCTGCGGGGAGGTATTGGGAGGTCCTAAACTTCCTACGTGCCATACAATCACATTCTGGTGCAATGAAGAGTCAGAATTAATGGAAACGAGTCCTTAACTGACATAGACTAAGAATAACTAGCAAGATGTCCTATCGTTGTCTACGTGAGGTGTGGTGGACCTGGATGCGACATTTAATGGGGGAAATAGGGGAAGGTCGGGTCTACAGAGTGTTGTTTACAGAAAATGGGACTAGGGAATGGGGGATTGGGGATAGTTGGGAAGTATTGGGGAAATAGGGGAATATTTACAAGCGGATATGGATGGAGGCCAATCTCATATCCGCAACAATATCTATATATAAACTCACCACCTTGCTCAATTTTCCAAGGTTGTCTTCACATTGATAATATCTCACAAAGATATCAAAGCTTCTTTCTTGAGACCGCATTTTCATCAATCAAACAATCAATATATTCAATTCAATTTATTCAGTTCACTTTATTCAGTTAAATTTATTCAATTAAATTTATTCAGTTCAATTCAATTATTCAATTTCAATTAATTTATCAATATTCATCAATAAATCAAATTAATCATTTTGGATGACTCCTTGCATAAGCCCTTTCCCCAATGATGTCAGGCCAGGTCCATCTATTGACTGCGATCGAAGCTCATCGGTCGTCACCTCTGGTTCATACCTCATGTCAATTGACGAATCACTGTTCTGTCCTAGGGTCATATCTGACCTATTTTTCCATTTTGCCTGGTCTCCACAAATTTTCTTTGCAACCACTAAAGGCAACTCATCCTTCATTCGTGAGACCGCCAAAATGGATGGCAGATATTAAAGTTCTTTGGGAAAAATATCTCATCATTTTTCTTTTAATAGTACCCAAATCTCTTGGCAATATAAATTTCGTAAAACTCCTGAAATAAGACTGTAAAATTCCTTCAATCATGCTAAATTTTGAAACTCCATCGCTTGTAACACCCAATTTATCCCATAGGGCTTGAACGTTCTTTCCCAAGTTCATGCAATCATTCTGCATTTGAACCCTATGATATCATTCATAATAATCATCATGATTTTATAGTCATGGTCCTATCATAATCATCTATTTAAAACGAACATTTCCTTTATCACCACAGCTATGTGGTATAATCAACAATAGAATAAAACTGTACATAGCAACAGGCTACCTCATGGCCACTTAGTATACCTATTGACAATAAGTCATAACAATATCGAATAATCATTGAACAATTAAAAATCGCTTCTACTGCTCCAGCCGCAGCATTCGTCATTTTGTCTGCTCATCCGCGTGACCAAAACGAAATAAAGGGAGCTCAACCATTACACAGCGCTTTTAATGGCGCATGCCATAGGAACTCAACGCAATTTCAACTCGGCCAGAAAAACGAGCAAATTTTGCAGGATGTTAACTGGAATTAGCCGTGAAAATATATACAAAATACACAAAAATACACACCCACAAAAATAAACAACAAAACCCAAACAAACCCAAGGTCGACCATCTTACACAGTAAATTACATCATTTCAGCATCGTATTGATTGCTGAAATATTCCAGGGTTTATACACACCTTAAAAGAGGTATGCTTTGTGGTGTTGCCCCCTCCCACGTTTATTCCAGGGTTTATACACACCTTAAAAGAGGTATGCATGGTGTTGCCCCCTCCCACTTTTAATTACTCATTAAATTACTCATTAAATTACTCATTAAATTACTCATTAAATTACTCATTAAATTAACTTACATCGTTTCAGCATTGTATTGATTGCTGAAATATTCCAGGGTTTATACACACCTTAAAAGAGGTATGCGTGGTGTTGCCCCCTCCCACGTTTATTCCTCATTAAATTACTCATTAAATTAACTTACATCGTTTCAGCATTGTATTGATTGCTGAAATATTCCAGGGTTTATACACACCTTAACAGAGGTATGCGTGGTGTTGCCCCCTCCCACTTTTAATTAAATTACATCGTTTCAATTAAAAAAAACATCGCTTCTACTGCTCCAGCCGCAGCATTCGTCACTTTGTCTGCTCATCCGCATGACCAAAACGAAATAAAGGGAGCTCAACCATTACACAGCGCTTTTAATGGCGCATGCCATAGGAACTCAACGCAATTTCGACTCGGCCAGAAAACGAGCAAATTTTGCAGGATGTTAACTGGAATTAGTCGTGAAAATATATCCAAAATACACAAAAATACACACCCACACAAATAAACAACATTTATTCCGTTCAACAGAACAAACATTTCCTATATCATGACATGCATGTCTTCAAAATTATATGACCAAGAGAAAAAGTAAAACTAATTAAAACTGCGGGCAATGATGATCCGGGGACCATACCGCTCCATCCTGATTGGACGGGTGCGTGCTAGAGTCGTTAACAACGACAGTCCAGATCCGATTGTTCAAAATTTCAACTCAATCGATCGAAAAATGAACGCAGGGATGCATTTTAAAGGTGCAGTGGCACTAACTGAGTTGCCACGAATATGGCCACGAAATTGCCAATATGGCCATCACAAAATATTTTCCTTAATCAATTGGCTCATAGCATAACCAATCTGCAAGTATTTCATCCGAAGATGTATCTCTGAGGAATTTTAATTAAATAAGTCATTTATAAATCAACGAGTTAATTTATTAAATGATTAATCAATAAATCAAAATTATCCTTGACAGCCACATCACTTGGTCAGTGTCATGTCCAAATATCAGCTTCCTTACTCAAAAGGTGCCTGAGTTAATGTTATGTAATTACTGTCATAAGATTACTGTAATTACTGTAATGATTACTGTAATTACTGTAATTACCGGAACTGTAATTACTGTAATTACCTCAGGTAATTACTGTAATGTAATTACTGTAATGTAATAACAAATGTAATTAATTAAATAAGTACTTCATTAATCGCTAATAATTAAATAACTCGTGAATTCTTATCCGATTTACTTAACATTTGAGTGTTCCCAAAACGTTGGAGCAAAACGTTGCAACAACGAATGTGAAACGTTGTAGTGACGTTGTGGAAACGTCAGCAAAACCCAACATTTGAATGTTCCCAAAACGTTGGAGCAAAATGTTGCAACAACGAAAGTGAAACGTTGTAGCGACGTTGTGGAAACGTCAGCAAAACCCAACATTTGAATGTTCCCAAAACGTTGGAGCAAAACGTTGCAACAACGAAAGTGAAACGTTGTGGCGACGTTGTGGAAACGTTAGCAAAACCCAACATTTGAATGTTCCCAAAACGTTTATTCTTTGTCTGTCTCTCTCTATGTCTCTCTCTCTCTCTGTCTGTCTGAATATCATCTTTATCTCTGTCTGTCTCTCTCTATGTCTTTCTCTCTCTTTCTTTCTGTCTCTCTCTATGTCTCTCTCTCTCTGTCTATCTGTCTGTCTGTCTCTCTCTATCTGTCTGAATATCATCTTTATCTCTGTCTGTCTCTCTCTATGTCTCTCTCTCTTTTTATTTCTGTCTCTCTCTCTCTGTCTGTCTCTCTCTATGTCTCTCTCTCTGTCTATCTCTCTCTCTGTCTGTCTGACTCTCTGTCTGTCTCTCTCTGTCTGTCTGAATATCATCTTTATCTCTGTCTGTCTCTATGTCTCTCTCTCTTTCTTTCTGTCTCTCTTTCTGTCTCTCTGTCTGTTTGTCTCTCTCTGTCTATCTGTCTGTCCATCTCTCTGTTTATCTCTCTCTCTGTCTGTCTCTCTCTATGTCTCTCTCTCTCTGTCTGTCTGAATATCATCTTTATCTCTGTCTGTCTCTCTCTCTATGTCTTTCTCTCTCTGTCTGTCTGAATATCATCTTTATCTCTGTCTGTCTCTATGTCTCTCTCTCTCTTTCTTTCTGTCTCTCTTTCTGTCTCTCTGTCTGTTTGTCTCTCTCTGTCTATCTGTCTGTCTCTATGTCTCTCTCTCTGTCTATCTCTCTCTCTGTCTGTCTGACTCTCTGTCTGTCTCTCTCTGTCTGTCTGAATATCATTTTTATCTCTGTCTGTCTCTATGTGTCTCTCTCTCTTTCTTTCTGTCTCTCTTTCTGTCTCTCTGTCTGTTTGTCTCTCTCTGTCTATCTGTCTGTCTGTCTCTCTGTTTATCTCTCTCTGTGTCTGTCTCTCTCTATGTCTCTCTCTCTCTGTCTGTCTGAATATCATCTTTATCTCTGTCTGTCTCTCTCTATGTCTTTCTCTCTCTGTCTGTCTGAATATCATCTTTATCTCTGTCTGTCTCTATGTCTCTCTCTCTCTTTCTTTCTGTCTCTCTTTCTGTCTCTCTGTCTGTTTGTCTCTCTCTGTCTATCTGTCTGTCTCTATGTCTCTCTCTCGCTGTCTATCTCTCTCTCTGTCTGTCTGACTCTCTGTCTGTCTCTCTCTGTCTGTCTGAATATCATCTTTATCTCTGTCTGTCTCTATGTCTCTCTCTCTCTTTCTTTCTGTCTCTCTTTCTGTCTCTCTGTCTGTTTGTCTCTCTCTGTCTATCTGTCTGTCTCTATGTCTCTCTCTCTGTCTATCTCTCTCTCTGTCTGTCTGACTCTCTGTCTGTCTCTCTCTGTCTGTCTGAATATCATCTTTATCTCTGTCTGTCTCTATGTCTCTCTCTCTCTCTTTCTTTCTGTCTCTCTTTCTTTCTCTCTGTCTGTTTGTCTCTCTCTGTCTATCTGTCTGTCTGTCTCTCTGTTTATCTCTCTCTCTGTCTGTCTCTCTCTATGTCTCTCTCTCTCTGTCTGTCTGAATATCATATTTATCTCTGTCTGTCTCTCTCTATGTCTTTCTCTCTCTTTCTTTCTGTCTCTCTCTATGTCTCTCTCTCTCTGTCTATCTGTCTGTCTGTCTCTCTCTATCTGTCTGAAAAGCTTATTCATTTTTATTTTATTTAAATCCCCCTAGCCGTTCCAAAATATAAGCACATTGCAATGGGGGAAAATATAAAAGTGCATTTTTCCCATCCAATTTGACTGAGAAAAAATATCTGTATATACTAATTTCTTTGTCCGCCGCCTTAATCGCACACCTTGAGCGGGCAGCTCAGGGGTACGTCTTCAAGTGCTAAACACATGTACCAGCCTTGTACATTCCACGAATCCTGCACCAAATTTTCTCATACTCACTCAAATTAGATCCATTGCACATATCTGTTCATGAAATTTCACAAATGATCACATATAATTAATATTGCAATGACCTCTAAACATTCATAAATCATTCCACTTGTTCAAAGAACGTTCATTTCGCAAGAAAGAGCGGGGGCAAGAGACAGGTAGCCGAAATGGAAATGAGGGACAATGAGGGACAGTGAGGGAGTGTCGGTATGCAATTTTCATCCAATCGCCATCTTTCACAATAATTCTGGACCGGCATGAGATGGCGTTGTCTGTCATTAATTTATATGTTAATCAAATGAGTTTTAGAAATGGCGGGAAAACTGAAAAAAATATTATTTATTTATTTATTTAAAACGGGTGTACACGATTGTACACGTGTACGGACCTTACCGAACCTTACCGAACCGGCAAACAAATCGCCTCATGGTGCACTTCATGAGCCGATTTGCCTGCGGACCAGAGTAAGGCTCTTAACACCCAGCGTATAACGTACGCATCCTCGCAAACACACGAATAATAGAATCATTTAAAACGTTCCATCCGTGACTTTTACCTCGGACGGTCGTGACAAAAATACGTTTACACTCCTTGGATTGTCGTTATGTTACCTATAGCGCGGTATTGGTGCGTAGAGAAACCCACCACCACCTCCTTCACCATGTCTGTACACAAACTAAACACAGGTTCGTATATCATAATGGACAAAAAAACAAGACACACTTACCTTTTAAAGATCTTGTATGTGTCCAATTGATTCCAGCGGTGCCTCCATATTGTCGTGGAGGTGTATAGGGACTCAAGACGCCAATGGTCGGAAACAGGTTTTACAAAAGGTCATGACTTTATTAACTGGTTGTTCACTTCATTCCAATACCAAATAACTACCGTTTAACTCAATGGACCAGGTAACTCTATCCTGATAGTCCCTCTTTCGTGGCCGATGTCTTCTCCGCAGCGCCGTACTCATGGTACGCGTTCATTCCGTCGGGCAGGGCTTCTGAGGATGAGTGCTCTCTGACTCAAAGTCTCTTCTGTTTATATGGGCAAACTTCAGTTAATCCTCTGTGCGCTGAAATCGTAATCCCTTCTCCGCAGCAATGTTACTCAGTCATCCTGCTCACCTTCCTGGCACCAACTCGCTCCTCCCTGCTGGGAATTTGCTTCATCCTCTTTGCATCCCGATGAAAGACAATAGTACGGGCTTGGGAATGTGTGTTAGCCCGGGGTCGTGCTAAAGCTACACAACAGGACTCCCAGCTTCGACAGGGCGAGATGCATTCCTGACATTCTTACGACCACCTGCTCGTACCTTGGTTCGTTACCAGTTCCAACCAATGAGTTACACTGAGTTACACTTCCACAATGGGATGAACGGCGAGGGTGTGCGAGAAAGCACACCTGCGTTGGTGGTAGCGCGAGTGCGAGGGAGCACATCGGAGCACGGTAGTGGGTGGATGCAAGAGTGCACGCCCATGGTGAGTGTTACGGAGGACGTAATGGAGGAAAGGGGTGGACCGAGGTGTGCGAACGGCGAGTGTGTGCAGGAGTGTGCGCGAGAGGTGTGGTGTGTAACAGGGAGTGTGTTGGTGGAATGTACGGAAGGCGTTGGAACGCCGGGCTTTGTGAGTGTGAAACGGGTCGCGTGGTGTGAGCATGCAAGTAAAGCATCGACGTTGACCGGGTTAGCAGTTAGGGTGACGGATAGCTGATGCGAGCACTCGGGGCGCGGTGCGCTTTGTTGGATGCCAGGCCCGGCGCGGATCGATACTGCGTCGCTTCTCTTCGAAGCGTCGTTGCCGATTCGGGCCTGGCCCCGCCCTGCACGGCCGAGTCCGGGCCTTGTCGGGCGAGGCGACCGGTCCGGTTCAAGGGCGAGTGTGAGGAAGCGGGACGGTGCCCCCTGGCGGGGACGGGGTTCCGACCGGGCGAGCCTCAGCCATCGGGCCTGGGACCGTAAGGTACCGAGCCGCGATGATGCGTGGAACCTCGGCCCGAGCATGCCTCCTCCCCAGAGTCGTGAATGCCGGACGGATCCAACTGCAGGCGACCAAACCACCCGAATTCATTGCTCGGCTTTACGAAGCCGAGTTTAATGATGTCATGACGCACCGAGGCTAGGATATAGCGGACTGTGATGATGATGATGATGATAGTGTTTTTGATCCGAAATTTAGAAAAGTGAATAGAATTGGCAGTAATTGGCAAATTTTTGATTGGTTGCAATTTGGTGTGCAAAATTGATAGTGGGAGATACCCGATGTGGTGGGATGGCAACTCTGCCATCTCTCACAACGGGGGCAAAGGAGCACTAGTTTTATGGGGTTGGCAGTGAAAACTAGCCCGGGAGGGTTAGGATATAATGATAGGGATCTCGAGAAAATGACCTTAGGTAACGTTAAGGTTAGGTAGTGACAATGATACCTGTAGTGGGGACGCAGGTAGATTAGTGTGGATGATAATGACGTGGTATGTGCTTCGTTTAAAGGGGAGACGGGGAGCACTAAGTTAGCAGGGCAACAGGTAGATTAGATGATGCCGTGTGAGTGTTGGAGGTGTATTCAGAAGTGTATTGTGAAAAGTGTGTGAAGAACAGGTGTGATTGCACAGGTGTGCAACTGAACAGGTGTATGGAGCAGTGTTTGAGTGAGTGATAGTGATGTGAGTTGTGCTGACCAAATGGTCCCGGAAGGAAGGAGGGTGCAGGTGGCACCAGGTGTGATTGCACAGGTGTGCAACGACAGGTGTATGGAGAATGGTTGTGTGGAATACATGGAGTGTGGAATATATGGAGTATTGGAATGGATGGTCGTGGAGTGAGTATGGTGGAAACTATGGAGTGGAGTGGATGGTGCGAAGGTGTGAATGGGGGAAGGGTGGACCCCCATCACGAATACCCGGGGAGGGTAGTGTAAGTGTTAGGTAGAGGGTATAGGTAAATGGATGTCGGCCAGGTGAGGCCGCAGGTGGGCTCTGGGAGCCGGTAGAGTTGTTGTGGATGGGGCCCGAGGATCCGGAGGACGGACCCGGGTAGCCCAGTGCCAGAGGGCACCAAGGGGTGACAGAGCCAGGAGGGGCCTTGCCCAGTTAGATAGGTTAGGGTGAGGAGCTAGGTAAGCTCGGGTGGCAACTACAGTGGTGGAGGTGTGCAGGTGGGTAGACCTGCTGGGAGAGCTACATGACCCAGCCCGGAAATTGTGCAAGGGCACCGGAAGATGAATCGGGGGAGTGAGACCCCAAAATAAGGAAGCACCACAGTTTGGTCAATGGGAATTTGGTTTTTAAAACCACATAGAGTAAGATTGCCAATGGTTTGGCAGGGAAAGACGCCGGGTAGTGTAAAGTGTGTTAAAGTCATTTAGAGGATAGTTAGGATGAGGAATCTCCTTGCACCATCTACATCCACTCACCTGAGATGACGTACCTCCACACCATGCCAGGTTGTTTTTATTATTTTTATTGATGCAAATGTTTGGATTGTGAGACGCATCATGACGTGGGTGTGACATTGTGCTTGATGTTCCATCTCTCCCTCCTTATGAGGATTGATGATAAATTGGTGATGGCAAATTTTGAAGTAGAGGGATTGTGGAGACGAATTTGGTATAGGGGGAAGATGTGACGGTAGCGACGGATTTGTAAATGTGTAGATTTTGTACATATGGGGTAAAGGCAAGGGTAGTGTAGGTGACAGGGGGGGGGGGGTGACGTACGGTAGGGACGAGCTTTCTCACTTTGCTCTCCGTACGCACTTCGCCTTGCATTGCCTTATTGATGTGTACCCTTGTGACCTTGCCCCTCGCTCATCTGTCTTTTCCCCCCTTTGTCTCCCACATGAGGACCTGTGCGCCACGAGGCGCCGAGGGGAGCGTGCGTGAGTCGGCCATTGTGCGCCCGAACCTCTCGCAACCACAGCTGTCTGCATCGATGCACCACATTATGGACCACATGTCTGTGGCTGAGCACCACTTATGGACCCCATGGGTTGGGGCATGGCCCCTCTGCTGGAACCGGCCATGAAGGCCCGAGATCTTGCTGGCGGAGCTTGGCCACAGGGCACCGATGCCCCACAGGTGAACCATACATAGTCGGCCCCTGTGGGCCATAAATAAAAGAAATGGACACGTTTTGTGCAAGTTTTTATTGCAAATAGGCCGCCAGAAAAGAAGATGACAACATCTGGAAGATAGTAATAGCCAGCAGAGGGAGCCGAAAAGCAAGAGACCACCTGCAGGGTTAGGGGTTGTTGGTTTATTTTTATTATTGAACAATGGTGACTGTGCACCGATTGGTGCTTGAGGGTGTTTTCGTGCGTTTATGGGTGCTTTCATGGTGCATTGATGCAGAGCAGACTGTCTCCCCCCCCCCCCCCCCCCCCCCAAAAGAACAATCACAGGTCCTGGGTTAGTTTTGTAAATAATGTAACGTCATTGTAAATAATGCGCCCCCACCATAAATGTATAGGTTGAAGACCATTCCGCAATTCGGTTAGCTGTGAATGTGAGTCTGTTAGGCAGGGTGCAATGGAGCAGCGGGACATATTTATTTATGTTTTAAAACTGTCGCACTCAGGGTCAGGTTAAACGTAGAGGGAACTACACCTACGTGTCACACTAAATTAAAGTTATACGCCCGGGACGTGCCTAAGAGGAGGAGGGTGCAGTGTTGTGGATATGAG
Organism: Myxine glutinosa; assembly: GCF_964187855.1. Classification (NCBI taxonomy): domain Eukaryota; kingdom Metazoa; phylum Chordata; class Myxini; order Myxiniformes; family Myxinidae; genus Myxine; species Myxine glutinosa. The sequence goes on along the minus strand of NC_136266.1, from coordinate 131,975,138 downwards.
GATTGTGTTTTTTATTGTGTTTTTTTTATTATTATTGCTTTATTCTGGACCCTCCTTACTCCAGTTATGTATAAAGGTCAAAGGGCGTCCCATAATTAGGTCATAAACAATCACGTCAGCCAATCATAGATTTCCCCCTTGTTGATAGTTATAACTTTATTATGTGTATTAGGGTAAGGCCTTGTCTTCCATTAAGATGACACTCCATTGCACCAAGTGAAATAAGATAGATTCCCTTCATTCCTATTCCCAAAACCTCCATTTCCAACTGCGTCATTGCCAAGCCTCAATTGCCAATTACATCCCCTCCAAGCCTCAATTACCAACTGCACTGGGCAGTTTGTCAGGTTTGCTACAGCTGTGGGTTGCTGATTTCGCCCCAAAACCACCATTGAACATGTGCTCAGCTCGGGCAAGAAGGGCGTGCCCGCCCATCGTCATCAAGGGCGGAGCCAGAGGGCCGTGACGACCAATCAGGGCCGAGACGAGCTGACTGATGGGCGTGTCCTAAAGGCCGGCGGCTTGATCGCCTGAGGCGCTATAAAAGCGTGCGCGCAAGAAGCAAGGACGTTGTTGAGTTGAGTGGTTGGACCAGACGAGTCAGACGAGTCCTGGAGAAAGCACGCGACGTCCACGCAGCAGCAGCAGCAGCCACAGCAGCTTCAGACACAGCAGCTTGGGGCCTTGACGGCAGTTTTGAGCGGGGCCGCGAAGGAACGGCGGCTGCCAAACGCGCCGATCGTGCTGCAGTATCCGTGGACCTTCCTTTTCCCTCCAGCCATCCACCTCCTGCCAGTCCTATCATCATTCCCCGCGTGAGTCTGTCCTTGTTTGTTCTGTCCCTGGGTTAATTAAGACTGTAGGTAAGCTAGTGTTGCACTGTGTCTCTAATATCTTCTGTAAATTATTTTATTATCTTTCCTTCTCCTTGGTTACTTTGAGCGTGTATATAGTAGGAATAAATTTAGTAGTATTGCCAACCTTTTTGTCTTCTTCTTCTTCTTCACATCCGTGTCGCTTTTGTCTTTTCCATATTGAATATCTGTGGCGCGATCCGGCCAACGTTCGGGAATCGGGGTAACTGTTCGGCCGCGGTGCTATCCGCTCGGCAATCAACATCTTTATCCGCGGTCCGCAACTATATATATATATATATGGAGCAATGAGGAGGCGGTTGAGGGAGTATCAGGCGCGCAAAATGGCGTCCTCGCGCACATGGGTGTAGCGGCACCAAATTTTGCCGCGCCCGTGACCGTAGCAGCACCGGTGGATTCGAACCTTTTTTTCCTGCAAATGAGGGCCCTTATGGGACAAATGGGAGACCAAATTGGAGGTTTGAAAAACAGTATAGAGGCTCAGGGTGAGTGATTGGAGGGCCAAATGGGGGTAATGGGGAACCGGATGGATGCTCAGGGTGAGCAATTGTGGGTAATGAGGGACGAAGTGAGGGGTACCGGTGAGGCGTTAGACAATGGGATAAAAGAGGTAAAGAAGGGGTTAGAGGGGTTAGAAAACAGGATGGAAGGCAAATTGCGGGAGATAGGGGAGCAATCCGCCCGAGAAATTAAACAAATGGGAGAGCAGATAGAGGAGGTAAAAATCGGGGTAGAAACCAAATTGGATGCTCAGAGGGATGAATTGGGACAGATGAGGGTGGCATCTACAAAGGAGATGGAGGAGATGAAAGAGGAGATACGACGAGGTGTGAGTGAGGAGGTCTCGGGGCTACGCGAGGAGGTAAAGCGAGGTGAGAAGCGTATGGAGAAAGAGGTGAGAAATAATACGGCTAGGTTACAGGGGGGAATAGAGGGTCTGACGAAGGAGGTGGAACAGCTGACGGAGGGACAAACGGAGTTAGTGGAGCAGGTTCAAAGGAACACTGCAGTACTCGGAGGGTTAAAGGCGACACAAAAAGAAATTTAAAATGACTTGATAGCGACACAGAGGCAATGTCAGATGGTAAGTGAGGAACTGACAATGAGGGTGGACGAGGTGACAGAGATAATGGAGACAAAGGACCGGCAGGTGAGGATGCACATAGAGACGGTCACGGTAGCCTTAGAGGACGAACTTGAGGAGACGCACCGAGAAATAAAATAGGTTAAACAAAAATTAGAGGAAGTGGAAGAAGAGGTGAGTGAAATTAAGAAGGGACGGACAGAAACTAAGAGGGAGATAAAGGAGGAAGTAATGGAATATGTACAAGGTCTGTGTTCAAATCATGATGAGGTGCTCACTAACCAAATAAAGAGTTTGCAGGTGGCAAAGGAGGTGCGACGACGAGGTACGGAGGTGAGTGGCAATGTATATGATGTGAGGAAAGCTTCAGTCGGCTTGGGGATTGGTTTGGATCCGGGTGTTCGTGAAAGGCCGTTGGTGAAGTGTGCGACAGGTCTGGTGTGCGAAAAAAGAGGTGTGCGAGAATGTCCGACCATGGGGTGTGTGAGGAAAAAGTGCACGCCGAGGAGTGAGTGTGCCGTCAAGAGTGAGTTGGTCGAAGCGCGTGTGCGAGGGGGTACATGGAAGCGCGGTGTGGTAAGTGTTACGGAGGAAGTAACGAAAGAGTGTGCGCGAGAGGATGCGCGAGAAAGGTGTGTAACGGACGGGTGCATGGGGAAAGCGCATGCTGTCAAGAGTAAGGGAGAATGTACACCTGTGGTGAGTGTTACAGAGGATGTAACAAGAGAGTGTACACCTGTGGTGAGTGTTACAGAGGATGTAACGGGAGAGTGTGCGCAAGAGTGTGCGCGAGAAAGGTGTGTAACGGACGGGTGCATGAGGAAAGAGTGTGCTGTCGAGAGTAAGGGTGAGTGCGCTGTCAAGAATGGAGGTGAGAGTAGGGAGAGTGACACGGAGCGTGAGTTGGTTGTGACAGGTGAGAGAGGATGTACACCTGGAATGGAAGGATGCACACCTGGAATGGTAGAGCGTGTGTGGGAATGCACACTTGAGTTGGTCGTGAGGCACGTGGTTGGGTGTGCGAGTGAAAGCACACCTGTGATTGTCACAGAGGAGGTGACCGAGGAAGGGGCGCGAAGAGGTGTGTTGGTGAGGTGTGCGAGCGACGAATGTGTGCCAAGGTGTTCGGTGGTCAGGTGTGTGACCAAGTCTGTGAGCGGAATGAGTGTACCGAGGTGTGTAAGGAAAGGTACGAGGAGCATGGGAACAGCTGGAGGTATGAGCAAGAAAGGGGTAGCGTATGCGTGTAAGAATCCAGGTGAGGCATCGACGGTAACCGGGTTAGAGGTTAGAACGACTTATAGCCGAATCGGGCCCTCGGTGCGTGCCGGGCTTCGCGTGCCGCGAGAACCAGCGGGGATCCGAGCCGCGGCGGGTTCGAAAGGACCGCCGTACGCGATCCACGCTGGGCCGCGCTTTGAACGGCCGCGTCCGTGCTCCATTAAGCGGAGCGGGCAGCCCGATAGGAAGGGTCGTCATGGCGACCACTTTTTATTGAAACGTTCCGGCAGGTCGAGATCGAGCAATTGGATGGCTCCGCGCCGAGGTGGTGCGTGGGATCTCGGCCCGGGTAAGCCCCCGTCCCTGCCCCGAATGCGGGACGTATCCAGCCGCTGGCACAAAACAACCCGTATTCATTGCTCGGCTGTACGAAGCCGAGCTTTAGAAGGGAATTGGCGCACCGAGAGGATCTAATAAGTAGACGGGTGATGAGGTTAGTGTTTTGGACCCAAAATTAGAAAAAAGCAAAATTTGATGATTGGTACGATGATTGGCAGATGATTGGCAAAATTTTTGATTGGCTGAAATTTGGTGTGCCAAATTGATAGTAGGACCTCCCCGATGTGGTGGGATGGGCAATCCACCATCCCTCACAGTGGGGGCAAATGCGCAATAGTTTATGGGGTGGCTATGACAACCGAGCCAGGGAGGGCTTGGATAATGATAGGGATCTAGAAGAGATTGACATTAGGTAACGTTAAGGGTTAGTTAGTGACTGATACCTGTAGTGGGGACGCAGGTAGATTAGCGTGGATGATAATGACGTGGGAGCGCAATAGTTTAAAGGGACGACTGGGAAGCGCAAGTTTCAGAGGGGAGTAGTTAGCTGAGATGATGCCGTGTGTGGGAGGATTGAACAGGTGTGATTGAACAGGTGTGATTGCACAGGTGTGCAACTGAACAGGTGTGTGGAGCAGTGTATGAGTAGGAGTGATAGTGATGTGTATCGTGTTGACCAACTGGTCCAGGAAGAGGAGGAGGGTGCAGGTGGCACCAGGTGTGATTGCACAGGTGTGCAACAACAGGTGAATGGAGAATGGTTGTGTGAAAGAACAGGTGTATGGAATAAATGGTAGTGTGGAATATCTGGAGTATTGGAATGGATGGTCGTGGAGTGAGTATGGTGGAAATTGTGGAGTGGAGTGGATGGTGCGAAGGTGTGAATGGGGGAAGAGTGGACCCCCATCACGGATACCCGGGGCGGGTAGTGTAAGTGTTGGTAGAGGGTATAGGTAAATTGTGGTTGGATATTGGCATCTGTGGTGCGGGTGACAGAATGGTATTTGGATGGGTGCATTAGTGTTGTGGAAATGGCTGGGCGTGTAGCCTGTTAGTGTGTGTAGTTGGTTGGGCGCTCCACCACTGTGAGGATGTCAGCCAGGTGAGGCCGCAGGTGGGCTCTGGGAGCCGGTAGTAGTTGTTGTGGATGGGGCCCGAGGATCCGGAGGACGGACCCGGGTAGCCCAGTGCCAGAGGGCACCGAGTGGGGTGACAGAGCCAGGAGGGGCTTTCCCCAGTTAGTTAGGTTAGGGTGAGGAGCTAGGTAAGCTCGGGTGGCAACTGCAGTGGTGGAGGTGTGCAGGTGGGTAGACCTGCTGGGAGAGCTACACGTCACAGCCCAGAAATTGTGCCAGGGCACCGGGAGATGAATCGGGGGGGGGGGGGGTGAGACCCCAAATTGAGAAGCACCACAGTTTGGTCAATGGGAATTTGGTTTTTAGAACCCGTAGTGTAAGTTGGCCAATGGATTGGCAGGGAAAGACCCCGGGTAGTGTAAAGTGTGTTAAAATCAGTTAGAGGATAGTTAGGATGAAGGATCTCCTCGCACCATCTGCATCCACTCACCTGAGGTGACAGGTACTCCACACCATGCCATGTTTTGATTATTTTTTATGATGCAAATGTTTGGATTGTGAGACGCATCATGACGTGGGTGTGACATTGTGCTTTGTGTTCCATCTCTTCCTCCTTATGAGGATTGATGATAAATTTGGTGATGGCAAATTTTGGATAGAGGGATTGTGGTGACGAATTTGGTATAGGAGAAATATGGGGAAGACGTGACAGTAGTGACGAATTTGTAAATGGGTAGATTTTGTAAATATGGGGTAAGGGCAAGGGTAGTGTAGGTGACAGGGGGGTGACGTACGGTAGGGACGAGCTTTCTCACTTCGCCCTCCGTACGCATTTCGCCTTGCATTGCCTTATTGATGTGTACCCTTGTGACCTTACCCCTCGCTCATTTGTCTTTCCCCTTTTGTCTCCCACATGACCTGTGCGCTATGGGGCGCCGAGGGGAGCGTGCGTGAGTCGGCCATTGTGCGCCCGGAACTCTCAGAACCAGCTGTCTGCATCAATGCACCACATTATGGACCACATGTCTGTGGCCGAGCACCACTTATGGACCCCATGGGTTGGGGCATGGCCCCTCTGCTGGAACCGGCCATGAGGGCCCGAAATCTTGCTGGCGGACCTTGGCCACAGGGCACCGATGCCCCACAGGTGAATCACACGTAGTCGGCCCTGTGGGCCATAAATAAAGAAAATAAAAAGGACACATTGGGCACACTTTATTGCAAATAGGCCGCCAGTAAGAAAATGAAAGAATGACAACATCTGGAAGAACAAATAATAATAATAACCAGCAGAGGGAGCCAAAGAGCAAGAGATCACCTGCAGGGTTAGGGGTTGTTTGGTTATTTTTTATTGTTGAACACTGATGAACTATGGTGACTGCACCGATTGGTGCTTGGGTGTGTATTGGTGCGTTTTTGGGTGCTTTAATGGTGCGTCGATGCAGAGCAGACTGTCTCCCCCCCAGAAAGAACAATCACAGGTCCTGGGTTAGTTTTGTAAATAAAAATAGCGTCATTGTAAATAATGCTTCCCACCGTCAGTGTGTAGTTTGAAGACCATTCCGCAATTCGGTTAACTGTGGGCGTAAGTCTGTTAGGCAGGGTGCAATGGAGCAGCGGGACACATTTATTTATGTTTTAAAACTGTCGCACTCAGGGTCAGGTTAAAAGTAGAGGGAACTACACCTACGTGTCACACTAAATAAAAGTTGTAGGCCCGGGACGTGCCTAAGAGGAGGAGGGTGCAGTGTTGCGGAGATGAGGACTGTATTTTTTTTGATTGTGTGCTGTATTATTATTATTATTGTTTATTCTGCACCCCCTGCCTCCGGAGCTGTGTAAAGGTGAAAGGGCATCCCATAATTAGTCCACAAGCATACACGTCAGCCAAATAATAGAATATCCCTGTTTGATAGTTATCTCTTATTCTGTGTTTTAGGGTAAGGCTGTGTCTCCCATTAATTGAAGTACTCCATTGCACCAGTGAAAGAGAATAGATCCCCTTTCATTCCCATCCCCAGAATCTCCATTTCCTCTTACATCCCCTCTGGTGATTGCCAACCCTCGATTACCAATTACCTCCCCTCCAATAACCGCCATTGACCACGAGGCAGGGTCGGAGAAGAAAGGCGTGTCTCCACCTCGTCATAGAGGGGAAGAGGGGCGTGCCCGCCCGTCGTCATCAAGGGCGGAGCGAGAGGGTCGCGTGACCAACCAGGGCCGAGGTGAGCACACCGATGGGCGTGTCCTGAAAGCCGGCGGCTTAATCGCTGGAGGCGCTATAAAGGCGCGCGCGCAAGAAGTTGCAAAAAGAGCTGAGTTGGTCGTCAAGAGAGAGAGTCGTGAGGAGTCAGTCAGTGGAGTCGGTGGTCAGTTGGTTGTGTTGGTTGCGGTGAGGAGTCGGTGGTAAAGAGTGAGGGGGCCAAGAAAGAGTTGAGGGTGTGGACCAGACGAGTCGGACAAGGCCTGGCAAAGCACGCGACGTCCACAGCAGCCACAACAGCAGCTTGGGGGCCTGAACGGCGGTTTGGAGCAGGGCCGTGAAGGAACGGCGGCTGCTAAACGCGCCGGTTGTGCTGCAGGACCCCCTTGGACCTTCCTCTCCCTCCAGCCATCCACCTCCTGCCTTTCCACCCTTCTCGTGTACATGAGTTTGTTTTGTTTGTTCTGTCCCTGGGGTAATTAAGTCTGTATAAGTTAATAATTGCACTGTGTCTCTGATCCTTCTGTATATTATTTTATTATCTTTCCTTCTCCTTGGTTACTTTGAGCATGTAAATAGTAGGAATAAATTTAGTAGTATTTCCAACCTTTTTGTCTTCTTCTTCTTCTTCTTCACATCCGTGTCGCCTTTGTCTTTTCCCTATTGAATAGCTGCGGTGCGATCCGGCCAACGTTTGGGTTCTAATCGGGGAGTAACTGTTCGGTCGCGGTTGGACCATCCGCTCGGCCCATCATAACATCTAAACCGCGTCAGTAACAATATCTTAGGTTGGTACCAACACTAAGTCACATAACTTACCGCGTTCCCGGTGACCAGAACCAAAAAACCCTCAATGTCTCGATAACTCAACGGTGATGAGGCGACAGGGCGATGGCAAGTAAGGAGGTGTAGGCAAGGCGTGGACTGTCACGTGACCCACACCACCAGCAAACGGGCCGTGGAAAGGAAACTCCCCAAAGACGCGAACCAAACGGGCACAGACACTGGGCAGTCGCTAACCGCACCGTATTCCTCAAAGGCCGCTGTCGCGCACCCACATCCTCACCAAGCCACCGAAGGGCGAGACCAGCGGACTCGGCCTCACCAGGTTCCGCGACCAACGCGCAAGGTCCTCAGAATGGCGGACGGCTCGTCCTCCAGCCGTAGCCTCTAGGCGAAGATTATCCAAAATCTCACACCTGTACCTGGCTTCACAGGCTTTTCCACAACTCCACCAATCGCCACTCACTCGAGATTCCTGTCGAGGACTCAAAGTGCACTCGCCATGTATGCTCGGCCACACTAGATCCATGAGCGTTTACCAAAAAACCTCCTTTTCCTTTTTCCTTACGTGCTCCTCCTCCTCGCTCCACCTCTTCCGGTTTATCATCTGATGTCCTGTCATATTTTTTACCAGGATCGCTTTTAAACCTTTAAACCACAATAACCATAATAACAACAATAATTAGTGCCAAATCCGTAACACTTCCCACCCTCAAGAAAGAAAGTTTGAACCCAGCGAAAACTTTCTTTGTATGCAACTCTTTAAACAACCAAAAATAAACTCAACCCAAATCCCATTCCCATGAGCCACAATTATCAACATCTCAAAAAAAAGCAACTAATTTTCACCCAACACACAGAGATTTCCCAAGTTAATTGACTCTGGACAAAGTGTCAGCAACGACATTGTCCCTGCCCTTTACATGTTCAATTTCCCAGTTGAACCCCTGCAAAGCCAAACTCCATCTCATCAACCTCTGATTTTCATTTTTTCATTTTTGGAATGAAGGTTAAGGGCTGTGATCCAAATCCACAGTCAAGCAAGTCTACAACACCTTTCCCGGGAGGCCGAGCTAAAAGCCAGGTTCCATGGTGGTTGGGTGGTGAGGCCTGGAAGTATTCACTACATGGACGCCTTTAGGAACGTGGAGTTCACGGTTAGTCCATGCAGGAAAGTCCACTACATGGATGCCTTTAGGAACGTGGAGTTCACGGTTAATCCGTGTAGGGAAGTTCACTACATGGACGCCTTTAGGAACGTGGCGTTCATGGTTAATCCATGTAGGAATCTTGGCTGGGCGGCTCCGCAGCATTCAGTGCTTCAACTTTTCCGAACTTTCACAATAATAACGGTGGGACCGCTTGTCACTGTAGTCACATGAATAGCGGTCTCCTTCTCCGCCACTACTCCAAATCCTTCCTTCGGGAGCTGCCGTAACTCGGGGAGCCTCCATAATAATATCGATTGCGGCCACCACCAACACTACTCCTCCATTGTCCTCTTCTGTAGCCCCCACGGCATGACACCTATGAAATGCCTTCCCTACTGTTATGGTCCGACCCTCCAACTCCTTGCTATTCAGATCCTTTTTTGCATCTCTGGCGTCCTTTGAGTTTTCAAACGTGACAAAGCCAAACCCTCTTGACTTTTGTGTCTCCCTGTCTTTAATCAGCAGCACTTCCAAAAGGGGTCCATATTTGCTGAAAACAGAGGTCAGAACTTCTTCCTTTGTGTTGAAGTTCAGTCCACCTACAAATAACTTGTCAAATTTGTCGCCATCCCTAACTGGTGTGGTGTTATTTTCCCTGCTGGGCTTTTTACCAACCCTCGGATTACCATAAACTTGACCACCGGCCAAATCATTCCCGATAACCAAAGATACTCCCTCTACAGGAAGAGTGGCTTGTAAACCTACGGTGACCAGTCCTGACACCAAATCAGACTCCAAATGGATGACATGAAGTGGAGCTCTAACACAGCCACCAACCCCCTGTAAACGAACACTATCACCAGTGGCCGTCTCCTCTGACACTGGCAAAATGCCTTCAAGCATCAAAGACTGATGTGCTCCTGTGTCCCTCAAGACCCTAACCGGTTTCTGGTTAGTCAAGTCTCCATCCAAGGACACAAACCCCTCTGACATAAATGGTTGGTAACCCTTTTGAGGGCGATTCTTCACATTTGCCATTGCATTCGGAGTTGTACTAGTCGAATTCCACTCCTGATTTTCCTTTCCCAGAGCATAACAGTGGGACATCAAGTGTCCAGGTTTATGGCAAAAAGCGCAAGTAGGCCCGGAGGAGAACCTCGTGGTCTGCCTCGAGCCCCCCGGAGGATACATCTGCCTTGGAACTGTTGCCTTCTGATTTCTAGAAGTCGTGGTATCCGAGTGGTCCTCATAGTCATCTCGAGGCCACCCCCATGAATTTTCGTTCTCCGCCCCTGATGTACCATAGCTCCCCTGGCTAGGTCTAGGCGTGAAGTTCGGTTTGCGGAACCCCATCCTGTGTGTTAAGGCAGAGTCCTCTGCCATGGTTGCTGCTTCATACAGCTTTGGTACCTTCCTTTCTTCCAAGTGTACTTTAATGTCCTCGTGGACACACTGTTGGAATTCCTCCACCAGGATCAATTGTCGCAATAATTCGAAGTCTTTCCCAACTCCTTTTGAATCACACCACCTATCAAACATGGTTTCTTTCAATCTGGCAAACTCCACATGGGTCTCACTCTCCCTCTTCCTGGCATTCCGGAATTTTTGTCGGTAAGCTTCCGGGACCAATTCATAGGCTTGGAGAATGTTTTTCTTCAATACCTCATAATCTGTACATTGGTCAATCGGTAAAGCCGAATAAATATCTTGAGCTTTACCCACCAGAACACTTTGCACTAATATGGACCAGGCCTCCTCAGGCCAGTTTAGCAGTTGAGCCACTTTCTCAATGTGTGAAAAAAAACTTGGCTACCTCCTTTTCATTGAAGGGTGGAACCAGCCTCACATGTCTGCCAACATCCCATGTGTTCTGACTGGGTGTTGAACCAGTCGGCATGGATGGTACCTCTCCCCGTTCTTTCATTAACTCCAGCTCCTTGAGTTTAAGTTCCTGCTGAAGCGCCATTTCACGGTCCTTTAACTCCCTGTCGGCTTTTCTCTCCTCGGCTTCGAGTTGCCTTGCAGCTCTCCTTTCCTCTGCTTTTCTCTCTTCTAACCTTTCCTGGAGTTCTCATTCCTGTTCTGCTCTTTCCTTTTCTGCTTTCCTTTCCTCTGCTTTTAACCTTTCCTGGAGTTCTCGTTCCACTCTCCTTTCCTCTGCTTTTTTCTCTTCTAACCTTTCCTGGCTCTTCAATTGCATCTCTGCTTTTTGGAGCTCCACACTTTCTTGTTCTTCTGGTAACCAATCCAAGGCTCCCTCTCTCCATGTTCCTAGTTCCACCATAGATTCTACCACCACTGACTGCATCTCTGTTTTCTTCAATTTAGCTCGGACCTCCAAGCTAAAATGTTTGCCCAATATCAAGAGTTCTGATTTTAGTAACGCCCGGAACTGTGCCTCACTCAGGGTCGCTGTAAACTTCTCTGCGTCAAACTCCATGGTGACTATCCGTTAACACCTGTTAACCTTCACACAAGAAATTTCCCCAAAAAAAATATATATATATATTTATTTTTTTTTGAAAAATTTGGGAATGTTGAAAAATTTCCAAAATTGGAAAATTTGGGAATGGTGGGAATTCTTTCCCGGACTAAATTTAGGGAATTTTAGATCCCGGACGCAGATCCAATTTCGAGCCCACGAATCAATTGGACGAGCCCCCAATTTCTGTTACGTGGTCCTCCCCGACCTCCTCGTCTCGGTATACCTCCGAGCCCAGGGAGGGGCCACGGCAGAAAGAATAGTGATTCAGCTTCAAACCATCCAATGAATAAAATAAAATAAAATCACATGAAGGAATGAATGAATGACTGAACCAAATGAATGAATCAAATGAATGAAACCTTCAAATGAAACAATCAAGTCAAGAAGGAAACCACACCCCTGGGTATAACAAACCAATAATATATTTTAAAACCACACAATAATAGTATTACCAATAATGAGGGCAAATCCAGACACTCAATATATCTTATGTTGGTACCAACACTAAGTCACATAACTCACTGCGTTCCCGGTGACCGGAACCAACAACCCCTCAATGTCTCTATAACTCAACGGTGATGAGGCAACGGGGCGATGGCAAGTAAGGAGGTGTAGGCAAGGCGTGGATTGTCACGTGACCCACACCACCAGCAAACGGGCCGTGGAAAGGAAACTCCCCAAAGACGCGATCCAAACGGGCACAGACACCGGGCAGTCGCTAACGGCACCGTATTCCTCAAAGGCCGCTGTCGTGCACCAACATCCTCGGCAAGCCACCGAAGGGCGGGACCAGCGGACTCGGCTGCACCAGGTTCCGCGACGGACGCGCGAGGTCCTCGGAATGGCAGACGGCTCGTCCTCCAGCCGTAGCCTCTAGGCGAAGATTCTCCAAAATCTCACACCTGTACCTGGCTTCGCAGGCTTTTCCACAACTCCAACAATCGCCACTCGCTCGAGATTACTGTCGAGGACTCAAAGTGCACTCGCCATGTGCGCTCGGCCACGCTAGGTCCGGAGCGTTTACCAAAAAACCTCCTTTTCCTTTTTCTTTACGCGCTCCTCCTCCTCGCTCCACCTCTTCCGGTTTATCATCCGATTTCCTGTCACATTTTTACCAGGAGCGCTTTTAAACCTTTAAACCACAATAACCATAATAACAACAATAATTAGTGCCGAATCCATAACAATATATACATATATATATGTATATATATATATATATATATATATATATATATATATATATATAAATATATATATATATATATACACATATATATATATATATATATATATATATATTGCGGATATGGGATTTACATCCATCCATATCCGCTTGTAAATATTCCCCTATATCCTCATCCTTCCCAACTATCCCCAATCCCCCATTCCCTAGTCCCATTTTCTGTAAACAACACTCTGTAGACCCGACCTCCCCCTATTTCCCCCATTAAATGTCGCATCCAGGTCCACCGCATCTCACGTAGACAACTATAGGACATCTTGCTAGTTATTCTTAGTCTATGTCAGTTAAGGACTCGTTTCCATTAATTCTGACTCTTCGTTGCACCAGAATGTGATTGTATGGCACCGTTAGGAAGTTTAGGACCTCCCAATACCTCCCCGCAGCTCTTCCTCATGGTACAACAACAACAACAACAACAGCGGCGGCGGCGCGGGGAGTGCGCCTCCTCACTCCGGCTTGGTGAGCCGCCATTGAACATGTGCTCGACGGGGTAGGGGCTCGCTGTCAGCTCCTCGTCAAGGGCGGAGCCCGGTAACCCCCCGCACCCAATAGAAGCGGCGGACCAATCCCATCTGGGGCGGAGCCAACGAGCCGAGGGCGTGTCACTCCCCGCTGAGCATGCGCAGGAAGAGGGAGGTGACGTCAGATGCGCGCTCAGCTTGGAAAGAGAGAGACGCCACCTCCGAGCGCTGCAATACCTCCCCGCATCTCTGGACTGGACCGAGCTGTATCCTGTCCCTGAGCCAAGGTGCACCTTGTGCTATCGACTGCCTGTCCTTCCCTGCCACCAATCCCTGTGTAAGTCAGTCTTGTCCCGTTTGTCTGTGGTCTGTCGGGGATAAGATAAGACTGTGTCTAAGTGCCTATCTCTTCTGTGCTTTACCTCATACCTTGTAATCTACCCCTGTTTTCCACCACCAATTATATCCTCCTCCGGAGGTCTTGAGAACTGTACCCCTTGTGTCGTTTCATTTATCCCAGCCGTTGTGTCCTTTCCTTCATTGATTTAGCATAGCGCGACTTGGTCAACGTTCGAGTGGAATCGGGGTCTAGTCGGGGAATAACTGTTAGGTCGCGGTAATACACCACCGCTCGGTCGAAGTAACATCTAACCGCGATCCGTAACAACTGGTGTCGAGGAGTGAGATCGGACCCGAAGCGCGCTTAACGCGCTCAAAATTACAAGCAGTTGGAAATTGTTTTGTTTTACAACAAAAAAAAAACCCGAATTTTGAAGGTCGCGCTATGGCAGATCAAGACGGCTGGGTTCCGGTAGAGGAGAGTGAGGCAGGGTCGATCCAGGACCAAATTGAGGGACAAGAGGAGAGCGAAGCAGTGAGGGCGGCAGGTTCGCAAAATGGCGCCTCGCACATGGCCACGGCGACCGCGCCCGCGACCGTAGCAGCGCCACCGGTGGATTTGAACCTTTTTATGATGCAAATGAAGGCCCTTATGGAAAAGAATAGTGAGCAATTGGGAGACCAAATTAGAGGTTTGAAAAGCAGTATGGGACAAATGGGGAACCGGATGGATGCTCAGGGTGAGCGATTGGAGGGCCAAATGGGGGTAATGGGGAACCGGATGGATGCTCAGGGTGAGCGATTGGAGGGCCAAATGTAATGAGAGACGAAGCGAGGGGTACCGGTGAGGGGTTAGAACAAAGGATGGGGACCCAGATCGGAGGGTTAGGGAGTAGAATAGAGGGATTAGACAATAGATTAGGGGAAATACAGGAGGGGTTAATGGGGGTAGAAAACAGAATGGCCGCTCAAGAGAATCAAATGGAAGGGATGCAAAAGGGGTTAGAGGGGTTAGAAAACAGTATGGAAGGCAAATTGAGGGACATGAGGGACCAAGCGGAAAGGGAAGTTAAAAAAATGGGGGCAGCAGATAGAGGGGGTCAGAATGGGGGTAGAAACTAAATTGGATGCTCACAGGGAGGAAATGGAGCAGATGAGGGTGGCATCTGGGCAGGAGATGCAAGTGATGGGAGAAGAGATCAGAAGAGGTGTGAGTGAGGAGGTCGGAGGAGTGCGCGAGGAGGTGAGGCACTGTAAGGAGTGCATGGAGAAGGAGGTGAGAAAGGGGACTGTAAAATTGCAAGGTGGCATAGAGGAGTTGACGCTGGGAGTAGAACAACTGACAGTGGGACAAAAGGAGTTGGGGGACCAGGTAAAGAAGAACACAGCGGTAATAGAGGGTTTAAAATCGACACAGAAGGAGATGAAAAAGGACGTATGGGTAATTAAAAAAGAGTGTCAGACGGTACATGAGGACCTGACGAGGAAAATGAACAAGGTGGTAGAGGTGATGGAGGTTAAAGAGCGGGAGGTGCGGGAGCACATAGAAAAAAATAAGGTGGAGTTAGAGGAAGAACTTAAGGGGGCGCACGAGGAGATGAAGGAGGTGAAGCAGAAATTAGAAGAAGTGGAAGAAGGGGTGAGCGAAATTAAGAAGCGACGGAGAGAGGATAAGAAAGAGATAAAGGAGGAAGTAAAAGAATTGGTCCAAAGTCTGTGTTCGGATCGTGATGATGTGCTCATTAACCGGATGAGGGATTCGCAGGTGATGGAGGAGAAGCGAAGAGAAAGAGGACCCGGTGTAAGTGGTGACCAATATGGTCGTGCGTATGATGCGCCAGGTGATTTAATAAGCTTGGGGGTCGAGATAGACCCGGATGTTCGTGAGAGGCCAAGAGTGAGGTGTATGGCTGGTCCGGAGGGTATGGAACGAGGGTGCGAGCGAGAGGGTCCGGTGATGGGAGAGGTGCGAGGTGTGAGTGAGCAAGGTTGTGGTGGTATGGAATGGGTAGCGGGTTGCGGAAGTGTGACCCATGCATCGACACCAACAGGGGTAGTTTTTAGAGGGACAGGGGAGGCACGAGAGCCCCTTGGGGGTAATGTACTGTGGGGGCCCGGCCGGTTCGGCCCTGCGCTGACCCCGCAAGGGGCGACGCACGGGGTCCGGCAGGCGGGCAATGATTCGCATACGAGGTGGTCCCACAAGGTCCCACTCGCGCCGTATGATGGTGGGTAAGGGTGGCATCCCTGCCACCCTTCCCATAGTGGGGCAAATGCGCAATAGATTATGGGGTTGATGGCAGTGAAAACTAGCCCGGGTGGGTTAGGATATTGTGTGTTGGGATCTAGAAGAGATTGACATTAGGTAACATTAGGTAACGCTAGTGACTGATACCTGTAGTGGGGACGCAGGGAGATTAGAGTGGATGATAATGACGAGGGAGCGCAATAGTTTAAAGGGACGACTGGGAAGCGCAAGTTTCAGAGGGGAGTAGTTAGATGAGATGATGCTGTGTGAGAACTGGGCAGGTGTGTGGAGCAGTGTATGAGTAGTGAGTGTTGTGGATCAGCGCGAATGCGCTTAGGGGAGAGAAGGGTGCAGGCGGCACCAAGTATGAGTGCACAGATGTGCAAGTACAGGTGTGTGGTGTACATGGAGTATTGGAATGAGTGGTGTGGAGAGAGTTGGAGTAAGTGGTACGGAGTGGTGTGCATGGTGCGAAGGTGTGGATGGGGGAAGAGTGGACCCCTTTCACGAGTACCCGGGGCGGGTAGTGTAAGTGTTAGGTAGAGGGTATAGGTAAATTGTGGTTGGATATTGGCATTTGTGGTGCGGTTGCAGAATGGTATTGTGGATGGGTGCATTAGTGTTGTGGAAATGGCTGGGCGTGTAGCCTGTTAGTGTGTGTAGTTGGTTTGGGCACTCCACCACTGTGAGGATGTCGGCCAGGTGAGGCCGCAGGTGGGCTCTGGGAGCTGTTAGTGTCAGTGGGTGCCTGAGGATCCCGGGTGTGGATCGGGCAGCCCATGCCAGAGAGGGCACTGAGGGGGTGAGAGTGCGAGAGGGCCTTCCCCAGTTAGTTAGGTTAGGGTGAGGAGCAGGTAAGCTCGGGTGGCAACTACAGTGGTGGAGGTGTGCAGGTGGGTAGACCTGCTGGGAGAGCTACACGTCACAGCCCGGAAATTGTGCGAGGGCACCGGGAGATGAATCGGGGGAGTGAGACCCCAAATTGAGAAGCACCACAGTTTGGTCAATGGGAATTTGTTTTTTAGAACCCATAGTGTAAGTTGGCCAATGGATTGGCAGGGAAAGACCCCGGGTAATGTAAAGTTGTTAAAGTCATTTAGGAAATAGTTAGGATTGATGAACCTGTCGCACCATACGCAGGCACTTACCTGTGGTGATGATGACTCCACACCTGTGTTCCTTTGTTCTGTGTTGCAGGAAATGAGAATTGCTGTTGGATTTGTGAGACGCATCATGACGTGGATGAGACATTGGGGTGATTCCATCTCTCCCTCCTTAGGAGGGACTGATGATGAATTGGTGATGGCAAATTTTGATGTTGAGTTGGAGATGGCAAATTTTGATGAGAGTTGGAAATGGCAAATTTGATTGGTTAGGAGGGAGAGAAGACGAATTTGGTTTATGGGAGGAACGGGGAAGACAGTAGGGACGTTTGTTGATGTGTAAAGTAGATGTTTATGGGTAGTGTGGTGTTTTGTGGATACAGTAAGGGGTAAGGGAGGGGCAATGTAGGTTACCTGGTGGGGGGGGGGGCATACGGTAGGAACGTACCTGTCTCACCTGGTTCCCATGTGCCCCCAGTGTGCATTACCTTGTATTGCGTGCACTTTTGCGCCCTTACCACCTTACTCACTTGTCTTATTTTTGTCTCCCACCTCTGAGGATCTGGCTTTGGGGCAGAGAGAGAGGAGAGAGAGGTGCTGGCTCTGCAGTTGTGGGCCTGTACTTTCGCTGCTTGCTGCCTGGATCGATACACCATATGGACCGCAATTTTTGTGGCCGCCCACCATGGACCGCAGTTCTTTTGCGGGCAAGCACCACCCGTGGATGGACCTCTGGGTCAACGTGGCACCTATGCCATACAGGTGAACCACTTATAGTTGGCCCCCTGACGGCCACAATTCAGAAATGGACGCGGTTGGCGCCTTTCTTTATTTTTAAAGAAGCCAGAAGGCCAAGTGCACTCCAGGAAGGCAAGACCAGCGGCGGAACATCGGCCGGCTGCGACACCACCGGTGACCATGGACACTTAATTGTGCACATTTCTTGAACACTTTATTGGTGCACCGGATGGTGCTGACTGTGTGTATGGGGTGGTACTTTTGGTGCTTGGATGGGGTGCTCTGCACATTATTAAAGGCCGTAGGGCCACAGGGCACTCGTGGGTTGGTGTATCGATGCTGGCATGCATGCTCTCTCTATGCATAACATCTGCATGTGTTCCTCAAAGAACAGGTCCTGGATCGTAGTGTAAATATCAGTGTAGTGTTGTAAAAATGATGCTCCCTACCGGCTGTATGTTTAGTTTGAGGATTCTTTCCGCGATTCGGTTATCCTGTGGGTGTGTTTCTGTTAGGAGAAGGGTGCAACGTCGCAGGGGGACATATTTACTCATTTGTGAACATCTGTAAAACTGTCGCACTCAGGGTTGAGTTAATAGTAGAGGGAACTACATCTGAGTGCCACACTAACGTAGGTAAAAAATTATTGGGTCGGGAGCGCCCCGAGGTAGAGAAGGGTGCAATGTTGCGGATATGGGATTTACATCCATCCATATCCGCTTGTAAATATTCCCCTATTTCCTCATCCTTCCCAACTATCCCCAATCCCCCATTCCCTAGTCCCATTTTCTGTAAACAACACTCTGTAGACCCGACCTCCCCCTATTTCCCCCATTAAATGTCGCATCCAGGTCCACCGCATCTCACGTAGACAACTATAGGACACCTTGCTAGTTATTCTTAGTCTATGTCAGTTAAGGACTCGTTTCCATTAATTCTGACTCTTCGTTGCACCAGAATGTGATTGTATGGCACCGTTAGGAAGTTTAGGACCTCCCAATACCTCCCCGCAGCTCTTCCTCATGGTACAACAACAACAACAACAACAACAACAACAGCGGCGGCAGCGCGGGGAGTGCGCGTCCTCACTCCGGCTTGGTGAGCCGCCATTGAACATGTGCTCGACGGGGTTACCACGTAGGGGCTCGCTGTCAGCTCCTCGTCAAGGGCGGAGCCCGGTAACCCCCCGCACCCAATAGAAGCAGCGGACCAATCCCATCTGGGGTGGAGCCAACGAGCCGAGGGCGTGTCACTCCCCGCTGAGCATGCACAGGAAGAGGGAGGTGACGTCAGATGCGCGCTCAGCTTGGAAAGAGAGAGACGCCACCTCCGAGCGCTGCAATACCTCCCCGCATCTCTGGACTGGACCGAGCTGTATCCTGTCCCTGAGCCAAGGTGCACCTTGTGCTATCGACTGCCTGTCCTTCCCTGCCACCAATCCCTGTGTAAGTCAGTCTTGTCCCGTTTGTCTGTGGTCTGTCGGGGATAAGATAAGACTGTGTCTAAGTGCCTATCTCTTCTGTGCTTTACCTCATACCTTGTAATCTACCCCTGTTTTCCACCACCAATTATATCCTCCTCCGGAGGTCTTGAGAACTGTACCCCTTGTGTCGTTTCATTTATCCCAGCCGTTGTGTCCTTTCCTTCATTGATTTAGCATAGCGCGACTTGGTCAACATTCGAGTGGAATCGGGGTCTAGTCGGGGAATAACTGTTAGGTCGCGGTAATACACCACCGCTCGGTCGAAGTAACATCTAACCGCGATCCGTAACAATATATAAATAAATATATATACATACATATGTATCAATGTGATAATGACAAGCAACATTATAATTCATGAAAACTTCTAGCAATATTATAATTCATGAAAACCTTTTGCAATAATATAATTGATGAAAACTTCTAGCAATATTATAGTTTATGAAAACCTCTAGCAATATTATAATTCATGAACACTTCATGTAATATTATAATTCATGATAACTTCTGACAATATTATAATTCATGAAAACTTCTCACAATATTATAATTCATGAAAACTTCGAGTAATGTTAAAATTCATGAAAACTTCTAGCAATATTAAAATTCATGAAAACTTCCAGCAATATTACATCCATGAACACTTTTAGCAATATTATAATTCATGAAAACTTCGAGTAATATTAAAATTCATGCGAACGTCGAGTAATATTAAAATTCATGAAAACTTCAAGCAATATTATAGTTTATGAAAACCTCTAGCAATATTATAATTCATGAACACTTCATGTAATATTATAATTCATGATAACTTCTGACAATATTATAATTCATGAAAACTTCTCACAATATTATAATTCATGAAAACTTCGAGTAATGTTAAAATTCATGAAAACTTCTAGCAATATTAAAATTCATGAAAACTTCCAGCAATATTACATCCATGAACACTTTTAGCAATATTATAATTCATGAAAACTTCGAGTAATATTAAAATTCATGAAAACGTCGAGTAATATTAAAATTCATGAAAACTTCTAGCAATATTATAATTCATGAAAACTTCTCACAATATTATAATTCATGAAAACTTCGAGTAATATTATAATTCATGAAAACTTCTAGCAATATTAAAATTCATGAACACTTCTGACAATATTAAAATTCATGAACACTTCTAGCAATATAATAATTCATGAGAACTTCGAGTAATATTAAAATTCATGAAAACTTCTCACACAATAATAATTCATGAAAACTTCTTGCAATATTGTAATTCATGAAAACTTCTCACACAATAATAATTCATGAAAACTTCTTGCAATATTATAATTCATGAGATCTTCAAGTAATATTAAAATTCATGAAAACTTCTCACGATATTATAATTCATGAAAACTTCTGATAATATTAAAATTCATGAACACTTCTAGCAATATTATAATTCATGAGAACTTCAAGTAATATTAAAATTCATGAACACTTCCAGCAATATTATAATTCATGAGAACTTCAAGTAATATTAAAATTCATGAAAACTTCTCACGATATTATAATTCATGAAAACTTCTGACAATATTAAAATTCATGAACACTTCCAGCAATATTATAATTCATGAGAACTTCAAGTAATATTAAAATTCATGAAAACTTCTCACGATATTATAATTCATGAAAACTTCTGACAATATTAAAATTCATGAACACTTCTGACAATATTAAAATTCATGAACACAACTCGCAAAAATATAGTTCATCAAAACTTCCAACAATATTAAAATTCATGAAAACTACGAGCAATATTATAATTCATGAAAACTTCCTGCAATATTAAAATTCATAAACACTTCGAGCAATATAATAATTCATGAAAACTTCTAGCAATATTAAAATTCATGAACACAACTTGCAAAAATATAATTCAGGAAAACTTCGAGTAATATTATAATTCATGAAAACTTCCTGCAATATTATAATTGATGAAAACTTCTAACAATATTATAATTCATGAAAACATCTGACATGCAATGTTTATCTATAGTGTAAACCATTGCAGAAAAGTGTACAGACCAATTCAGCTGTTTTTACTGGAAAATCAAAAATGCCGCCACCACCATGGTGAAATTTTTGGAGGCAAAGCCATATGGGAACTTGACTCCAGTTAAAATTCTTCATGCATGATGGGCTTTTCTGGGTTTGGCTCGAACTTGAAGTGAAGGTTTTGGCTGGAATACTTAACGGAATTGCTATGAGGACCGTCTTGGAGAAAATATTTCTGGAACAGTTCGTTTTTCCTCACACGCGAGCTCAATATAAAAAATGATATTTATTATCCTGTGAAGAGATCTGTGGGAGTACGAGAGAAATGATAATTAATTTACCTCTTCTATTTACAATCATCAACCATTTTATGCCTTGAGATAATTAAGTAATTTTTAGGATTTATGATTATCGTAAAGTTGGGCACTGGCATGGTTGGTCCATAATGGGCTAAATGCCGTTTTCCCATTTGTTTCCTTCTATGAAAGTGCAATTGACTGATTTCTTATGAGCCAGGTGTGGTTAGCTGCTTAAATTAGCATAAATTAACCTTTCTTGGTTTGTTCTTGTCAGGAAATGTATTTAAATCGTTCAAATCCAATCTAAATCCAATCACACCCCTCCCCTCCAAATCTTCCCCATCACCCATCTCTGTCAAATCTTCCCCCTTGCCCCTCCCCCCCAAATCTTCCCAAACACCCATCCCTTTCAAATCTCCCCCGCTGCCCCTTCCCTCCTAAACTCCCCCCACACCCCTCCCCTCCGAGACTCTCCCTCACTCCTCCCCTCCTAGACTCCCCTCTCACCCCTCCTCCTCAAAGCGTCCTCCCCGCTTCTTCCCCCTTCCAACTTTAACCTTCATCTTCCTCAACCTTCTGCCTCACTCTTCCCCCTCCTCAAATAACACCTCACTGCGCCTCACCCAAACACCATCAAACCTTTTGTCCGCCCCATTCTTCCCTCTCTCCAAGCTATTCTGTAATCTCTGACACACCTGCAACAGCTCTCCCTACCTCTTCCTCCTCTTCCACATCCTGCCCTACCACTCCCCCCCCCCCCCCCCTGTTCTGTATCCGATGCTCCCCCTTCCTCTTCCTTAACAGTATGGACCTCAAACATCCAGGGCCTTCGCTCAAACTTAACTGATCTCTCCATACAGGTTGCTTCTGACAAACCAGACGTGATCTGCTTAACAGAAACCTTCCTCCTTCATGATGTCTCTGATTCCTTGGTATCTCTCCCAGGTTACTCCCTCCTCCGGTATGATAGACCTGAGCCTCGTCCTGGAGGTGGGGTTGCTATCTTTATAAAAAAACTCTCTTCCTCACTCGCCCTGCACTGCCCTCTCTCCACCTCACCCCCAGGAATACCTTTGGCTACGGCTTCCCCTTCGCTCCCACCTTTTGTTCATATGCGTGTTGTACCGTCCACCAAACAGTGATGACTCCATCTACATCTCGCTGTCTGATAATATGGACCAACTTCTATCTACCCATCCCAACTCTCTCTTCCTCATATGTGGTGATTTCAACTGTCACCATGCCAGTTGGCTGGGGGTGGGTACCTCTCTCACCAGCCATGGCTCTTCAGCAAAGGACTTCTGTGACTCACTGGGACTGACACAATCTGTCAATTTCCCAACCCGGATCTCAGTCAACGGATAATCTTCTCTTCTGGACTTGGTTATGACTAACTTCCCTGAAAATGTCTGCTGCTCTTCTTCTGCTCCAATCGGCTCTTCTGATCATGTGCTTGTTAAAGTGGACATCTCTCTGACCATTTTCAGAGAGCCTCCTCAGCGTCGACGAGTCTGGCATTTCACTCAGGCCAACTGGCACGGTCTTCAAGCAGCCATCAATCATCTGGACTGGTCTCCCATCTCTACTGCCTCTGACATCAACTCATCCTGGGAATTCTTCCAAAGTAAATTGCTCTCTCTCATGCACAGATTTATCCCTTCTCGTCTTCAGTTGTCATACCCTTCCTCCCGTCCATGGTACACGGAATCTTGTGGTTAGGCTATTGCCCAGAAACAACTTGCTTTCGTCTCCTGGAAAGCAAATCCAACGGAAGGAAATCTCATTTCCTTTCACAAAGCCCGAAACAAGTGTGTGTCCACCCTCAGGAGAGCCAGGAAACAATATCTCTCCGTCCTCAGGACCGAACTCTCTTATCTGTCTCCCTCTTCCAAATCCTGGTGGCGTCTGGTGAAATCTGTTTCTGGTGTTTGTTCCCCCTCCATCCCCTCCCTCACCTTAAATGGCCACACGGCTGATTCTGCACGTGAAAAAGCTGAATGCCTCAACTCTGTGTTTGCCTCTAAATCTTGTGTCCCAAACCCATCCCTCTCTGTACCCACTGTACCCAGTCGTACCCAGCTGCTCCTGGACTCTGTGTCCTTTCCTCCTGACAAGGTGGAAAAGTTTCTGTCAACCCTCGACTATGATTCTGCAACTGGACCTGACGGCATCAGCCCACGGGTCCTAAAATCATGTTCTTCCGCTCTTTCACTCCCCCTCTCTGTTCTCTTCACCCTCTCTTTTGCTCAAGGTCATCTTCCATCTGCTTGGAAATCTGCCAACATCACCGCTTTGCACAAAAAAGGTGCAAAAACAGATCCCAGCAACTACAGACCAATCAGCCTTCTCCCAATTATCAGCAAAGTCATGGAATCCATCATTGCTTCAGATATGAAATCTTTCCTCTTCTCCAATGGCTTGATCTCTGATCATCAATTTGGTTTCAGACCTGGACACTCCACTCTGGACATGCTGCTTCTGCTTTCTCAACAATGGATGGAGGTCCTCAATGCCAAACAGGAAATTAGAGCAGTCTCCCTTGACATATCATGTGCCTTCGATACGGTCTGGCACCCCGCTCTGCTCACCAAACTCTCCTCTTTTGGTATCCATGGAAATCTCCACGCATGGCTGGCGGACTTCCTCTCTAGTCGTAGTCAATGTGTGGCCCTGAATGGGTTTCTCTCATCTCCTCTGCCTGTTCAGGCTGGAGTTCCCCAAGGCAGTGTTCTGGGCCCTGTGCTTTTTCTGGTCTTCATCAATGATCTCTCTGACTCTCTTGAAAATCCTCTCTATCTCTTTGCTGACGACTCTACTCTCTGTCGCTCCATTCTTCATCCCTCAGTTCGGCAGTCTGCAGCCTCCTCACTCTCTGCAGACCTTGTCAAAATCACAGACTGGGCAAACAAGTGGAACATGTCTTTCAATCCTGACAAATCTCACACTCTTACGATGTCTCTCCAAAATGACCGACTGGACAACCCTCCCATCCACTTTCTGAATAATCCTCTCCAAGAAGTTCTGTCACTCAAGCTTTTGGGTCTCACTATCTGCCATGATCTTTCCTGGAAAAACCACATTTCAAATCTGGCCTCCAAAGCCAGTCGCCGACTGGGCATCCTCCGTCGTGCGAAGTCCTTCCTTGGCACACCTGAGCTCCTCACCACATACAAGGCTTTCATCCACAGCTCAATGGAATACTGCTCTCCCCTCTGGGCTGGTGCTCCTGCCTCACACCTAGCTCGCCTTCACGCTGTTGAAACCAAAGCATTCAGAATCATTGGAATCTCCCGCGATGAAGCTAACTCCAAGGGCCTCTCACTCACTCACCGCAGGCAGGTTGGTGGTCTTTCCGTCTTCTACCGACTCCTCTCTGGCCTTGCCCCCCCAGCTCTCTCTGGGCTCTGTCCCGCAAATATTCCTACAGGTCGCACAAGATCTGCCTGCAACCCTCTTTTGGTTAAACTGCCAAAATCAAGACTCTCTGCTCACCTTCACTCCTTCATTCCTCTTTTCTCCCGCCTCTGGAACAAACTCCCTCACTCTCTTCAATCCCACTCCACCCTCCAAGTCTTTAAAACAGCTGTTCACCACCATCTCTTATCTTCCCCCATCCAAAACCTTGTGATCTTTTCTACCCCCGCTAATTTCACCCCAATTCCACTTTTTGAAATACCAACTTTTGTCCTGGATGTCCTTGGTGTCCTTGTGCTTTATACTTCTCCCTCCCCCCCCCCCCTTCCCACGCCTCCTCCCCCCGGGCCCTCTCCCTTCCACACATCTCCCTGCTCTCGGATGTTGTGTGTGTGCGCTTCCCCTTTTCTCCCCATCTTGTCTTCCGCTCCCTCTTTTTGTGTATTTTGTTTGTCTGGTCGATTTGTTTGTGAAGTTAATGTTAGCTCTTTCACGAGCCTCGATTCAGTATACAAAAAAAAAAAAAAAAAAAAAGCAATTAATTAGTGAAACAACTTCAAGCATTGATGACTTTCTCAGTGCTTGAATTTCGTAAAGGTGGGCGCGATTCGGAAAATTTTAAGTCCGCTTACCGCTTATCCGCTCCGCCAGCCCGTGTAGTCCGATTCGCTTATCCGCTTCAGCGGCCGAAAATCTTAGTCCGCTTACCGGTTATCCGCTTATCCGCTTCGATTCGATTTTTAAAAAGCGCTTCGACGTTTTTAAAGCGATTTTTGACGTTTCTAAAGGGAATTTAATGCTTTTTAAGCCTAAATAGCCATTTCTAACTACTACAAAGACAAACAAAGCTTTTAAGATCAAAAATATACATTTTTATTTAAATAAAATTTATTCAAAATTTATTGAAATAAAGTTTTCCACTCGACTCTACTCTACTCTACAGTTAATTTAAATATAATTTTAATATATGCAAGTTACATTAAAGAAAAATCAATTTGCCCGTCCTTTCTTTGACAAGAGAGTCTACTAGTCAACAGACTAGCAGTCTGTTGACTAGTCCTCGTCTTCCTCCTCCACCTCGTGGGCCTTCTTGAGGATTTGGAGGTTGCCCTTCATGAAGACGAGGGCCTCGAAGTTCGGTGCAGCCAGGGCCGACCTCTTAGGCCTGAGGATGTCCGACCCGTAGCTGAACACGCGCTCGACCGAGGCAGAGCTCGGGAGCGGCGTGTTATGCCTGAGAAATAGAGTTACCCAAGCATCACGGAACTCGAGCGGGAAGAGATTGGGCGAGAGCCGAGTTGTTAGGGTTTCACTTATTATTCACTTAAATAAATATTCACAATTCTAGAGTAACGGCTCAGGCTAACAGCTGATTTGGCGAATCGCGATGCGCTTTAATTTTTCGGTAGTCCGCTTACGCTTATCCGCTTCGGTTTCCGGGGGTTGTTCCGATTCGCTTATCCGCTTCGAAAACGTTAGTCCGCTGCAGCGGATAAGCGGATAAGCGGACTTTCAAAGCGGACCGCCCACCTTTGGCAATTTCGGCTGAGAGGTGCTTACAGTTCAGCATTTGCAAACGCCTCTCCACCTTAAAATATGTGTGATAATATGGTTAGAATGTCTGCTCTGAATCTGGAAGGTCGACGGTTCAAACACCAGCAGTCATACTGAAAACTTTTAAAATGGTATGAACTGCACGCTTGCTGGATGTCAGCATTTAAAAGGATAGAGCATAGATAAACAATGCTGGGAAGGCAATGGCAAACCACCCAGTATAACCCTTGCCAAGAAACTGCTTCCATGAACTCTCTGCAGCATGAACACTCTGTGAAGCATGAAATATGATACATCAAAATACATACAATACATCAAAATATATCAAAATAAAATAAAATATGATAATACATGGAAACTTCCAGCAAGAAACTCTTCGTGTAACTGAGGTGGAACTGTGGCCCACACCTCGCCAAACAGTGAACTCACTGTTTGGCGAGGCTCTGAGCCAAAAGGGTTGAAACGTCTATGAATAACGATATGTCAGATATTGATGATCTGATGGGATCATCAGTCATCCCAACTGATGATCCATCAATTGCTTACAGGTTAGTAAAGTTCTTATTTTAGGTAAACACCTATTAGTCTTACCCCAAAGGGGATGCTACCCCATTGGGTGTGTGTGAGTGTGTGTGTGTGTGTGTGTGTGTGTGTGTGTGTGTGTGTGTGTGTGTGTGTGTGTATGTGTGTGTGTGTGTGTGTGTGTGTGTGTGTGTGTGTGTGTGGCCGGCCACATTTAGATATTTTTGCTTTTAAAATGTTTTTCTCTGTAACCACTTGCCTGATCAATGCGAAACTTTAGACATAGGAGTAATTCCCCATGGAGAATATTTTATTGCTAAGTCTGACGCCATAGGTCACATGGTATGATAGCCATATTGGATGAAATTTGAATTATTTGAACATAAAGGATAAAATTTGAACATCATTTTCCCTGAAACTGCTCAATAAAAAATTGAAACTTGGCATGTAATCAACTCCCAATGGAGTATATAGGGTAATAACGATGATGTCATTGGTAAAGTGCGAGATCTTGGAGACAGTGGCAGGGGCTTTCGACGGTCCACACGGTCTCCACGTTTTTCAAAGTTAAGTCTGTTCACAATTGTATTTTGTCGAAACTGTATTTATCGTTCAGTGTGTGAACTTATAGTGTCCCCCTTGGAAGTTTCTCGGTGTTTATCTTTCATAAATTAATCGTTTGTTTGCCGCGTCGCGAGCAAGGCCTTGCAGCCTCAGGCTTCCCCCGTCGAAGGTTGTTCCTTCCTTCGCTGTTTTGCTAGCTTTTTTGATTTCCCCTTCTCCACCAAGCTTCACCAAACATCTACTATTTGTCTAACGTTGTAACCCCCACACCCCCCCCCCCCAAAAAACAAACAAAAAAACAAACAAAAAAAACTTTTATTTCCCTTTCTCCTCATGTGCTTTTGCCTCTGCCCAGGTGCGCTGTCTCGCCCCGCCCCCATTTTCCCCTTGCCTTCCACCTTTTGCCCTGTTCAAGTGACTCGTGGTTGTCGCTCTAGGCTTCCTCTCCCCATTGGTATTTTTGTGAATATAAGATTGTTCTTCACAGTTCTGTTTAAATATGTTTCAACTATCCCCTTCAGTGTTTTATTCAGTGGTTTATTACAACACGCTGTTTTTCTTCTTATTTAAAAGGCTCCTTTCAATTTCCTCTTCAACTCATTCCATTTCAAAAAAATATTCAATCTCTTATGATTCCAAATCACTCCATGCTCTAAATTCTCATTCATTCCATCCCTCCTCCATCGTTCTTAAACGAATCGCTAACTTGAAAATCACAACAAACCCAATTTGTTATATATGTTCATCTTTCATTAATCATCCACTTTCTAAACTCCCCCCTTGCCCCTCCCCTTCAAATCTCCCCCCCAACCATCCCTCCCAAATTCTCCCTCCTCCCACCTCCTTCTCAAAGCTGCATCCTCCCCACTTCCTCTCCCTCCTATGTCATACCTCCACCTCCCTCAACCTTCTACTTTCCTCTGCCCCCCCTCAAACAAACTCTCACTGTGCCTCATTCCATCACCATCAACCCTTTCGTCCTCCTCATCCTTCCCTTTCTTGTAACTCTTCTGTAATCTCTGACACACTATCAACTGCTCTTCCTACATCCCCCTCTCACCCTTCATCTGACCCTACCCCTCCCCTCCCCTGTCCTGCACCCGATGCTCCCCCTCTCTCCTCACTAACGGTATGGACCTCAAACATCCGGGGCCTTCGCTCAAACCTGATTGATCTCTCCATTCAGGTTGCTTCTGAAAATCCAGACTTGATCTGCTTAACAGAAACTTTCCTCCTTCAAGATGTCTCTGATTCCTTAATATCTCTTCCTGGTTACTCCCTCCTCCGGTACGATAGACCTGATCCTCGTCCTGGTGGTGGGGTGGCTATCTTTATCAAAAACTCTCTTCCTCACTCTCCCTGCACTGCCCTCTCTCCACCCCACCCACAGGAGTACCTCTGGCTATGGCTTCCTCTCCGCTCCCACCTTTTGTTCATATGTGTTCTGTACCGTCCTCCAAACAGTGATGACTCCATTTACATTTCTCTGTCGGACAACATGGACCAACTTCTATCAACTCATCCAAACTCTCTCTTCCTCATATGTGGCGACTTCAACTGTCATCATGCCAGCTGGCTGGGTGTGGGTTCATCTCTCACCAGCCATGGCACCTCAGCAAAGGACTTCTGCGACTCATTGGGACTGACACAATCTGTCAATTTCCCGACCCGGATCTCAGTCAATGGAGTATCTTCTCTTCTGGACTTGGTTATGACTAACTTCCCTGCAAATGTCTGCTGCTCTTCTTCTGCTCCAATCGGTTCTTCTGATCATGTGCTTGTTAAAGTGGACATCTCACTGGCCATTCTCAGAGAGCCTCCTCAGCGCCGACGAGTCTGGCATTTCACTCAGGCCGACTGGCACGGTCTGCAAGCAGCCATCAATCAACTGGACTGGTCTCCCATCTCTAATGCCTCTGACATCAATTCTTCCTGGGAATTCTTCCAAAGCAAACTGCTCTCTCTCATGCACAGATTTATCCCATCTCGTCTTCAGTTGTCTTACCCTTCCTCCCGTCCATGGTACACTGATTCTTGTGGTGAGGCAGTTGCCCTGAAACAACTTGCCTTTGCGTCTTGGAAGGCAAATCCAACTGAAGGCAATCTCAGTTCCTTCCACCAAGCTCGGAACAAGTGTGTGTCTACCCTCAGGAGTGCCAGGAAGCACTATCTCTCCACACTCAAGATTGAACTCTCAAACCTGTGTCCTTCCTCCAAATCCTGGTGGCATCTGGTCAAATCCGTTCCTGGTGTTTGTTCCCCCTCCATCCCCTCCCTTACCTCAAATGGCTACACAGTTGACACCGCACGTGACAAAGCCGAATGCCTCAACTCTGTGTTTGCCTCAAAATCTTGTGTCCCAAACCCATCTCTCTCTGTTCCCACCTTTCCCAGTCGAACCCAACTGCTCCTAGACTCTGTGTCCTTCTCTCCTGACAAGGTGGAGAAGTTTTTATCAAACCTCGACTCTGATTCTGCAACTGGACCAGATGGCATCAGCCCTCGGGTCCTAAAATCCTGCTCTGCCGCTCTATCTCGCCCTCTCTCTGTTCTTTTCACCATCTCTTTTGCTCAAGGTCATCTGCCAGCATCTTGGAAATCAGCAAACATTACCGCTTTACACAAAAAAGGTGCAAAAACAGATCCTTGCAACTACAGACCAATCAGTCTGCTCCCAATTATCAGCAAATTCATGGAATCCATCATTGCTTCAGATATCAAATCCTTCCTCTTCTCCAATGGCTTGATCTCTCTGACCATCCTCAGGGAGCCTGCTCAGCGTCGACGAGTCTGGCATTTCACTCAGGCCAACTGGCACGGTCTTCAAGCAGCCATCAATCATCTGGACTGGTCTCCCATCTCTACCACCTCTGACATCAACTCATCCTGGGAATTCTTCCAAAGTAAATTGCTCTCTCTCATGCACAGATTTATCCCATCTCGTCTTCAGTTGTCATACCCTTCCTCCCGTCCATGGTACACGGAATCTTGTGGTGAGGCTGTTGCCCAGAAACAACTTGCCTTCGTCTCCTGGAAAGCAAATCCAACGGAAGGAAATCTCATTTCCTTTCACAAAGCCCGAAACAAGTGTGTGTCCACCCTCAGGAGAGCCAGGAAACAATATCTCTCCGTTCTCAAGACCGAACTCTCTTATCTGTCTCCCTCTTCCAAATCCTGGTGGCGTCTGGTCAAATCCGTTTCTGGTGTTTGTTCCCCCTCCATCCCCTCCCTTACCTCAAACGGCTACACAGCTGACTCCGCACGTGAAAAAGCTGAATGCCTCAACTCTGTGTTTGCCTCTAAATCTTGTGTCCCAAACCCATCCCTCTCTGTACCCACCATACCCAGTCGTACCCTGCTGCTCCTGGACTCCGTGTCCTTTCCTCCTGACAAGGTGGAAAAGCTTCTGTCAACCCTCGACTCTGATTCTGCAACTGGACCCGACGGCATCAGCCCACGGGTCCTAAAATCCTGCTCTGCTGCTCTATCTCACCCTCTCTCTGTTCTCTTCACCCTCTCTTTTGCTCAAGGTCAACTGCCATCTGCTTGGAAATCAGCCAACATCACCGCTTTGCACAAAAAAGGTGCAAAAACAGATCCTAGCAACTACAGACCAATCAGCCTTCTCCCAATTATCAGCAAAGTCATGGAATCCATCATTGCTTCGGATATGAAATCTTTCCTCTTCTCCAATGGCTTGATCTCTGATCATCAATTTGGTTTCAGACCAGGTCACTCTACTCTGGACATGCTGCTTCTGCTGTCTCAACAATGGATGGAGGTCCTCAATGCCAAACAGGAAATTAGAGCTGTCTCCCTCGACATATCATGTGCCTTCGACACGGTCTGGCACCCCGCTCTGCTCACCAAACTCTCCTCCTTTGGTATCCATGGAAATCTCCACGCATGGCTGGCGGACTTCCTCTCTAGTCGTCGTCAACGTGTGGCCCTGAATGGGTTTCTCTCATCTCCTCTTCCTGTTCAGGCTGGAGTTCCCCAAGGCAGTGTTCTGGGCCCCGTGCTTTTTCTGGTCTTCATCAATGATCTCTCTGACTCTCTCGAAAATCCTCTCTATCTCTTTGCTGATGACTCCACTCTCTGCCGCTCCATTCCTCTTCCCTCAGATCGGCAGTCTGCTGCCTCCTCACTCTCTGAAGACCTGGACAAAATCACAGACTGGTCAAACAAGTGGAACATGTCTTTCAATCCTGACAAATCTCACACTCTTACTATGTCTCTCCGAAAAGATCGACTGGACAACCCTCCCATCTACTTTCTCAACAATCCTCTCCAAGAAGTTCTGTCGCTCAAGATTTTGGGTCTCACTATCTGCCATGATCTTTCTTGGGAAAACCACATTTCCAAGCTGGCCTCCAAAGCCAGTCGCCGACTGGGCATCCTCCGTCGTGCGAAGTCCTTCCTCGGCACACCTGAGCTCCTCACCACATACAAGGCTTTCATCCGCAGCTCAATGGAATACTGTTCTCCCCTATGGGCCGGTGCTCCTGCCTCACACCTAGCTCGGCTTCACGCTGTTGAAACCAAAGCTTTCAGAATTATTGGAATCTCCCGCGATGAAGCTATCTCTGAGGGCCTTTCACTCACTCACCGCAGGCAGGTAGGTGGTCTTTCTGTCTTCTACCGACTCCTCTCCGGCCTTGCACCCCCAGCTCTCTCTGTGCTCTGTCCCCCAAATATTCCTACAGGTCGCACAAGATCTGCCAGCAACCCTCTGATGGTTAAACTGCCGAAATCTCGGCTCTCTGCTCACCTTCACTCTTTCATTCCTCTTTTCTCCCGCCTCTGGAACAAACTCCCTCACTCCCTTCAATCCCACTCCTCCCTCCAGGTCTTTAAAACAGCTGTTCACCACCATCTCTTATCTTCCCCCATCCAAAACCTTGATCTTTTCTACCCCCGCTAATTCACCCCAGATCCACCTTGTTTGGAATTCCAACTTCTTTCCTGGAAGTCCTGGCAGTGTCCATATGTTTTATACCTCTCCCACCGCCCCCTTCCCACGCCCCCCCCCCCCCCCCCAAAGCCCTCGCCCTCTCTCAGATCTCTCGATGTCTCCATGTCTCTCGGTCCCTGCTCTCAAATGTTGTGTTTGTGTCCTTCCCCCTCTCTCCCCATCTTGTCTACCGCTCCCTATGTTATATGTTTTATGTGTCGGTTTGTCTTTCTGTGTGATTAATGTTCGCTCTTTCACGAGCCTCGACCTTGTATACAAAAAAAAAAAAAAAAAAAAAAAAAAAAAATCTCTGCTCATCAATTTGGATTCAGACCAGGTCATTCTACTCTGGACATGTTGCTTCTGCTGTCTCAACAATGGATGGAGGTCCTCAATGCCAAACAGGAAATCAGAGCTGTCTCACTTGACATATCACGTGCCTTCGATACGGTCTGGCACCCAGCTCTGCTCACCAAACTCACCTCCTATGGTACTCAGGGAAATCTCCACTCATGGCTTGTGGATTTCCTCTCTGGTCGTAGGCAACGTGTGACCCTGAATGGATTTCTCTCATCTTCCCTGCCTGTTCTGGCTGGAGTTCCCCAAGGTAGTGTTCTGGGCCCTGTGCTATTTCTGGTCTTCATCAATGACCTCTCCGACTCTCTGGAAAATCCTCTCTATCTCTTTGCTGATGACTCCACTATCTGCCGCTCCATTCCTCATCCCTTAGATCGGCAGTCTGCAGCCTCCTCACTCTCTGCAGACCTGGACAAAATCACAGACTGGTCAAACAAGTGGAACATGTCTTTCAATCCTGACAAATCTCACACTCTTACAATGTCTCTCCGAAAGGACCGACTGGACAACCCTCCCATCTACTTTCTCAACAATCCTCTCCAAGAAGTTCTGTCGCTCAAGCTTTTGGGTCTCACTATCTGCCATGATCTTTCTTGGGAAAACCACATTTCCAAGCTGGCCTCCAAAGCCAGTCGCCGACTGGGCATCCTCCGTCGTGCGAAGTCCTTCCTTGGCACACCTGAGCTCCTCACCACATACAAGGCTTTCATCCGCAGCTCAATGGAATACTGTTCCCCCCTCTGGGCTGGTGCTCCTGCTTCACACCTTGCTCGGCTTCACGCTGTTGAGGCCAAGGCTTTCAGAATCATTGGAATCTCCTGCGATGTAGTCAACTCCGAGGGCCTTTCACTCACTCACCGCAGGCAGGTTGGTGGTCTTTCTGTCTTCTACCGATTCCTCTCCGGCCTTGCTCCCCCAGCTCTCTCTGTGCTCTGTCCCCCCAATATTCCTTCAGGTCGCACAAGATCTGCCTGCAACCCTCTTATGGTTAAACTGCCAAAGTCTAGGCTCTCTGCTCACCTTCACTCTTTCATTCCCCTTTTCTCGCGCCTCTGGAACAAACTCCCCCACTCCCTTCAATCCCACTCCTCCGTCCAGGTCTTTAAAACAGCTGTTCACCACCATCTCTTATCTTCCCCCATCGAAAACCTTGATCTTTTCTACCCCCTGTAATTCACCCCAGAGTCCTTGCAGTGTTCATATGTTTTATTCCTCTCCCACCTCCCCCCAAGTCCTCCCGATGTCCCTGCTCTCAAATGTTGTGTTTGTGTCCTTCCCCCTCTCTCCCCATCTTGTCTGCCACTCCCCTTGTTTTTTGTGTTTTGTGTGTCGGTTTGTCTTTTTGTGTGGTTAATGTTAGCTCTTTCACGAGCCTCGATCTTGTATACAAAAAAAATAAAAAATAAAAAAATGCTATTCCAGCCATAATTGGTTGAATTGGTGCTGTCTTGGTTGGTGCTGTCTTGGTTGGTGCTGTCTTTCCCTCGTGGTCCCACTGTACTGTCTTTCCCTCGCGGTCCCTCTGTGCTGTCTTTCCCTCGTGGTCCCTCTGTGCTGTCTTTCCCTCGTGGTCCCACTGTACTGTCTTTCCCTCGCGGTCCCTCTGTGCTGTCTTTCCCTTGTGGTCCCTCTGTGCTGTCTTTCCCTTGTGGTCCCACTGTACTGTCTTTCCCTCACGGTCCCTCTGTGCTGTCTTTCCCTCACGGTCCCTCTGTGCTGTCTTTCCCTCGCGGTCCCACTGTACTGTCTTTCCCTCGTGGTCCCACTGTACTGTCTTTCCCTCACGGTCCCTCTGTGCTGTCTTTCCCTCGCGGTCCCTCTGTGCTGTCTTTCCCTCGTGGTCCCCCTGTGCTGTCTTTCCCTCGTGGTCCCACTGTACTGTCTTTCCCTCGCGGTCCCTCTGTGCTGTCTTTCCCTCGTGGTCCCTCTGTGCTGTCTTTCCCTCGTGGTCCCCCTGTACTGTCTTTCCCTCGCGGTTGTCAGCTCTTTCACGAGCCTCGATTCAGTATAAAAAAAAAAAAATTGAAATCTTTATCTAAAAAAATCTGAAAATTAATATATCTGATCTATGACCCGATGTGAGGGAAGAATTTAATTGATGACGTTCATAACTCTATGCCAAGAAACTAAGTGGCATAATAGGGTGCATGGATGATATGGGCCATAATAGCAGTGGGCCATAATAGCAGTGGGCTATAATAGCAGTGGGCCATAATAGCAGTGGGCCATAACAGCAGTGGGCCATAATAGCAGTGGGCCATAATAGTAGCATGTGCTGTTAGCGATGGAATTTTGTTCAGAATGAATGCGCGAGGCGACACTATGATCTTCGAGAACCGTT
Source organism: Myxine glutinosa (assembly GCF_964187855.1). Classification (NCBI taxonomy): domain Eukaryota; kingdom Metazoa; phylum Chordata; class Myxini; order Myxiniformes; family Myxinidae; genus Myxine; species Myxine glutinosa. Next base: position 131,940,258 of record NC_136266.1, on the reverse strand, counting down.
CTAGTTACTCCTGCCAGGGAGTAATGCATTCAATCGTGTCCGTGTGTGTGTGTGTGCGTGTGTGTGTTCGTGTGTTTGTGAACAAGATATCTGGAAAAGTTCTGAACGGATTTGGATGAAAGTTGGTGGGATGATTGCCCTTGGGATAAGGAAGAATTGCCTAGTTTTTGGTGAAGCTCAGGATATTATTCCGGATCCAGGAATTTTTTTGAGAAAGATTTTTTTCTGTTTTACTGCATTAAAGCTTTTATTCTTATTCTTAAATGATGTTTTTCTCCTCCAATTCCGAGATATATCAAAATTAATTCTCTGACAGTTAGGGCCTACTTTCTTTTTCATTTATTGTTTTGGGGAAAGGGGATGTTAAACAAAACGTATTATTCCAACTAAACCCACGGCGGGAGTATGCGCTCTACTGAGTGCCGTTCTAGTTTTGAAGCTTGCGATTAATCTAGAGTTAAGTATAATGTTGTAAGGTTAGTATAACTTACAACACCCTTTATGCTTTCGGAATAGCCATCACTGCACATCGGATTTTTATGTGAAAAAATAAATATTTTTTCACATAAAACGGCTTTTTTGCGCGCAAAAAAATTATTTTGCTATTTTCGGAGAAAAAAAATATTTCGCCCTTTTTCGGGAAAAATAAAATAAAATGCCCTTTTTGGTCAAAAATGTCTGGCAACGCTAAAAAAATTTAGGGAAGTTTTCAAATTTTTAAACTGCCATCGAAATTTTTAACTGCGATCGAAATTTTTAACTGCGATCGAAATTTTTAACTGCGATCGATCTCAAAAACAAAACGTTGCGTCCACTTGCGTGCATTGCGTCCCCAGCGTGTACAGCAGTGAGGCGGTGTACTACAGTGAGAGAGTGCACACAAAGTGTGAACAGGTCTCCTATCAAGATGAGTGCTGCTCTTCGTGACAAGTGGCTGAAGGAATTCAACGCTGGCGGCAATGGGGCCACCTTCAAGTACGTGTCGAGTGACACGGCTTTCTGTTGAGCTTGTGAAAAGACTTTCCGGGCGAAGCAGAAGTCTGAGCTGGCCCAACATGTCCGAGGAGACCGCCACAAGAGCAACTTGGCCTTGAAGAAGAAGAGGACGGTCACGCAAGCCACCATGGAGGACTTTGGTGGCGGAAAGAGGCACAAGTGCGACGTCGTGGCTCAGGAGCTGTGCCAGGCCATGCTGGCCGCTGGCATCCCATGGTCGAAATTGGAAAACCCTGCCCTCCGGTCGTTCCTGGAGAAGCACATCACTCTCCAGATCCCCGATGAAAGCTGGATTCGAAAGCACTACCTAGACAAGTGCTACGACGAGGCCTTGGCGGGGATCCGTGCCGACCTCGGACAGCAGCCCATCTGGCTGTCCGTCGACGAGACGACCGATTCGGCAGGTCGATATGTGGCCAACATCATCGCGGGACGCTTGTCCAAGGAGGGGTACTTTCGTCCCCACCTCGTCCAGTGCATGTTTCTGGAGAAGACCAACTCCGGGGAGATCGTGCGCGCAGTCAATGGCACGCTGCGCAATCTTTGGCCTGATTTCAAGCCGGAGTGCCTCAAGGTCCTCGTCAGCGACGCCGCGGCCTATATGATCAAGGCCGGCCATGCCCTGAAGGAACTCTTCCCGGACTTGCTGCATGTGACTTGCGTTGCCCACGCGCTCCACCGTGTCTGCGAGACAGTCCGAGAAATGTTCAAGGACGTCAACGACCTGATTGCCACGACGAAGAAGGTGTTCGTCAAAGCCCCGTTGCGTGTTGTCCTTTGGAAGGAGCAGCAGCCCAATCTTTCTCTCCCCCCGGAGCCCATTCTGACTCGGTGGGGGACGTGGATCGATGCCGTGGTGTTTTACGCCGAGCACTTCGAGGCCGTCAAGGACATTGTGGACCAGCTGAACGATGACGACGCGATGGCAATCCGGAGTGCCAAGGACCTGTTCGGAAAGGCGGACATCAAGCTCAGTTTGGTCTTCTTAAATGCCCACGTGTCGTTCATCCCGAAGATCCTTAAGCAGCTGGAGGAGGCCGGCATAGAGCTGGCCAAGGCCTTCCAGCTCCTTGATCAGGCCAAGGAGGAGCTCGAAAAGATCCGAGGCTGCCGTAAGGAGATCCTGTTCACCAAGTTCAAGGCGGTGCTGCAGCGCAATCCCGACATTGGTGTGCTGAGGACAGTGGCTTTGATCCTGGATGGAGATCAGCACGGATCTGAGGTTGGTGTGCCGGCTGGAGTCAAGCTTGCCGACATCCCCCTCTTGAGGTACTGCCCCATCGTCAGCGTCGACGTGGAAAGGTCCTTCTCCGTCTACAGAAACGTCCTCACCGACCGTCGACACCGCCTCACCAAGGAGAACATTACCAAGATAATGATTTCAAACACCTACTTTAACCGTTCCTAAAAGGGTCTTGTCAATTTCTTCTAGTCCTCTACTTATCAAACAATGCGGTTGCAATAAAGGTACCTGAACGTCATATGTTACCTGTTTACTAGCCCAGAGTGCTTAATGTTGTGCAGGAAAAAGCTTACCATTTTTTGTTCTTTTTTTGACTGATTTCTGAAAAACTTGGTAATAATAAAAAATGAATAAAACGGGGGAAAAAAATATTTCGGGAATTTTTCACATAAAAAAAATAGATTTCCGCTTTTCAAAACATAAAAGGCCTATTTTCTTAACATAAAAATCCGTAGTCTACGGCCATCACTGTTCAATAAATGATTATAATGGTGGTGGTAACAGGTTTTAAATGCAAATAAAGGATGACAATTTGTGAGTGTCTCTTTGTTCATAAGGAGCGATATCAATTACTTTTCTCATCTATTTCATTATGTTCCTATTCCTGCATTTTCACTGGTTGTTTGTTTCTTGACATTCATTCACAAACCAATCAGATAGTCAAATATAAAGTTAATGTCACAGCATTAACATCTCTCCATTTTATCCCACATCCATATATATACTTGCTTTCTCTGCAACTTCAATGTGGAGTATCAGGGTGAAATAAAAAAATGTATGTCATATGTCATCTTACTATAATTCACCAAATGTCCGTCTGTCTGTCTGTCTGTCTGTCTGTTCCCAGGTACCGCAAAAACGGCTGAACTGATCGCAACGAAATTTTGGGTGGGTAATCCTGGGACACCCTGGAGTAAAATAGGCTATTGTGGCGGACACGAAAGCACTGACGTGGTGACATCACCCCGCACACCAAGTGGGGGTGGGCCACACCCGGGAGAGAGGTGTGGCCTCACGATATACACGGGGCGCGCAGCCCTGAGCAGCTCAGTATTACAGTGAGCTCTTGAATAAAGACTCTTACAAATTACCGCGTTGTCCGCTTCCTCCTTGCTCACAAGCAGCGCGTGTAATACCACGCTTTACTGGTGACCCTCGACGTTGGGTCTGCCGTAGCGATCCTTCCAAACACGACGCCATTGCCATGGCCAACAACGCGATGTCGGTTAAACTTCCCGAATTTTGGGAGGCCCAGGCCGAAGTTTGGTTCGTCCAAGCCGAAGCCCAGTTTCAGCTTCGGCGCCTCACCGGCGACAACACGCGCTACTGCCACGTCGTCGCCTCCCTCGGGCCTGGCACGGCCGCTCGAGTTGTGTCCGTCCTTCGCCACCCACCGGACGGCCACAAGTACGAGGCACTCAAGCGGCTGCTCCTAGCCACGTTCGGCCTCACGGAGGACACACGGGCCGACCGCCTCCTGGATCTCCCCGAGCTCGGCGACACGCGCCCGTCGGTCCGAATGGACCATATGCTGTCACTGTTGGGCGACGAAGCCCCTGGTTCTCTATTCCGGGCGCTTTTCCGTCGCCAACTTCCAGCACAGGTACGCCTCGCGTTGGCCGGGACCATGCTAACGGAACCCCGAGCATTGGCCGCCGAGGCGGACAGGTACTTCGCGGCTTCGGACACGCGGGCGAGAGTCGGTGCAGCCCACCTCGTGGATCCTGAGGCTGATGCTGATCCACAGCATCAGCTTCCACAGCATACACAGCATGCTGATATGCACCTCGTGGCCGCCGCCACGCCCCGCCCACCGCCGCGGCGAAAACTGCCACCGCGGGGAAAACCGCCGGCTCCACCGGCCTGGCGGAGCCAGCCGCACTCCTCCAGCTCCACCACCTGGTGCTGGTTCCATGCCAAGTTCAGCCACGAGGCTCGACAGTGTCATCCGCCATGCTCCTTCAACAGGTCGGGAAACGCCCGGGCCGGCGCTCAATAGTGGCAATGAGCGCCGGCCGTTCGAGCAGCCTGCTGTTCATAACGGACACCTTATCCGGGCGCCGTTACCTGTGCGACATGGGAGCGCAGGTGAGTGTCGTTCCTGCCGGTACGTCGGACAAGCACACCGCGGGCGGGGGCCCCGCGCTGCTTGCCGCAAACGGGACGCCCATCCGTACGTACGGAAAACGCTGCCTCTCTCTGCGGTTCGGAGGGCAGGTTTTCCGATGGTCGTTCGTCACCGCCGACGTGCCCATGGCATTGCTTGGCGTGGACTTCCTGTGCGCCAATGGGCTCCTGGTCGACGTAAAGCACAGACATCTTGTCCAGGCCGAGACATTCAGCTCGCTCGCTTGTGCGCTGCCCAGCTCGTCGAGCAGCTCACCGAGCGGCTCACTGAGCGGCTTGCCAAGTGGCTTGCCGAACGGTTCGGTTCCAGCCACGTTGATCTGTACGCTTCCGGCAGCGGACGATCTTGCCGAAGCAGCGGACGATCACCCGCCTCCTCGCCGGCTTCCCGGCCCTCACGCGGCCCACCTTCTCGGCGGGGGCCGTCAAGCACAGGGTGGCCCATCACATCCCCACCGTCGGGCCACCGGTCTACGCCCGGGCACGCCACCTCGAGCCGACGAAGCTGGTGGTAGCAAAAGCGGAGTTCGCTACCCTGGAGCGACTCGGCATCGTTCGGCGCTCGGAGAGTGCTTGGGCGTCGCCGCTGCACATCATGCCGAAGCCCGGCGGGGGATGGCGACCGTGCGGGGACTATCGCCGTCTCAATGACGACACCACCCCCGACCACCACCCCGTCCCCCACATTCAGGACTTTTCCGCCCGTTTGGCGGGCATGTCCTTCTTCTCGAAGGTGGACCTCATACGCGGCTACCATCAGGTCCCCGTCAGGCCGGAGGACGTCCCGAAGACGGCGGTCATCACGCCGTTCGGACTCTTCGAATTCCTGCGGATGCCCTTCGGTCTGAAGAATGCGGCTCAGGCGTTCCAGCGGCTGATGGACAGCGTCCTGCGCGACTTGGATTTTGTATACGTCTACCTGGACGATATCCTCGTCGCCAGCGCGTCCCGCAAAGAGCACCTACACCACCTCCGCATGCTCTTCGAACGCCTGGGCCAGCATGGCCTGATTGTGAACCCCGCAAAGTGCCGGTTCGGCGTCGCCGTAATCGATTTTCTGGGGCACCGCGTCACCAGGCACGGAGCCGTCCCCCTGCCGGCCAAGGTGGAGGCGGTGAAGGGGTTTCCGCGCCCCCGCACGATCAGGGGGCTGCAGGAGTTCCTGGGCATGGTGAACTTTTACCATCGGTTCCTGGCCTGTATCGCCCAGCTCCTGCGCCCCCTGCACGAAGCTCTCCGAGGTATGCCGGGCAAAGGCGACGTTACCTGGACCGAGCAGATGGATGCGGCGTTCACGGGCGCGAAGCTCGCCTTGGCTAACGCCACCATGCTCGCGCACCCGGCGCCCGATGCACCGATCGCCCTCACCACCGACGCCTCAGACTACGCGGTGGGCGCGGTGCACGAGCAATGGGTGCGTGGAGCTTGGCAACCGCTGGCGTTCTTTAGCCGGCAGCTTTGCCCACCCGAATGCCGTTACAGTACCTTTGACCGCGAGTTCCTCGGGCTTCACTTGGCGGTCAGGCACTTCCGCCATCTGCTCGAGGGTCGTGCGTTCATGGCCTTCGTCGACCACAAGCCGCTGATCTTCGCGATGGGCAAGGTCACCGAGCCGTGGTCGGCCCGGCAGCAGCGTCACCTCTCGGCCGTGTCCGAGTACACGACGGACATCCGGCACGTCGCGGCGAAGGACAACCCGGTGGCGGATTGCCTTTCCCGGGCCGTCGCCCCCGCAGTCCACCTCGGCATCGACTATGCCCGGATGGCAGCGGACCAGGCCGCTGACCCCGACGTCCAGGCCTTGCGGACTGCCGTCACGGGCCTCCGCGTCACCGAGGTGCCGTTCGACGGCGCGGGCGCGGCCCTCTTGTGCGACATCTCCCTCGGGCAGCCTCGCCCCATCGTGCCCACGGGCTGGCAGCGCCAGGTGTTTGACGCCATCCACGGCCTGTCCCACCCGGGCGCGAGGGCCTCCCAAAGGTTGATCGCCGACAAATTCGTCTGGCATGGCCTCCGGAAGGCCGTCCACGGCTGGGCCAGGACGTGCCTCGCGTGCCAGCGCGCCAAGGTGCACCGGCACACCCAGGCCCCGTTTGCCCCGTTTACGGTGCCGGGACGCCGGTTTGACCACGTCCACGTGGACCTGGTGGGACCTCTGCCCCCCTCACAGGGTTTCACCCACGTCCTCACCCGGTGGCCGGAGGCCGTGCCCTTGGCGTCGACGATGGCGGCGGACGTCGCGCAGGCTTTCATCGCCACCTGGGTCGCCCGGTTCGGCGCCCCCTCAGACATCTCGTCCGACCGCGGCCCCCAGTTCACCTCGGAGCTCTGGGGGGCGGCCGCGCAGGGGCTCGGGGTCCGGCTGCACCGAACCACGGCCTACCACCCCCCAGGCTGATGGCCTGTGTGAGCGATTTCACCGCTCATTGAAGGCCGCGCTCCGGGCCACCCTCCGCGATGGCGGCTGGGTCGACAGGCTCCCCTGGGTCCTGCTGGGCCTCCGGACGGCGCCCAAGGAGGACCTGCGCGCATCCGCGGCGGAGTTGGTCTTCGGGCAACCGCTGCGGGTGCCGGGCGAGTTCCTCCCCGACTCCACGGCACCATGGTCCGTGGCACAGCAGCGCTCCGCTCTGCTCTGCAGGAGACCGCCCAGAGGTTCGCCCCGGTGCCAACGGCACGCCACAGGCATCCACCTACGCACGTCGCCCCGGAGCTTCGCACGGCGGAGTACGTCTTCGTCCGCCATGATGCCCACCGGACACCACTGCGGCCCCCGTACGACGGGCCTTTCTGCGTGCTGGAGACCGGGGTGAAGCACTTCACCCTGGACATCGGCGGTACTCCTGACTGCGTTTCTGTGGACCACCTCAAGCCGGCCCACCTCGACGTGGACCATCCACCGCCAGTGGCCCGACCCCCGCGTCGGGGCCGCCCCCCTGCGGGCGGACCCCCGGCACCGCCCAGCCCCGCCGCCACGCCGCCCCCCGGTCCTGCACCCATCCCAGGGTCAGCCGGTGGCATCCCAGATGGCATCCCTGCATCCCAGACGCCGCCAGTCGCCAGGGGGCGCTTCGGCCGGGTCATCCGTTTGCCCGCAAACTGACCCTTCAGGTGCGCGGGGATTCTGGGGGGGCGCGTGTGGCGGATACGAAAGCACTGACGTGGTGTCATCACCCCGCACACCAAGTGGGGGTGGGCCACGCCCGGGAGAGAGGCGTGGCCTCACGATATACACGGGGCGCGCAGCCCTGAGCAGCTCAGTATTACAGTGAGCTCTTGAATAAAGACTCTTACAAATTACCGCGTTGTCCGCTTCCTCCTTGCTCACAAGCAGCGCGCGTAATACCGCGCTTTACTATATTGTTTTTCCAATTAGGATTTTTTTTCCAATTTTCCAGTTTTTCCAAACACGATGGAATAATATTTACCGATATGAACAGTGATGTGGCTTTATTGAAATTCTACAAATACTGTTTAGATTTTGATGATTTGCGTGTGATATGATTTAACGGATGTTTATATAAATCGTTTAAAATAAAAAAAGAGCGGGTACCGTTGCTAGTAAAATAGAATAATAACATGTCATAATACGTCCAAACAATATTTTGATTCTGATTGGCTGGGCATGCCTGAGATGGTGGGCCTGAGAGTTACAAACACTCAAGAAAACTCCTTAAATATGGCAATTGTCAATGTTAATTGTATTTATTTATTTGCATTTCGCATTGATCATCGTGTAACATGCGTGTCAAACAAATAATATTCTGTATGTTATTTCGGCCAGAACCGGTATAAAGTTTTCCTTTGGGCTCAGCTTGAACAACAGAAAGTGTAAAGGGTTCGACATCTGGAGATTGTCTCTCAGCTGCGGGCAGTATGGCTTCCGACTGCCGTCACTTAGAGCAAGAACACAGCCGTGATGAAAAGAAGATGTTCCAGACAGCCACGTTCATTTCTCATCAATCGTTTCACCAAATGTGTACGAAGCACAAAGAGAGGTTGCAGTTTTTGGGAATGTATATGGGATGTACACCAGCCGAGCAGGGGAGAGGAACATTTTTAATGGGCCATTTCCCCCCAACAACGTTTTTCCTCTTTTCCTCCCTGGAGGCCAAAATGTAGGGCGAGGGAGGTACAACAGACTTCATTGTCTCCCTTCAGATGGCGCATAAGGTTTTGAAGCCGTATGTGGCTTATGCACCCGTTCATAATAAACAAGAAAAATTGGAGACAACAAAAGTCATTAAGATGCCCATTACCCTATAAATAAGATGATGATTTCGGCTTTAAAAGTCAAAAATCTTCATATAATGGCTTCACCTTGAGGAAGGTGGATCGAGTTGATGGAACGAGGAATGGAAATTGTGGGAAAGTATTTTCTGTAAACGATTATGGTTTCATACACGTGGCACCAGCACATGCTGCTTGCTGAGAGCCAGAGACAGCTTCGTGGATTTCGTCCGGTAAGTTTTTATAAGGTCAAGCCGTTATATGGCATGGAATTCCATCAAAACGGTGAGCAATGTCCTTATGGGGGAAGACCACCCAGGGCTGCCTCAATCTCTTCGGCCCAATTTCATTATACACTGTCTCAGTAGTGAGCATGTGACAGGTGTCTAATGGGTCTGTCATATGTATGTATGTATGTATGTGTATATATATATATATATATATATATACTCATGCTTTCACAAAATATCCGGGGAACAAAATGTTTCAGACCATGTAGTCTAGTAGGAAGACTAGGTCCCCCTGCACCCCCCGGAGATATACTTCTAATCAGTGTTTCTAGATTGGAAAAAATGTGTAGAAAATGACTAGCTATGGCCCCAAGCTGAAATAATGTCCCACATACCATTTTTATGCAAATTACTGCTGCCATTATCAAAAAAAGACTAGGTCCCCCTGCACCCCCCGGAGATATACTTCTAATCAGTGTTTCTAGATTGGAAAAAATGTGTAGAAAATGACTAGCTATGGCCCCAAGCTGACAAAATGTCCCACATACCATTTTTATGCAAATTACTGCTGCCATTATCAAAAAAAGACTAGGTCCCCCTGCACCCCCGGAGATATACTTCTAATCAGTGTTTCTAGATTGGAAAAAATGTGTAGAAAATGACTAGCTATGGCCCCAAGCTGAAAAAATGTCCCACATACCATTTTTATGCAAATTACTGCTGCCATTATCAAAAAAAGACTAGGTCCCCCTGCACCCCCCGGAGATATACTGAAACTGGCAGTGACTGGTGATTGAAATGCGGTGCCTTTTTGTGTTTCAGGTCGAGGTACGTGAACTCCCCACGATCTACAGCAACCAGGAAGAGACTGATACCAGGGTGGTTCTGTACCTCCATCATGCTGCTACCATCGGATACAAGAACGCTGTAGTCAGAACACCGGACACAGACATCCTCCTGATCCTGCTCCACCATGCCCACAACATCAAGCTGACGGTGTACCTGGATACAGGGTCAGGGAAGCATCGCCAACTTGTCAACGTCTCTGAGCTGGCAGAATCCCTGGGAGAGGACTACTGTGCCACTCTCCTGGGGTACTATGTGTTCAGCGGAGAAGACTGCACCAGTGCCTTCAAAGGGAAGGGAAAAGTCGGGCCCTTGAAAAAGCTGGAGAAGAATCCCAGGTTTCACAGGGCATTCGGTGAATTTCACAGGGTATTTAGAAAAATAAAACTTTGTGTTAACGTCTGTGTAGACGGACCTTAATATGAGTCTATTATTTCGTAAAACTGTGATTATTTTGTAAATAAAGCACTAATTAGCATACTAGTATACCATAGACACATGTAATCATGTTATGAATAGTTCTATCATGATCTATGCCCTTCAAAACATGGGTCTAGACACCTTCATTTTTCAATTATCTGCAATATTGGCTGAGATATGTCAAAAATCGTTTTTTTGATAATGGCAGCAGTAATTTGCATAAAAATGGTATGTGGGACATTGTTTCAGCTTGGGGCCATAGCTAGTCATTTTCTACACATTTTTTCCAATCTAGAAACACTGATTAGAAGTATATCTCCGGGGGGGTGCAGGGGGACCTAGTCTTTTTTTGATAATGGCAGCAGTAATTTGCATAAAAATGGTATGTGGGACATTTTTTCAGCTTAGGGCCATAGCTAGTCATTTTCTACACATTGTTTCCAATCTAGAAACACTGATTAGAAGTATATCTCCGGGGGGTGCAGGGGGACCTAGCCTTCCTACTAGACTAATGTATAGCTACAACAAGCAATTCCCAAGTGCAGGGATGTTGTGTGGCTTGGAAATCACCTGCCAGAATTTGAGAAAATTTGTACTTTGCAGAAATAAAAACATATCTAATGTACAGCCATCGAGTTGCCATATTGTATGGCACAGTTGCCATATACATATTGCTGTACAATATGTTGTTCCCTCCGCCACCGAAGGTGGATGGGGGTTATGTTTTCACCCCTGTCTGTCTGTTTGCCTGTCTGAGTATCTGTCTGTGAACAAGATATCTCAAAAAGTTTTAGAAGGATTCGGACGAAATTTGGCGGATAGGTAGCGTTTGTGACACGGACGAAATGATTAGATTTTGGTGAAGATCTGGATCCGGCTCGTATAATTTTAAAGTGATTCTTCACCATTATGAGATGGGGCCAAAAACGATGTAGAGCAGGATATCTCAAAAAAGTTGTGGACGGATTTAGACAAAACTTGATAGACAGGTTGGGTGTGTGACAAGGAAGAATTGATTAAATTTTGGTGAATCCGGATGCGGATCAGAGAATTTTTCAAGTGATTCCTTACCATTGCGATATTAGGTGAAAAGCGATTATATACATTATACAGTCACGTGAAAAAGTAAGTACACCCCATGTAAAGTTTTGACTTTTTCAACATATTTCAACATACAGCTGTTTGATCTTCATTTCAACAATATTTTTTTTTTATTTTTTTTTTTTTTTTTTGTATGCTGAATCGAGGCTCGTGAAAGAGCTAACATTTATTTCACAAACAAATCAACCAGACAAACAAAATATACAAAAAGAGGGAGCGGAAGACAAGATGGGGAGAGAAGGGGAAGCACACAACCACAACATTTGAGAGCAGGGAGAAGTGTGGGAGGGAGAGGGCTTGGGGGCAGGAGGCGTGGGAAGGGGGGGGGGGGGGGGAGAGAGGTATAAAACACAAGGGGACCGAAATTGGCGGGAGTAGAAAAGATCAAGGTTTTGGATGGGGGAGGATAAGAGATGGTGGTGAACAGCTGTTTTAAAGACCTGGAGGGTGGAGTGAGATTGAAGAGAGTGAGGGAGTTTGTTCCAGAGGCGGGAGAAAAGAGGAATGAAGGAGTGAAGGTGAGCAGAAAGTCTTGATTTTGGCAGTTTAACCATAAGAGGGTTGCAGGCAGATCTTGTGCGACCTGTAGGAATATTTGGGGGACAGAGCCCAGAGAGGGCTGGGGGGGCAAGGCCAGAGAGGAGTCGGTAGAAGACGGAAAGACCACCAACCTGCCTGCGGTGAGTGAGTGAAAGGCCCTTGGAGTTAGCTTCATCGCGGGAGATTCCAATGATTCTGAACGCTTTGGTTTCAACAGCGTGAAGACGGGCTAGGTGTGAGGCAGGAGCACCAGACCAGAGGGGAGAGCAGTATTCCATAGAGCTGCGGATGAAAGCCTTGTATGTGGTGAGGAGCTCAGGTGTGCCAAGGAAGGACTTCGCACGACGGAGGATGCCCAGTCGGCGACTGGCTTTGGAGGCCAGATTTGAAATGTGGTTTTCCCAGGAAAGATCATGGCAAATAGTGAGACCCAAAAGCTTGAGTGACAGAACTTCTTGGAGAGCATTATTCAGAAAGTGGATGGGAGGGTTTTCCAGTCGGTCTTTTCGGAGAGACATCGTAAGAGTGTGAGATTTATCAGGATTGAAAGACATGTTCCATTTGTTTGCCCAGTCTGTGATTTTGTCCAGGTCTGCAGAGAGTGAGGAGGCTGCAGACTGCCGATCTGAGGGATGAGGAATGGAGCGACAGAGAGTAGTGTCGTCAGCAAAGAGATAGAGAGGATTTTCAAGAGAGTCAGAGAGATCATTGATGAAGACCAGAAAAAGCACAGGGCCCAGAATTGATAGATAAAGGTGATATAATATAACAAATATCATGAAACATTTACATTTTGTAGTCCATTGTATAATTTAAATAAACATAAATGCAAATTTCGCATGTGGAAAAAGTAAGTACACCCTTGGCTCTAATAGGTGGTATTTCCCCCTTTGGCAGAAACAACCTCAAGTAGGCATTTCTTATAACTGTCTACGAGTCTCTGACATCGACTGGGAGAAATTTTTTCCCACTCCTCCATGCAGAATTCTTTCAGCTGTGCGATGTTTGAGGGGTTTCTTGCATGCACAGCTCGTTTCAAATCCCCCCACAACATCTCGATGGGATTTAGATCCGGGCTTTGACTTGGCCATTCCAGAACCCTCCATTTCTTTCTTTTCAGCCATTCCTTGGTGGATTTACTGGTATGTTTAGGGTCATTGTCATGTTGCAAGGTCCACCTTCGGTTGAGCTTCAACTTTCCGACAGATGGCCTCACATTATCCTCAAGCACCCTCTGGGACAATGAAGAATTCATAGTGGATTATATGATGGTGAGCTGCCCAGGCAATGATGCAGCAAAGCTGCCCCAAACCATAATATTTCCACCACCATGCTTTACAGTTGGTATCAGGTTCTTGTTGTCAAATGCTGTCTTTGGTTTTCGCCAAACATGTCTTCTGGTACCATGACCAAATAGCTCTACCTTTGACTCATCTGTCCAGAGCACATTGTTGCAGAAGTGCTGGTCTTTGCCCTGGTGTTCATTGGCAAACTTTAGTCTTGCCCTGATGTTCTTTCTGGACAGCAAAGGTTTCCTCCTGGCACACCTCCCATGTAGATCAAATTTGTGCAGCCTCTTTCTAATGGTTGATTCGTGCACTTTGACATCAACAGTGGAAAGAGCTACCTATGGGTCCCGTGATGAAATTCTGGGGTTCTTAGAGACTTCTTTCAGCATCTTGCGGTCTGCTCTCGGGCTGAACTTGCTGGGGCGGCCTGGCCTGAACAAGTTGGCAGTTGTTTGGAATCTTCTCCACTTGTAGATGATCTTCCGGACAGTCGAATGAATGATTTCAAATTGTTTGGAGATCTTTTTAAATCCCTTCCCAGACTCGTCGGCATCTCTAACCTTCTTTCTGAAGGCCTCAGAGAGCTCTTTTGATCTAGGCATGGTGACACCGCACACTTCAACAACAAAGAGCAAACCAAACTACAGACTTGGCATTTAATATGGAATATTTTTTTGTGGGGGTGAACTTACTTTTCAAGATGTCTTAGAACCAAAAGTTCATTGGAATTATGTTGAAATTATTCTAGATTTTGTTAATGTGACTTTTAAAAGAAACAAAATCCACATTTGACATTTCGAAACAAATAAATTGATCCTTGAAAGTGATGTAAACTGATATCGAACTCAATTCATGGACAGTACTGTGTTAAACTTCTGTACGTTTTCCAGAAGTATCTCTTTATTTTGCACATTAGCCAAATATATTTTTAACAAAAACAAAAGTTAAATTACGACTGGGATTACGGACAGTAAAATTACAGTTCAGTACTTCATGTAACCCCCACGAGAATTCAGGAGAGCACGTACACGTTGAGGCATGCTGTTCACGAGATTTGCCAAGGTTTGGACAGGAATTGCTTGCCATGCATTGACAATAGCCTGCTGCAATTCATGCACAGAGGTCGGCTGCTGGTCCAAGTGGTCGATATGACGCGATAATTATGCCCACAAGTTCTCTATCGGATTCATATCCAGGGACATGGCAGGCCACTCCATATGCTCTACACCACGGTCAGCAAGAAAGTGTTGGATCATGCGAGCACGATGAGGCCATGCATTGTCATCTTGGAAGACAAAGTTTCCTCGAAAGGCTGCACGAGCAAATGGAAGCAATGTTTCTTCCAGAATGGCCCTGTACTTGAACTGGTTCAGGATTCCATTCAGAACAACCAGGTCAGTTTTGCACCCTGCATGAAAAGCAGCCCAAACGGTCACCCCACCACCTCCAGCTTGGACTCTTGGCACTATACAATCTTTGTTGTAGGCTTCATGCACTTGTCTGCGCATTCGGACGCAGCCATCTTGACGATAGACCAGAAATCTAGACTCGTCACTGAAGATCACGTGATTCCAGTGTCCTGGCTGGCATTGACGGTGCTCTCTGGCCCACTGCAATCGGCGCTGGCGGTGTTGTCTGGTCAGGCGTGGCTTTCTCAGGGGACGCCTGGCACGATAGCCTGCTTGAACCAGTCGTTGGTTGACTAGCCTTCTGGATACAGGCACATTTGTCAGTTGCTGCCACTCAGCCCTCAGCCGATTAGCTGACTTGGTATGGCCATTGCGGACTAACCGGTGCAGCTGGCGATCATCCCTTCTTGTGGTTCTGCGGGGACGTCCTGGCCTCGGTATTGGAGTAGGGACACCCCTCTGATCATTTCGTTTCAGGATCATTGACACCTGACCTTGAGTGATGCCATACTGCTGAGCAATAGCACGCTGTTTCATGCCGTAATTTCGTAAAGCCACCACTCCATGAAAAACAGCATTGTCGAGTTGACGGACCATCTCCAGAGGAAGCGGCAATAACTTTTGGAGATGTGCAGCAGTTGTTTTCCACTAATACAGAACGCAACAACCCTTGTATACCCGACTGTGAAGCCAATCATCAAATGCACCTGTCCGTACATTTTGCCACGCCACCTGTGATATAATCCTGTTGTTGACTTCTTGCTGCGACAGACAATCAGTGACATGGTTCTTTTAACAAATAAATCACCAAAGTGTAAAAGAAATTCACCAGATTGATATACTGAGTTAAGAAAGTAAACCCAAGTCAAGAAAAAAAAAGATATTCCATATTAAATGCCAAGTCTGTGAATGTCTGAGGTTTAAATAAGACAGGTTCCTCCAGGATCCTCTCTAACGATGTTCTAATCATTTGCACCTGAGCTGGTGCACCTGATTCGAATTTTAGGTATTTGAAGTAGTGATAAATGTAGGGGTGTTCTTACTTTTTCCACAGGCGAAATTTGCATTTGTTTATTTAAATTATACAATGGACTACAAAATGTAAATGTTTCATGATATTTGTTATATTATATCACCTTTATCTATCAATATTATTGAAATGAAGATCAAATAGCTGTATGTTGAAATATGTTGAAAAAGTCAAAACTTTTCATGGGGTGTACTTACTTTTTCACGTGACTGTATGTTGCCTGGTAAACTCGGACACAAATTATCTCGGGGTACTCCAACTGGAATAATTTTGCTGCAGAGTCACAAAATTGAAACTTTGGAATTTAATCAAACTTCACAAAAGAAAGTCACCATCAAACTGTGGTAAAGGCAAGGCAAAAGTGGTAGTTGCAAACACGTGTTGTATTTCCTCCCGAAACCAACAATAACTACTCCGGAATTCTCCTCCCTCGGATGGAACCTCATGCAGCTTTGTGCAGGCTTTTCATAAAGTCATGGCCGCCGTCTTTTCCAGCCTGAAATGCCATGCCCCC
This sequence comes from Myxine glutinosa, assembly GCF_964187855.1. Lineage (NCBI taxonomy): Eukaryota > Metazoa > Chordata > Myxini > Myxiniformes > Myxinidae > Myxine > Myxine glutinosa. Next base: position 131,924,283 of record NC_136266.1, on the reverse strand, counting down.
TCAGCCTCCGTCAGTTCTGCTCCCCAATGGGCGTGGCCAACTCGAACTCTAAAGGGACTCTGTTAACTTCCGGTGCTGTTTAACGTTTTACCACCCGGTTACATTTTCCCCTGCTGAGAGTCACCGTCCACGGTGATTAGCACATACGTTTTTACTTCTTTCACAGCCTCTCTGAAAAACTCCAGTGCCCAGACTCGTCAGTAACTGAGATACGACCTCCAGACTTAAAGCAACAGTTGCATTGTCTGCCTTGTTGTCCTGTCATGGCCTACGTTACTTTCTGTCTTCCAGTCATTGGCATCAACCTTTTCTTCTGTAGATCCATCCCAGTTCTCATCACGTGCTGGGACCTCCTCAGAGTCTGTGTATGGGAAAGAAACTTCATCAAGCTCTTCACCAGGAGGCTGTTCTTCTGTGGCTGGCGTACTAGGAGGCAAAAGTCCAGCAGCTGTTTTTGCCTGCAATGGTGCAGTGTAACTGGCGTACCACTCGTCCCTCTCCAACGCAAGGCACAAGACCAGTTCTTGCAGCTGCCTCAGCTTAGCCTTCATCTCCTCTTCTTGCTGTCTTTGATAATTTGTGGTGAGAAGAGCAAATACATCTGACTGCGAAAAACCAACGGCACCGTTGAGATGAGATTGCAGCAGTGTGGCAATACTCCTACTCCTAACAACCATAGTTGGGCAAGGCCATCCATCTTCCTCCTGAGCCCAAAAGATGGCTTCATTACAGACCTGAATGAGAGAAGCCTGTGGTTCTTCTCTGACCTGTTTCCGGAGTTCCCTCCTCAAGGAAACATCCCTAATCCCTTCTACAAACCGGTCTCTTAAGGCAACTCTCTCACCTAGGATGGCAACACCTGACTGTCTTTTTGCAGAGTCTAAAATATGTGCCAAGGCAGGTGAGTAATTGCATAGATTCTCTCTCTCCTTCTGTTTGAGACCATATAATGACTGAAACAGTTGCGAGACACTACGCTTTTCCTCGAAAGCTTCCTTCAGGAACCTCAACAGATCACCCGAGCGGCCATCCTCCCTTTGCTGCGATGGCTAATCTATGGGGCAAGAACAAAAAAAGGATTCCTGGGAGATCCTGCCCTCGTAGATAACCAGTGTCGCAAGTTGGTGTTTGCAGTTTCGCCACATATGCCCAAACACAAACGTTGCTTTCTTTTTATGTGTCACATATTCCTGGGAGTTCCCTGAATCCACCATCACTGGTGTAATTTTAATCCGTTAATCCGTTCTCAAGTTAACAAAAAATAGATTTCTTGGATTCCACCATCGCAATTTGGCATTTGCAGTTTCATCACATGTGCCCATGTTCCCACAAACAAACCTTCCTTCAAAAAATAATTTGTTACAAACCTTCCTGGGAGTTTCCTGGATCCACAGTTGTTGTTTTCATTGAAATCCATTAATCTGTTCTCAAGTTAACAAAAAGGAATTCCTCGGAGATCCTGCCCTTGGTGTGAGGCTAACCAGCGTCGTAAGTTGGCGTTTGCAGTTTCGACACATGTGCCCATGTTCCCACACCAAAACCTTCCTTTTTTTCTTTTCTTTTTTTGCGTCACAACCCTTCCTGGGAGTTCCCTGAATCCACAGTCGGCGCTTTAATTGAAATATGTTGATCCATTGTCAAGTCAAGTTATAGTATGACAGACAAACTGACAGATGTGGCTCCTTTTGTAATATAGATAGATGATGACCAAGTCAGAAGCTTGTAGTGGGGCCTAGTACAGAGTGCTCTAGCAGTACTAGCTAGCATTCTCGATGTAGGGATGTCATGGCAAAAAATGTCGGTCCGATCCACTACATGCAAAACGAAAGTTGGAGTCACTCTCTCTAAATACTCTAAACTCTCTAAAAAGTCACTTCGGCAACATATGAGAGCCTACCTGGTCTGTTCATCTGATTGGCTAGGAAGGGATCACTTTTCAGCATTGCAGACCATGGCAAAAGGAAAAGGAAAAAAGGAAAAAACCAAGCTCTGTCAAAATTCGAAAATCTTTTTCTCGGTCATAATCTTACTATAATTCACCAAATGTCCGTCCGTCCGTTCGAAGGTACCGCTAAAACGGCTCAACCGATCGCAACGATATTTTGGGTGGGTATTCCTTGGACCCCTGGAAGTAAAATAGGCTATATTGTTTTTCAAATTTTTCAAAGATTTCCAATTTTCCAATTTTCCAGTTTTTCCAAACACGATGGAATAATATTTACCGATATGAGCAGTGATGTGACTTTTGTTGAAATTCCACACATACTGTTTATTCTACGTACCAGGAGAGAGTAGATCGACTTTTGACGAACTCTTCCGATATAAATGTGTGGCTCCGAAGTAACATGGCAGCGTGTGCAAAGCGACTGAGAAACAGGTGTAGTGGCCGCTTCCGTGTTACAGATTCGGCGCGCACTCTTCATACATAAACGTGTGACTGAGAAAGACGTGTGGCGGCCACTTCCTTTTTGCAGAATTCAATCTTTTATCAAAATGGGAGCCATGTACTGTTTAGATTTTGATGATTTGCGTGTGATATGATTCAACGGATGTTTATATGAATCGTTTAAAATTAAAAAAAGCCTTCAATTTCTGATATTTTGCCTTTTCATTTGGGCTTCCCAATTGAAGCCCCGCCAATAGGGTGGGTACCCTTGCTGGTAATAATAATAATTTTCAGATGGAGTATTTCTGAGCAGCCTCTCTCAATGGCAATGACTCTGGTACCATCTGACAGAGTTGTACTTCGTGTAGAATCCTTTGCTATCATTATTTTAACAGCTTGAAAGAATTCCGTGAAAATTACAGAAAACTGCATTCCTTTCCAAAGGAATAGGAAGGTAACAGAGAGGTGGGTGGGACTACGACTGTCAATCAACCTGATGGAGGCGGAGCCGCTACACACATTTGCCCTAGGGCCAATCAGACCTATATGGGTTAGGTTAATGGTGAACTATTTATCAGGAAGTCAGTGACAGCACCAACCAACACAATTTCTATAAAGCAAGTACTATTTAGAACGTTAGATCGTCTATAAAGAATGTACAAGTGCCATTACAACTTGAGCACGTCTATTAACTTTGTATGACTCCATTTGTAAATCAGTAGTAGAACATCTATATATATATATATATATATATATATATATATACACGAGTATGAAGCCCGTAAAAAATGACGGGTTGGAACAGTTTATTTGACGATGCAGCCGCGTGAGCGTGCCAAAGTCAGAAGCCTGGGCCTAGTGTCAGGTGTGCTTATATCTTCTTTATTTATAAGATATCCTACATACGTAAATGAACACTCGGTTTACTCTGCGCACTTTGCACGTCACGTTCAGCGAATGTCACCTCCCTGTGCCTTGTATTTTTTGTAATTTAAAAAAATGCTTCCATCCACCAACCTTGAGGCTTGGTTTGCAAGCCACCGTCTACAATTCCAATGTAAGAGACATAATTACTCTTCTTTTGGGTCTTCGGAATCCTTGGGGTCTTTTGGGGTCCTCTGGTTCATTTGGGACTTTTGGGTGTTCAAGCTCTTTTGCATCCTTGGGATATTTTGTGTCCTCTGGGTCATTTGGGTCCTCAGGGTATTTTGGGTCATTTGAATCTTTTGGATCTTTGGGGTCCTCGGGTCTTTTTTGGTCATCTGGGTCTTTGGGGTACTTTGGGTCTTTTGGGTAATTTGGGTCCTTGGGTCCACTGCACCCTCAGTCTTTTTGGTGTTTTGGATTGACATCCTACAGACGTCAAAGAACACTCAGTTTACTCTAGGCACTTTGCATGTTACGTTCAGCGAATTTCACCTCCCTACTGTATTTATTGTAATTATAAATAAATGCCACCGCAAAGTGGGCATAACCCCTCAGCCCATGCATGGTGAAAGGAATCCATGGCGGCCATATGGAAAATCGCAGCGCATCCATTTTCGAAAGGAACCTTCCTCTACTCAACCCCAACACACACTGCAAACATGGATTTAATCGGACAAGCCGTTCTGCTCGAAATTGACGGAAACCAATTTCAAGATGGCTACCGTGGCGGCCATATTGAAAGTCGCAGCGCGCCCATTTTCGAAAGGAACCTTCCTCTACTCAACCCCAACACACACTGCAAACATGGATTTAATCGGACAAGCCGTTCTGCTCGAAATTGACGGAAACCAATTTCAAGATGGCTACCGTGGCGGCCATATTGAAAGTCGCAGCGCGCCCATTTTCGAAAGGAACCTTCCTCTACTCAACCCCAACACACACTGCAAAAATGGATTTAATCGGAAAAGCCGTTCTCCTTGAAATTGACAGAAACCAAAAGTTGACGGACGCCCGGACGCACGCCCGCCCGCCCGGACGACATCCGTGACGACAATACCCCTTAGCGCTTAGCCCATTGGGCTGAGGGGTGAAAACCGCTTCCCTACACCGACCTTGAGGCTCGGTTTGCAAGCCACCGTCTACAATTCCAATGTAAGAGACATAATTGCTCTTCTCTTGGGTCATCAGTGTCCTTGGGGTCTTTTGGGTCCTCTGGTTAATTTGGGTCTTTTGGGTGCTCAAGCTCTTTAGCATCCTTGGGATCTTCTGGTTCATTTGGCTCTTTGGGGGTATTTTAGGTCATTTGAGTCCTTTGGGTCCACTGCATCTTTGGGGTCCTCGGGTGTTTTCAGTCATCTAGGTCTTTTGGGTCTTTGGGGTAATTTGGGTGTTTGGGTTCCACTGGGTCCTCAGGGTCTTTGGGGTCTTTTTGGTGTTTTGGATTGTTTCGTTCTGTGTGTCGTTAAGGGTCTTTGGGGTATTTTGGGTTTTCAGGGACTTTTTGGTCTTCTGGGTCTTTTCGATTTTTTTTTGGTCTTTGGGATATTTTTGGTCTCTGGGGTCTTCGTGGTCTTTTTGGTGTTTTGAGTCTTTGGTGTATTTTGAATCTTTGGGGTATTTTCGGTCTTCTGGGTCTTTAAGGGTCTTTGAGATATTATGGGTCCTTGAGGTATTTAAGGGTATTTTGGGTCTTTGGGGTATTTTTAGTCTTCAGTGTCTTTTGGGTCTTCTGGGTATTTAAGGGTCTTTGGGGTCTTTGGATCTTCTGGGTCCATGGGGACTTCTGGGTCTTTTTTTTTTTTTTTTTTGTATACAAGATCGAGGCTCGTGAAAGAGCGAACATTAATCACACAGAAAGACAAACAGACACATAAAACATATAACATCGGGAGCGGTAGACAAGATGGGGAGATAGGGGGAAGGACACAAACACAACATTTGAGAGCAGGGACCGAGAGACATGGAGACAACGAGAGATCTGAGAGAGGGCGAGGGCTTTGGGGGGGGGGCATGGGAAGGGGGCGGTGGCGGTGGGAGAGGTATAAAACATATGGACACTGCCAGGACTTCCAGGAAAGAAGTTGGAATTTCAAACAAGGTGGATCTGGGGTGAATTAGCGGGAGTAGAAAAGATCAAGGTTTTGGATGGGGGAAGATAAGAGATGGTGGTGAACAGCTGTTTTAAAGACCTGGAGGGAGGAGTGGGATTGAAGGGAGTGAGGGAGTTTGTTCCAGAGGCGGGAGAAAAGAGGAATGAAAGAGTGAAGGTGAGCAGAGAGCCGAGATTTCGGCAGTTTAACCATCAGAGGGTTGCTGGCAGATCTTGTGCGACCTGTAGGAATATTTGGGGGACAGAGCACAGAGAGAGCTGGGGGTGCAAGGCCGGAGAGGAGTCGGTAGAAGACAGAAAGACCACCTACCTGCCTGCGGTGAGTGAGTGAAAGGCCCTCAGAGATAGCTTCATCGCGGGAGATTCCAATAATTCTGAAAGCTTTGGTTTCAACAGCGTGAAGCCGAGCTAGGTGTGAGGCAGGAGCACCGGCCCATAGGGGAGAACAGTATTCCATTGAGCTGCGGATGAAAGCCTTGTATGTGGTGAGAAGCTCAGGTGTGCCGAGGAAGGACTTCGCACGACGGAGGATGCCCAGTCTTCATGGTATTTTGTCTTTAACAGACAGTCTACAGGGTATTTTGGGTATTCAGGTGTTTTGGGTGTTTGGGGTTTTAGGGGTCTTCTGGGTCCTTGAAGTTTTAGGGTCTTTTGGGTCTTTGGGTCTTACCAAAATTTTAGGTCTTTGGGGTCCTTTGTGTCTTTAGGGTCTTTTCAGTCTTTTGGGTCTTTGGGGTCCTTTGGGTCTTTGGGATATTTTGGGTCTTCAGAGTCCTTGGGGTCTTCTGGCTCCTTGAGGTCTTCTAGGCCCTCATTTTCTTTTGTGTCTTTAACAGTCTACAGGGTATTTTGAGTCTTCGGGTATTTTGGGTCTTTGGGGTCTTCTGGGTCCTTGGGGTAATTTGGGGGTCCTCAGCCTTTTAGCTCTTTTAACTGGTGGACTCACAGTCATGTTCAAAGATTGCCCCTGAAATCGCCCCCCCCCCCCCCCCTTCAAATCCCTCCTAAAGCACTACTAGTACTAAAGCACTAAAGTGAGATTTGCAGTACTTTGGTTTTTACTCGCCACCAAGTTGAAAATTTCGAACTGTAAGTACCCGCCATGTTTTTTCGTTGAGCCTCACGCGGCCCCGGTGTGCGCCTCTCAACAAGACAGTCCTTTTCCCCGTCTCGCCCTATCACCCGCCCCATCGCACGTCCCATCGCCCGGGCCATCGCACGCCTCATCGCCCGCCCCATCGCACGTCCCATCACCCGGCCCATCGCCCGGCCCATCGCACGCCCCATCGCCCGGCCCATCGCACGCCCCACCTCTGCACACACCGCTGCATGTACCGAGCTCGACTATCCGCTCTAACTCCTCTATCCCGAGGCCTATTCGCTCCACTCGGCAAAAAACTTTTGTCTTTAAACAACACCACTCGATTGACTCCTGGACTCGTGTCAGGCCTCAGACTCAGAGAACTTGAAATCGGCGTTGGTCTCCCGAGAAAACGCACAAAGCGAGGCGGGAGGAGAAAGCAGAGAAAAATACCGATTGTGATTTCTCTTCGTGACCAGCGATGCCCGGCCCACATTTTAATAATTCCTGTGAAAAAGTGTCCCCTGGAAACTTCAATAACCTCATCTATCCCTGTAGAACATACACAGCACCAAAACAACACCGTTCTGACCTGTATCTCGCCTTATTCAACGCTCAGTCTGTAAGTAGTCCTGACAAGCGAACCGAAATTACCTCTTTTATTCAAGACTAGGGCGTGCCCGTACGTGGGTGCAAAAAAACATGCGTGCAAACAACAACAACAAAAAAAAACTTTGAAACCACGTGGCAGTAACGACCACAGAACCCCCCCCCTCTATTTACATGAAATGGTTTGGTCCATTCGCAAAGCCAAAGCGAACGGCTTGCGAGTACGGTGACCATACCTTGGGAACCACTTGTCCGATTAATTTCAAACCTTGAAAAGGCACATCCTCAGGTCCCCAGCAATATACCTGGCAAGTTTCAAGTATATCGGACCCGTGGTTGTCGAGAAACAGCGGTCACAGACAAACACACAGACACACAGACACACAGAGATTACTGGAATTATAGATAGACTAGGATGTGCCCGTACGTGGGTGCCCGTTCCTTGCCAAAAAAAAAAAAAAAATGTCTTCGCCCATGCATGCATGGGCGTGCCCGTAAGTGCGTGATGTGACCGTACAATGAATGTATCGTCCCGACGCCGCAGCTCGGATGGCGCTGCAGTTAATCGGGCCTGTATCGGCAGAGTTATTATAAACGTGTACTACAATCGATCGTACCTTACAGCGTCTGCTCGCCACGTTCAGCATCAGTACGTCGTCACTATGACTATCCGTAAGTCCGGAAGTGACGTCCTCATTTGACTGTCCGGAAGGTCGCATATCGCAGTTACGATGAATCGCAAATTAGTTTTAATTAGTTTTAAAACATAGTTTAACGCCAACATAGCGCCAACATAGTTTGCCAACGTGAAATAAATGAATACGCTCTCAAATGTGCCGTCCGAGGCAGAGTCTGTTCGCCACGTTCGGCACACGTGATAGCTCGCTGCTCTCTGATTGGTTGAATCGTTTTTTGGACATAGCTCGGTAACTACTTCTCCGATTAATTTCAAACCTTGAAAAGGCACATCCTCGGGTCCCCAGCAATATACCTGGCAAGTTTCAAGTATATCGGACCCGTGGTTGTCGAGAAACAGCGGTCACAGACAAACACACACACACACAGACACACACACAGACACACACACAGAGATTACTGGAATTATAGATAGATAACGATATCGACGTGCTTTTTCTGACCGAAACTTGGCTCCGACGCAGTGGCGACGAAGCGAGATGTGCTGATCTCACCCCACCTGGATACACCCTGCAGTCATTTCCTCGCTCCTCTAGGGGTGGGGGCGTGGCTGTTATTTACAGAGACAACTTCTCTCCCTTTGTCTCCTTCACCACGACGTTTTCGTTCGACCATTCATCCTACGAGCTAGCCCATATCACCTTCACTCTGTCAGAAAACACTCTTCATTTCTTCTGCCTCTACCGACCTCCACCTAACCGGAAAAACAAGCTTACTGACTCTATGTTCGTGACCCAGCTTCCTAATCTGCTCGACCACTGCAATACTCTTCCTGGTTTCGTCTTGATTCTTGTAGATTTCAACGTCCACTACGACCAATCACAACTTCCTCTCACTTCAAAGATTATTGACCTCCTTTCTACTTTTAGTCTGTCTCAGTCTGTCTCCCAACCTACACACGTTAAAGGACACATCCTGGATTGGTTAGTGCACAGATGCGATGATCAGTTGGTGCAGTCCACGTCAGTGACCTGTGCTATCACCTTGGACCACTTCTGTGTCACCAGCCACCTGAGTATTGCTGTTCCTCGTCTTCAGCCCACCTTCATCACTGCCCGCAACATTCGTGCCATCGACCGTTCCGCCTTTAAAGAGGACCTTCACACCCGTCTCTCTGGCCGTTCCTATGTCACTGCAGAAGACCCCGACTGTTGCCTCCGCACAGCGTTGGACTGTCATGCTCCAGCGACACGGCGCGCCGTTCCCAGACGCAGGAGTACTCCGTGGTTCAGCGCAGTCAGCGACGAAGTCAGGGCTGCCAAAAAGGAACGACGACGTGCCAAGACACAGTGGCTGAAGACTGGCCTCACAGTCCATAAACAGTTGTACAACATAGCTAAAAGACTCGTCATAAAAATCATTCTGAAAGCAAAAACGTCATATTTCTGATCGGATTACTCGGAGCTCCTCCTGCAAGCAACTGTTCAGCATTACCAACCGCCTGTTTGCCACCAAAAATAAATCCGTTCTTCCCACTGTGTTTCCTCAAAACGAAGTACCCCAACGCTTCCTGCATTTCTTTCACAATAAAATTCAGTCAATAAGAAACAATCTTGACAAGCAGTCACTCCTTTCCTTCGATGATGCTGAACACTGCTTTCACAGACGACCTCTTAGTTCGTTTACTCCTGTTACTGAGGAAATTGTCAAATGTACAATCCTCAAGTCAAACACAAAAACATGTGATCTCGACCCCCTTCCCACCGATTTGTTTATTGAGTGTTTGGACACCCTCCTCCAATTTATTACTGCAGTTATCAATGATTCTCTGACTACGGGTTCATTTCCGCTTCTCTTTAAACAAGCTCTTGTTAAATCACTTCTTAAAAAGCCCACCCTTGACCTTAACGACATGAAAAATTACCGTCCTATCTCCAACCTGTCTTTCCTGTCAAAGATCACAGAAAGAATTGTGCTATCACAGATGAATGACCATCTAGTTTCAAATAATCTTTTCAATTCTCGCCAGTCAGCATATAGACCAGGCCATAGCACTCTCCTAAGAATAACCAATGATCTTCTGACCACTCTTGACTGTGGTAAGGTTTCCGTTCTTGCTCTTTTGGACTTGTCTGCCGCCTTTGACACGATTATTCATCGTCTTGAAATCACATTTGGTATAACTGGTACTCCACTTTCTTGGCTGATGTCCTATCTTACTGATAGAGTGCAAACAGTTGTTGTCAATGGCCAGAAATCAGCCCCTTCTCCGCTTTCCTTTGGCGTTCCCCAGGGCTCAGTCCTGGGACGTATTAGCCTAGTCAAAAAATCTGAAAATGTGCCTTTATAGAATGATTGAGGCATTTTTGAGTAAAAGCAAACAAACCACTTTTTCTGGGGTAGTTTTTCATGCTGAATATGAATCTGTTGTTTGCCAAGCCCAAAAATGCGTAATTAGGTCACTAATCAAGGTCAAAGGTCAATGAGTGCAAAATTCAATGTTTTTGAAAAAATGCTTTATTTTACATCCCCTATCTGTACATTTCAATTATTTTACAATATTTTGTCTAGTAAGGTTGCTAAAGCTTTTCAAAATCTTAATTTTAAAGGAAAACGTGAGGACACATCTATGCTCATTTGCCTTTATCTCTGTAAGGGGCGACAATTAGTTTTTGCGTAATTTGCTTGCAGTTTAACCTCTAAATGCACAATGGGGCAGAGTTTTTATGCTCCTATTGATGGTCTAGAGATAGATTTTATAAAGACAGAATCTAAATGTCACCGGTAAACAACATAGGTCAAAGGTCAATGAGTGCGAAAGTCTTGCAATGACGTAACAGTTACTTGCACTTGAAACCATCCCTTTCACTCAACAGTGAAAGTGGCTTCATCTTTCTGACCCCAATGCATTTGCCATGTTTGTCAAATCATTTCCATTCAGACAGAGCAGGGTGTTCTTCAATAGACCCTTAATGATGAAGAATGAATCTAATAGCCTAGCATAAGCCATCTAGTTCGTACCCTAGGCATCAGGCATTAAACATTTCAGGAGTACAGGTAAGGGTCTTTTTAAGATTGTTAAAAAATGAAATATAAAATCAAATGAAAGTAAAGGAATGCATTCTTCTTTGGTGAGATACATGTACATACAAATGTGTAATGTATGCTTGACATCTCACATCATAGGCAGGCCTACATACATGTACATTTACCTAACAGTAGCAAAAAGACAGGCAGGGCATGGGCATTGACGATGAGTGCCTAATGCATCTACCACTAATGAATTAGTGATATCGGTTAGATGTTTTGTCTTGAAGAAGCTTTACTTTGTGTCTTTGAGAATAAGATTAAAACCCGGGCCAACACTGCCTGCGCTTATTCGATCATTTAAGGGCTGTTGCAGTATATCATACAACGTTGTAGTTTTCATGGTCAGAACATGCGTGCCTGGTGCTTAGTTTGGTTTCTGTTTCTCCCCTCAGGCCAACCATGGAACCTATTGCCAGCCTCAAGCGACAGCGTGAGGATGTGTCGTTTGAACTTTGTATCATTTGTCAGGGAACTAGCCAGGTCAAAGATACGATTTTCAACCAGACAAACCAGGGTATTGCTGCCATCAGAGAGGCGACCGAGCTCCGATGCAAACTTAGACACTATGAATTTCGATCAGCCGTGGACAGGCTTTCGACTCTCTTTGCAGAGCCTCCAGAAAGTCTCCCCAAACTTAAATGGCATAAGCTATGTTACTCTGCATACACACACAAGGGGAAAATAAATGCTAAGCTAGCCAAGGAACAATCGAAAAACGAAAAAGATCCTGAAAGAAAGAGTGTTTCGGCTGAAGCATGTCCGTTTTTACGCAGTAGTACTACTAAGATGAACTGGACATTGTGTATGTTCTGCCAGAACTTTGACAAGAAGCAGAAGACAAGTCGTGTCACAACCTTCAAAATGAGTAATGAAATTACGGAAAAAGCTAAATTTGTACATAACATCTTAGTCCGTACTGCAAATGAGAATGATTTAATCTCAGCTGAGGCATGTTACCATGTTAACTGTCTTAGTAAATTCTTTAGGGATGTCAAAAGGGCGGAAACTGAAAGCAAATCAGCAGACATGGCGATATCATGGTTGTGTCAAGAGCTGCGTCACTCTGCTGAGAAAGGGCACGTATTTGAACTATCTGCAGTGTTCGAGAGGTACAAAGAGTTAGCCAGTGAGTGCGACGGCACAATTCCTACATCGTATCTTAGTAGACTGGGGACTTTTAAAGAAACTTTGTCGAATTGCATTGGGGACATTTATGAATTTCTTGTGCTAAGAAATTTGGCGCCTTCAGAGAAACAAACTTTGCTTCTTCCACGACATTTCAGTCACATACCTCTTTCAGAAATGGTGTGCGGTCAGAACAGTGCAGACTATATTCCCATATTTAGACAACAGGATGATCATTTTCTGTCTTTAGTGCACGTTGCTCTGCAACTCCGCAGTGATATCATGTCACATCCTGCATTCGAAGGTTGCGATGTAAGCGAAAAAGCAGAGTTGGCAAGTGTACCACCATCTGTACTCATGTTTGTGAATATCTTGCTTGGAGGCCAAAGTAGTGTCGATGCTGAGTTTGACGAAAGTGAGATGTCTGAAACTGGTTGGGTGAAGAAGACAAGGGTCCTTAGCATTGGACAAGACATGGTCTATGGTGTATGTGGAGACAAGAAGGCACCGCCTAAACACGTTGGAATGGGTATGACGCTGCACCAGTCAACTCGAACAAAGAAATTAGTTGAGCTATTCCATAATGCTGGGCACATAATCAGCTATAACCGGGTTCTTAGGTATGACACTGCCATGGCTGAAAACACTCTGAAAGCGCTTGATCAAGAAACTGGGGCAGTTGTTACCAGCAACCTGGTTTCGGGACGATTTGTGCATTTTTCTGGCGACAATATTGACATCAATGACTCTACCCTAGATGGCAAAAATACATTTCACGCTACTCAGTTAGCTGCCTGGCAGAGGGGGCCATCTGCTGAAAGCGGTCTTGGAGACATCAAACCATCCAATACGTCAACGTTGGATATACCAACAGCAGTTGAAAAGATCCAACAACAGCAGTTTCCGACACCATCAAAGAAGGTCACAGAAGATGCTGAAAAGTTCATTTGCCATATCTACAAGGAACCATCTGAGAACTGTAATCAAGCCCGCATTAAACTGTTCAACAAATGCCATGCAACGGAGACCCTACCTCCATCTAGTGATGCAGCAAAGTTCCACATAGAGCGTGCAAACTACCAAAGTTTCATTTGGAGAGAGGCCAGTAATCCAATGACAGATCTGCCACCGCCGACTGATTGTGGATGGAAACTCGTTGATGACAAGTTGTCACCGGTTCTTACAACTTTACCGTCAATTCCAAAGGGATGCCGAGAACTTACTCAGTGTGGTTGCAAGAAAGGTTGCAGTTCTGATAGTTGCTCTTGTCGGAAGTGGGGGAAACAGTTCTGCACTGAGGCCTGCAAGTGCAATGCCAGTGAAACACCATGTCGAAACAGGCCAAAGTAGGGGGGGGGGGGTCAGAGCTTACACAGTTAAGCTAATTGGCATTCCCCTGGATGGCTCCTCCTTCCAGCCAATCAGTCTGACAGACTGCAATTGATTCAGGATTAATTAAGAATACATGTGATAATGATCAACTGCCTGCACTCCAAACATGTTTGCCATGAAGTGCATTTTGCGCCTTGTGCCATGTAAGTGCACTTTGCGCCTTGTGACCGTTAGCCTTAATTAAGTGGCTAATTAGTCAAATATTGACATTTAGTGTAGAAAACAATCTTGCTATTATATAGGACTCAGGTAAACCACTTCACTGATGGTATTTAAGGCAACAATTCAAGTGAATTAAAACAGTATGTCAAAAAACGAAAAGTTGCTTCATTACGGATATATTCACAAAAATCTGATTTTTTCCCTTCACAATTCCCTTTACTTTCATAATTGTGAAAAGCTGTAGTAACCTTACCAGACAAAATACTGTAAAATAATTGAAATGTACAGATAGGTGATGTAAAATAAAACATTTTTTCAAAAATTTTGAATTTTGCACTCATTGACCTTTGACCTTGATTAGTGACCTAATTACGCATTTTTGGGCTTGGCAAACAACAGATTCGTATTCAGCACGAAAAACTACCCCAGAAAAAGTGGTTTGCTTGCTTTTACTAAAAAATGCCTCATGAATTCACGTTTCCCAGAAATTTGACTAGACTATATCCTCTTTCTTTTGTACACTCAGCCTCTATTTGATCTTGTTGCCAGACATTCAGTTGATCACCACGTCTTTGCGGACGACAATCAGCTGTACAAAGGAAGCACGATTCAACAAATCGTGCCCACTGTTGAAGTGTTAGAAGGCTGTATTGCCGACGTGAAGGCGTGGATGACCCAAAACAAACTTCAGCTGAACGATGCTAAAACAGAGTCTATGATTGTAAGATCGCACAGATGTCCTCTACAATGTTCACTTCCTACCACTATTCATGTTGGTGAAACCGATGTAAACTTTGTTTCGTCAGCCAAGAACCTTGGTGTGGTTTTCGACTGTAACATGACATTTTCCAAGCAAGTACTTCAAACTTGCAAATCAGCATACTTTCAGCTGCGAAAGATCGCATCCATTCGCCACTTTCTTACACCTCAGGCTGCTCTGACTCTGGTCTGTGCCCTTGTCCTCTCAAGGCTAGACTATTGTAATTCTTTGTACTAGGGCATTGCCCGTACTATATCTATATCTAAAATTATATCCCCCCCCCTCTATTTACATGAAATGGTTTGGTCCAAAGCGAACGGCTTGCGAGTACGGTGACAATCCCCCCCCTCTATTTACATGCAATGGTTTGGTCCAAAGCGAACGGCTTCCGGAGTTTGGTAAAGAAATCGCCATCGCGTGCACAAACGCGCAGGAAAGCGAATGAATCGCAAATTCGGTTTTATTAGTTTTAAAACATAGTTTAACGCCAACATAGTTTGCAAACGTGAAATAAATGAATACGCTGTCAAATGTGCCATCCGAGGCAGAGTGTGTCCTCCACGTTCGGCACACGCGATCGTTCGCTGCTCTCTGATTGGTTGAATCGTTTTTTGGACATAGCTCGGTAAGTAATTGTCCGATTAATATGAAACCTTGAAAAGGCACATCCTCGGGTCCCCAGCAATATACCTGGCAAGTTAAAAGTATATCGGACCCGTGGTTGTCGAGAAACAGCGGTCACAGACAAACGTACAGACGTACAAACGTACAGACGTACAGAGATTACTGGAATTATAGATAGATGCTGGCTGCCCTCAGTTTCGAAGGGGTAAGTTACAAAAGGTTCAAAACTCTGCCGCTCGTCTTGTCTGTAAGGCGAAGAAGTCTGACCATGTTACTCTGCTTCTTGAATCTTTACACTGGCTGCCTGTCTCTGCTCGTGTGCAATACAAAATTTGCACACGATGTTATAAATCATTGTGTGGAGCGGGACCTCACGATCTCTCCGATTTGCTCACTCTCTATGAACCTCGGCGACGGCTTTGTTCAAGCGACGACTCTATGACCTTAGAGCCGCCGCGCACCAGCACCAAGTCGTTTGGCGAGAAATCCTTTTCCTTTGCTGCACCTCTGCTCTGGAATGACTTTCCTTCCTCTGTTCGACATGTTGACTCTCTTCCTGCCTTTAAAACCTCCCTCAAAACCTATCTGTTTCACAAGTCTTTCAAAGTCTAAGTCCTGTTTTCCTTTTGGTTTGAGGTGGGACAGAGATCGAGAGTATTGTCTGTGTACATGTGCGGGGGAGGGAGGGGAGGAAGAAGGGGAGTACACATCTGTGGGTTTTGAATGGGGAGGGAGAGGAATAGGGCAAGAGTGAAGGTGTGTCTGTGTGTGTGTATGTTTGTGTGTGTGTGTGCGGTGTGTGTGCGTTCGCATGATAATGTAAAGTGCCATGAGGGTAGTTTACTCTGCTTGATGGGGCTATATAAGACTCCTTTATTATCTATATAATAATACTGTAAGGACTCGACTTTGTTATCCCTTTTACGCCACACCCAGTGACCCGATGCCCACGGCACTAATAGATTTACGATCTACGAACCGCACTCTTTGTTTATCACGTACAGACATACTCGAAAAATCTGAATTAGCCGACGTTGGGGCCCAAAAGCATCCGATTAACTGCCGATACGACGCCATCTTACGACACCATCGTATTGGCGTCTGCTGGGCGAAGGCGAAGCGAGCCGTCCGCTGATTGGACAGTCGAGTGGTGTGAACCAAATGGTCTTTTTATTCCCTTGAACATTTTAAATTAGGATATATAAGGAAACGTCTTTATCGTCATTTTAATAAAGTTAAATGGAGTGACGTTGCGATACTCGGGGTGCGTTGCATAAATCCTCGTAACTCAGAGAGGTGTAGCAGGTGGCGAGACGTAAGGAAGCTTAAAGATAACGAGCTGAAAACAGACGAACGATATGTCAATCCCTTTCTACACCGAACGGAAATAAAAGTATGAGAGCGGGAAGGCATGGCCTGAGCACTTCGAACAGAGAGGACTGATTGGACTTAACTTAAAGAGAAAAAATTGGAGCTTAACGGAAGAAGAAGATCCCATGAGGCTCCCCTATGCCATCCATAATGGTACACTCTATCCATACACCACATCCTCCCTTCCGTGGATGTTCCACGGGTTTCGGCTAGTTATTATTATTACTCAAAGCCTTTAAAACCTAGCCTTATGAAGAGGGACAGACACACATACACACACACACAAACACACACACACACACACACATAAACACACACACGCACACACACACACACACACACACACACACATTGTGTTTTATATGGTAGAATATATATATATATATATATATATATATATATATATATATATATATATGCGTTTGTATAAAAGTAAAGAGGGAAGTAATAAAAAAAATTTTTTTGAATGTAAAGGGATGTTGGGATGTTACTCCAAACAGTATGAAAACAAGGTAGGGATGATCACAAGAAATGATCAAGTGAAGCCATCCCTAAATCTTTCTTTGATAATGGTTGGCCCTAGAAAAGACATTGTTATATCGAACACAAACGCATACACACACACACACACACACACACACACACACACACACACACACACACACACACACACATACGAACACACACACATGCACATACACGAACATACACATGAACACACGCACATGCACACTGGCACACACACACATACACGAACACACACAAACACACACACACATATATTGTGTCTTTTCTAAGGCTAACCATTATCAAAGAAAGATGTAGGGATGGTTTCACTTGATCATTTCTTGTGATCATCCCTACCTTGTTTTCATACTGTTTGGAGTAACATCCCAACATCCCTTTACATTTAAAAAAATGTTTTTATTACTTGGCCTATAATGGTAACCGTGATAGTTAAACCATTCTTTATTTACAATCATTTCTGCTTCCAAGCTCTCAATTTTAAAGGATCTATTTTTACCATTTCAGGACACCATGGGCATAAATCTTGTTGGAAGAGATTGATTTGAAATATAACAAAACCAGAAGCAAAATGACAGCATTGAAAACTCAAGATGCATTTCCTAATTTGCACAATGTTGTGCCAAGTGTTCTGGCACTTCCTGCTGAAGTCAAGAAATCTGAAAAGCATTAACTCGCATCTCAACTTTCACTTGGTCAAAGTTTATTAGCAACCAAACTCCAATCATTCTGTAACATTTGATGCGACGACATTTCTGCTTTTAATCGGAGCACAACTATTGGGCTTTCCATTACCAGATATTCACCACGTCACGTGACGCAGCACATTGGCTACTGCTGGTCATCAATCCTGAGGAAGTGGCACTACCACCGATTCAGTTCCCACTCGGGTGGAAGTCTATAATTCGGATACCTTAGCGACCGACACACATTGGCTTATTCCTTAAGGCAATCCCTTATCCCTTCCAGTAATCCTTGAACCTCCCACCCCACCCACACTGTCTCCCATTTCCTCCCTGGTCTTGCTTCTCTTCCTAAATCATCCTCCAATGTCATCCCCATCCCTCACCTGCATCTCATTACCCCTTTCGAGGGGCATATTAAGGCTTGGGTAATGTGTCACGCGTAGTCCCAGCTCCCAGATGAAGGCTGCTCTTTGGTCGAAACGTCGGACCTTCGTGCCTTTGTTCTCAAACAGACATCTGATGTATTTCTCCTGAAAAGCCAAGGGCTGGCTCCATGAATGTCCTGCTGGTTTGCATTTTGAGCCATTGACTACAGAATATTTTGGACATCGATCGGCTAGTCTTTCTCATCAGCTTGGTCTCAAATTGTACTCCAGCTTGACATTTACTTTCAACATTTTGCAGGGATAAATATGATTGGCATTAGCACCTGGTAATGTACACAGGTCTGGATTTGCTGCATTTCTTTAATCAGAAATCTAATATTTGAAGATGAAACTGAAGCACAATATCTAGAGCTTTTACATCACCAACAGATCAGACCTGACCTCTCTGTTGTCGTCCGTCACATGTGGTCCACAAGCTCGCTCTCCTCACTCAACCCTGCAGGGCTGAGCCAATCAGAAGTGGGGTCAGGAGGGAAATTTGGCCTGGACCTCAAGCTCAAAGGGAGCCTCAGATATAGACCCTTGTTTGTTTGTTTTTGGCATTTGTTAAGTTTCGCAACTTGTTGTTTTTATATGCCTTAATATCGGATTTTATGTCATTCCTATTGGACCAAAAAAACCTGGTTTTGGCTTAGCGGTTAGGGTGCGGCTTGGGATCCTAGGATCCTGGGTTCGTAATCCCGGTCGATTGCTGAATTAACACCAGGAGGGTTGACTCAGCCTGTCATCCTTCCGAGGTCGGCAAATTGAGTAGCAGTTCACTGGTAATTCCCTGTGTGTCGCAAGAGACGACTAACAGGGTTGGCGGCAGGAAGGGCATCCGGCCATAAAACATTGCTTCAAAAAGGGGACCACGGTGCCAGAAAAAGGCCAACCCCAGCTCTGCGGGGAAAAATGGCCTCTGAAGGTGGTTCCTATCGGACCCAAATGTGACACTCTCAGCATCGAGATGCAAACGAACGTAAGCAGGTAAGAGATGTGATTTTGGTAAAATACGCACATTTTTTTGTTAATTTATATAGACTTTGTCATATTAAGAGTTCTAAGTGTTTATAAATATTAATAAATGTATATCGGTTCTGATGGCACAAGATTCAAGATTAGACTGATGGTTTATATAGCGACGGACCCATTTCGAGCTGCGAAATTCCTTGTAAACTGTGTAATGGCTGTCCAAATAAGGTGCTTGGGTGGCAGGTTCTGTTTGTTTGCAGTGGGTGGTTCTGTGTTTTTCACAAACTGCAA
Organism: Myxine glutinosa; assembly: GCF_964187855.1. Lineage (NCBI taxonomy): Eukaryota > Metazoa > Chordata > Myxini > Myxiniformes > Myxinidae > Myxine > Myxine glutinosa. The sequence continues at coordinate 131,905,108 of NC_136266.1, read as the reverse complement.
CTAAATACCAGAAAGTCACTATTTTTTAATTATTGGGGGTGAACAAGCTGTACACAAGCTGAATGAAACACAGCTAGAATAAGAAGGGGGCAGTAGGGATGAAACAGAAAAGGAACAAACCACCTGACAACTAACAAACTAAATGAAGTAAGGGAGAGGGAGGAAATCACAATAACCTGGAAAAAGGGAGTGCATGGAAATGGGGTCATTTGAGGTGGAAGAGGTATTGAATATGGATGAGGGATGAGGTTATGTAGTGATGTACAGCTGTCTTGAATCCTTGGAGAGAAGACTCGGACTGAACAGACTGAGGAATTTGGTTCCACAGGTGAGAGAAAAGGAAAACAACTGAGTGGAAGTGAGCAGTGAGCCTGGATTTTGGAAGTTTAACAAGATGAGGGAGATTGGCAGACCATGTGCACCCTGAAGAAACCTGGAAGTGAGAGAGCTAAGAGAGGGCAGAGGTCACCAAGCTGTCTGTGATGTGAAATTAGCAAGCCTAGTCACTCAGCTTTATTGCCGGAGATCCCAATGATTTTGAGCGGCTTGCATTCCACGGTATCTAGAAGAACAAGGTGTGAGGTCACCCCAAAAGGAAGCGCAGTACTCCATCAAGCTGAAAATGGAGGCCTTGTAGGTTCTCAAAAGATCAGACTGGCCAAGGAAAGACGTTGCATCACAAAAGAGGCCCAGTTGACGGCTGACTTTCCAGGCCATCTTGGAAATATGGTCTGCGCAAGAAAGATCAAGGCCACTGGTAAGGCCCAAAAGTTGAGAGATGTAACCTCTTTAAGTGGTTTGTTTAGGATGTAGAGGGGAGGGTTTTCCAGACATTCCTTTCGGAGAGAATGCAATTGTGTGGGATTTGTCGGGTTTGAAATGCATATTCCGATAGGACCAGCTCCTAATTATATCAATGTCTGAAGAGAAGGAATTGGTTGCTGCCTGACTGGCTGAAGGATGGCAAATGATGCGGCAGGGGAGGGAATCGTCGGCAAAAGATAGGCAGGATTTTCCGATTGGATAACAAACATTATTGATGAGGAACACAACTGGCCCAAGACACTGTCTTGGGACACTCCAGCCTCGACAGGGAAAGGAGATCGGAGGATCCCGTTAAGAGACGCATGTTGAATACAGGAGTGGAAGAAGTCAGTGATCCATGACAGAAGGTGGCCTTGGATGCCATAAAGTCGTGGCCAAAAATATTGGCACTCTTGCACTTTTTTCAAATAACTCACAATTTTCTCGAAAAACAAGTTGAAATTGACAAATGTAATGGTCTCCACAATTCTTTATTTCACTGTTAATATTACAGAACCTTTGTTTTTGATTCAGAACTTAATATTGTTGCAGTTTTGTGTTTTTACAATAAAAGGTTAATTTCCCCTCCTAGTTTAGTTACACTACAACATGTAGCCTCATTTAAAGCTGTTATTTCATAGTAAATGTAAGCATAGACCTTTCCTGTGTGTAGTTTTGCATTGAGTAGAATAATGAGAATTAGGTCCTTTACGATGCCTCCATGCTTTTGGTTTTGGCGCGAACTACCACGAGGCCGGCCTGAACAAGTCGATCAAGGCCGAAGGAAGGCGGGGCAGAAGGAGTGGGAGTGACCAGTAAGCACGAGCCGCCAATCAGTGCTCGAGGGGAGTGACTTACCACTGCGGCAAAGGGCGGGGTTTGGAACATCCGATGCGGGCTAGGGCAGGGCCAATATAACCCTGTGCCCGGATCCCCCACCTCAGTTATGAGAAGGGAGGCAGACGAGTTATGAGGCAAGCCCATCAGTCGGTTCGGACCGCTGAGTTATGAGAGGGGATGCGCCGAGTTATGAGATGAGAGGAGACGCGCTGAATTGAGTTATGAGAAAGGAGGCAGACGAGTTATGAGGAGGTCATGCGCTGAAAGACAGCCGTGTCGGGCCACAGACGCGAATATTTTCCTCCTGCCTGCCTTTGTCGAGATACGCGCTGCGAGGATTCTCCCGCCTGCCTGCCTGTCTTCACCGGGGAACGTGCGGTGACCGCCAGAGGCCCACGCCGGGTGAGCTGTTCCTGGACGACCAAAGCCGGCGCGTTCAGCACATGAACAATTCTTCCTTCATCCCCCTGTGATTGTGAGTGGGCCCATTGTCTGGGGAGATAAGTCAGACTGTTTAAGACTGCCCTGTGTCTCTGCTTCTTCTACCAATCATTGTAAATAATAATTAAACCTGTTATTCCTTTGATTCGACCACTTTTGTCTCTCCATCATTGACTTAGCATGGTACGAATTATATCGCTCTGATCGGGTTCCAATAGCAAGGTAACAGCACGGACCACGTGGTACGCCATCCACTCGGGTGTACTCCATTACGCGTGGTTCGTGCAAGACTCGATCCCCGCCTTCCGCGGCGGCATGCGTACTTAGGTACGTGCGAAAATTGTCCCGAAACCCTGTTCCACGTCTGACCGGAAGTGGCAACTCAGTCTCGCGGTTGCGAAGACCAAAGGAGAACAAGGGGCTTAATCTCCCCTTGGTAAGGGAACGAGGTCGTGCAAAACCGTAACAATATATCCTTTAAAATCAGAAAATAAAAAGAAATGGCATTGACAAAATTATTGACAGCCTAGACTTAATATTTGGTAGCACAGCCTTTGGCCAAAATAACTGCAGGCAAGCACTTCCTGTAGCCATGAATGAGCTTCCTGCACCTCTCTACAGGCAGTTTGGCCCACTCTTCTTGAGCAAACTGCTCCAGTTCTCCCAAATTTGAAGGATGCCTTCTCCCAACTGCTGTGTCCAGATCTCCCCACAGGTGTTCAATGGGATTTAGATCTGGACTCATGGCTGGCCACTTCAGAACAGTCCAGCGTTTTGTCTTGCACCATTCCTGGGTGCTTTTTGAAATGTTTTTGGGGTCATTGTCCTGCTCCAAGACCCGTGACCTTTGACGGAGATCCAGCTTTCTGACACTAGGTTGAACATTGTGCTCCAAAATGCCTTGGTAATCTCCTGATTTCATGATGCCATACACACATTCAATGCAACCAGTGCCAGAGGTAGCACAGCAACCCTAAAACATCACTGAACCTCCTCCATGTTTGACTGTAGGGAAAGTGCTCTTTTCTTTGAAGGCTTCATTTTGTTTTCTGTAAACATAGAGATGATGTGCTTCACCAAATAATCTCTAATTTGGTCTCATCTGTCCACAGGACATTCTCCCAGAAGGATTTTGGCTTGTTCGGGTGTGTTTTGGCAAACTCCAGTCTGGATTTCTGAGGTCTCTCTCTCAGCAGTGGGGTCCTCCTGGGTCTCCTCCCATCGAACCTCCTTTTATTGAGTTGACAACAGATGGTGTTAGTTGAAACTGTCGTACATTCTGTCTGAAGGTCAGCTTGAATCTGTTTGGCAGTTGATCAAAGTGCTTTCTCCACCATTCATAAATCCTTTGCTGTACTCTTTGAACAAGTTTTGTCTTGCGGCCATGTCCAGGGAGGTTGGCTGCAGTGCCATGGGCCTTAAACTTCCTGATAACATTGCATATGGTGGACACAGGAACATCAAGGTCTCTGGAGATGGACTTGTCACCTTGAGATTGTCCATGCTTGGCTACAATCTTGTGTCTCACCTCCTCAGACAATTCCTTGGTTTTCTTTCTTTTCTCCATGCTCATTGCGGTACACACAGTGACACACAGTGACACACAGTGACACACAGTGACACAAAACAACAGAATAACTCCTCTCTATTCAAACTGGTTGAAGAGAGATGTTTGTATTGCAGATACCTGCAACTCACCACAGGTGAGTTCAATTCCAAAGCAAAGGAGAATCACCTGCTTGAAATCTAATTATTTCTCACAACTTCGAAAGGGGCCAATAATATTGTCCGGGCCACTTTAGGATGACATGTGTGGAATAAGCTAAGATTTAGTGTTTTTCAGCTTTGTTTTGTTTTGTTCCACTGCAAACCAAAGAAATACACATGTCGATATCAAAATATTTTTTAAATTCAACAATTTTCTGGAAGAAATGGTGTATTATTTGAAAAATGTGCAAGGGTGCTAATATTTTTTGGCCACGACTGTAAGCAGAGAGTTTGGATATCAATGTGGGATGCCAGGCTGTATCAAATGCTCAAGATATGTCCAGAGAGATGGCCCTTATTTCATGTCTGAGATTGAGGGCTTCCAACCATTGTTGAGAGAGTAGAAGCAGCATGTCCAAGGTAGAGTGACTGGATCTGAAACTGAACTGATGATCTGCGATCAGTTGATTGGAGAAAAAGAAGGATTTGATTTCAAATGCAATGATAGATTCCATGACCTTGCTTATATGAAAGGAAGCAAGCGAATAGGCCTGTAGTTAAGATGATCAGTTTTTGCACCATGTTTGTGAATTTTAATGATGTAGGTGAACTTCCACGCAGATGGAAACTGGCCCAGAGAGAATGATCGAGTGAACAGCAGGTATTTAGGACACCGTCTGGACTTGTCACAGAATTGGAGTTGAGATTTCCCAGAAACCTCTTCACCTTCTCAAGTGGAAAAGACAGTATCCAGCAGTTGTGTATGAGAGGGTATTGTCGGTGATGGGAGTGAGGGGATGGGTACACAACGGGTTTAACTGTAACATATACTGTGTGTTGGTGTGTTGGTGTGTTGGTGTGTTGGTCTGTTGGTGTGTGTGTGTGTGTGTGTGTGTGTGTGTGTGTGTGTGTGTGTGTGTGTGTCATTCATATATGTTCTCCACTCTCCTTACAAAGGTCTTTCAAATTCTGCTTTCTTTTTATCTTCTTACTCCAATACAAATGCAAATGTTGAATGGAGAAGGTGGATCAGACTCGGCAACGGTTGCTAGAGTGAGATGTGCATTGGAGAAGTTTCGGGAACTGAGTGGCGTGCTGATGAGGAGGGGAGTGTCGTTGAAGCTGAAGGTAAAGGTGTATGCTGCATGTGTGAGAAGTGTTATGATTTATGGGAGCGAGACATGGGTCATGAACGTAGAGCAGCAACGAAGGCTGGAAAGGGTGGAAATGCGAATGGTTCGGTGGATGTGTGGAGTGTCGTTGAGAGAGAGGAAGACAAATGATGAATTGCGAAAGATGATGGGAATGGAGCCTGTGATTGATGCTGTGAAGAGGAACAGGTTGAGATGTTTTGGTCATGTGTTGAGGAAGGATGAAAGTGACTGGTTGAGAAGAGTGATGGAAATGAATGTAGAAGGAAGTAGAGGATGGGGGAAGACCGAGAAAGACTTGGCTGAAGATGGTGGAAGAAGAAATGCGGGCAAGGGGGTTAACAAGGAGAGATGCAGAAAATAGGGCAAAATGGAGAAGATTGTCATGGGGACCGCAAGGCTAACTCCCGCTCTTGCAGGGAAAATGGCCTTAAAATGCATGTTGTTGTTGTTGTTGTACTCCAATACAAATGCAGTCACACACTCCCACCTCAACACCCATTTTATTACTATTTTTGAGGTCAAAAGGTCAAAGGTCAACTCAAGGTCAAACTTCTAAAAATATCAATTTTCATTTGAAAAATCATCACTTTTCATCTTATTAACCTGAAAGTTAAACAGCAATTGCATAGTGCATGACTGAATTGGGAAACCAACTATTTTTGAGGGCAAAATGTCAAAGGTCAACTCTAGGTCAAACTTCCAAAATCATCAATTTTCATCCGATTGACTTGAAAATTTAACAGCATTTGCATAGCGCCTCACTGAATTGAGAAACCAACTATTTTAAGGTCAAAAGGTCAAAGGTCAACTCGAGGTCAAACTTCTAAAATCATCTATTTTCATCTGAAAAATCGTCACTTTTGTCCCGAATTTTGATCAAGATCGTCAATTTTAATCTTGATGAAATGGACAATTTGATGGATCAATGGTAACCTTTTTGGGGGCGGGGGGGGGAGTGGATTTTGCAAGTATCGTGATCTGCATGACGTCTTCTTGTTTGTTTGTTTGTTTGCTTGTGTGTTTGTGTGCATCAAAATAGGGCATGAACAGATTCGGATGAAATTTGGCAGGGAGTTTGTGTATGTGATAAGGACGAATTTATATGATTTTGGTGATGATTCGAATCCGAATCTGGTTCCGAGGATTTTAAAATTGATTCTTCACCAGTGTGTAATGGGGTTTATACCGATATATAGGAGTATATATATTAGGCCGTTCAGAAATTATATGGTGTGAAAATTGTTTTTTATTTAAAAAACGCATACCCTCTAATTTTGTGAGGTTGGACATTATGAACAAATTTGACAACTTTCAGGTGGATCAGTATACATTAAGTGACAGCTCAAGTCATATGTAGAAATGAAAAAAGAACCAATTTTTCGTAAAACTAGTGATTTAATATAGCTTTCAATGCTTTACTTTTTAAATCATTTAATTACTCAAAAACATATTTTTCAATTAAGAAAATTATAAGTCATACGTCAAATGTTTTCACATGATAGAAACCACTGTCTTTATCATATTAAGTAGATATCATTAGGTTGTGTTGTCCTCAAAGAAATGCTTCTTCAGTGGCTTTCTGATCAATTTCCTGTGTTGTTCTACCACTTGGAAGATGAGCTGACGCTGTTCTTCATCATGAGTGAGGGCAAGGTTGAAATCTGTAGCCAACTTTACGGCACGTTCAGCACAATCATTGACCACACGTAGTGCAGAAACTTTTTCTTGGGCAAGAATATAGTCTTGATTCGAGCTCCATGTTTCAGGATCGCTTTTAAGGAACTCCTTTGACAACTTCAGAGCACAGAAGAGATTGAGAGACCTTCTTGTCACAAACTCAGCTAGCTGCCTCCCTTTGAATGCGTGACTGGCAGGAACATGAACTCTTCTCACATCTTCTTTCATCTCAGGCTTTTCTAAGGAGATTACCACATCCTTTTTCACCTCCACTGCAATTTTGTCAGAGAAGATAACTAAGCCAACCAAATCTTCACTCAAATACCATAGATGACTCCTCAATTTTGACAGAGCCGTCTTGGCAACTTTTTGATCGACTTCAGAGTAGTCTTCCATAGCCTGAAGAAGGTGTAAGTCATTGGAAGGTGCATTGCAAGTATCATTTGCAGTGAACCATGCTTTTACATACAAGGTGACCGTGAAGAGACAAATACGTCTTAGTTACTGGAATTCATGTGCAGATAGCTGAAACTGGTCGCGAAAACAGGATATCTTGAGGCAGTATATGCCTTTAGCCATCCAGCATGCACGATGGTATGCTCCAGGTGGGCTGAACTTTACATGTCCTTCCACATTATCTCCAAGTGTGATGAGAGCCAGTCTAATGAATTCCAAATAGTCATCTCTTGGCTGTTTGTCCATTAGTTGACTGTGAAGAAAAGTTATTGCAGAGTCGCGATTGTTTTCAAACCAAACCTTCTCATTGCCATCAAGGCTTGTGGCAAGTGATGCAAACTTGCTTGTGTCAATGGAAGTCCAATGCTTCTTAAAGCGACCAAAAATGCCAATTTGTGGTCCAGATGCAACAAAGAATGTGTCAAATACAGCTGAAGCAATGATTTCAAATATGTGATGCCGACAAGCCAAAAACAGTAGGCTGTAGTGGCTACCGCTGGGTTTTCACAATCGCCTTGCACCTATCAAGGACGCGGAGCGATCACCATGCCGGGCTCGTCCAGGACGCCCGGGCAGGCCCGTGCTCAACTTGCCAGGCCTCGGTCGGGACGCCCGGGCATGCCCGGGCAGGCTCGCCCTCAACTTGCCAGGCCGCAGCCAGGACGCTGGGCCACGCCCCCTCTCGCCTTTCCTGGGCAAACGCTCCGGGATAATATGTATATATATTGCTGCCCGATAAACGGGCTTTTCAGAGTGCCTGAGTGTTTGGTTTGATTAAAGCAACTCGGATGAATTCCAGCTTTTTGTCGCGTCCATTCTTCCGATCGACGTGGGAGCCCCAGCTCCTTCATTGGTGACCTACCGACATGGACACGGCAGTCGCCCTTAAACTGCCTACCTTCTGGGAGGCTCATGCGGCGGTTTGGTTCGCACAGGCGGATTCCCTGTTCGCCCTGCGAGGCATCACGGCCGACGACACCCGCTTCCACCATGTGGTAGCAGCGCTCGGTTCGGCCACCGCGGCCCGTGCCCTGAGCCTCCTCGAGAGCCCGCCAGCCGCTGACAAATATGGCGCGATTAAGAAGCTTCTTCTCGACGCTTTCGCCCTCCCATCGGTGGAACGCGCACGGCGCCTGCTCGACCTGCCCGAGCTCGGCGACACGCGCCCTTCCGAGCGAATGGACTACATGCTTTCACTGTTCGGCGAGCACTCTCCGGCATTCCTGTTCCGGGAGCTGTTCCTCCGTCAGCTGCCTAACCCGGTACGCCTCTCCCTGGCAAGCACGACGATCACAGATCCCCGGGCCCTTGCCAGAGAAGCCGACAAGATCTCCGCCGCAGGACAGTGCATCGCAGCGGCGACATGGGACCCACCGCCGTCCGACACAACACCCATGGCACCCGGCACGGTCGACGACCGAACTGCCGACGCAATTGGCGGCCGCTACACCGAGCCGACCACCTCCAGCACGACGACCGGGGCCTCCACCTGACCAAGCGTGGTGTTACTATCATGCCAGGTTCGGACAGAAGGCCCGGACATGCTGACCCCCGTGCACCTTCGGCAGGCCGGGAAACGGCCGGGCCGGCGTTCATTACCAGCCATGAGCGCCGGCCACATGGGCAACTTACTGTTCATCACGGATAAAGCGTCCGGACGGCGCTTCCTGTGCGACACCGGCGCCCAACTGAGCGTCATACCCGCCTCTGACCAGGACAGGCAATCCGCGGTTTGCGGCCCCTCCTTGGTTGCGGCCAACGGATCGACCATCCGCACCTCCGGCCCGCGCAACGTCACCCTCTGCTTCGGCGGCCAACGCTTTGCTTGGACGTTTGTAACCGCAAACGTGCCCATGGCTCTGCTAGGCGCCGACTTCCTCTGCGCACACGGACTGCTGGTGGATGTCCAACGGCGTCGTTTAATCAACACCAAAACCTTCAGCTCCCTGGTATGCACATTGAGCAGCTCCGCGCCGACCGAGCTGGCATGCGCCGTCCCGGCGGCGAACGAGTTTGCTCGCCTGCTCACGGAGTTCCCGGCCCTCACGCGGCCGACGTTTTCGGCCGTCGCAGTACGGCATGGGATCGAGCACCACATACCAACCACGGGCCCGCCGGTCTACGCCACGGCTCGCCGCCTTGACCCAGCCAAGCTCGCCGTGGCGAAGGCCGAATTCGACGCGTTGGAGCACCTCGGCATCGTGCGGCGCTCCGATAGCGCGTGGGCCTCGCCACTGCACATCATGCCAAAGCCGGGGGGTGGATGGCGCCCGTGTGGCGACTACCGCCGTCTCAATGACGCTACCACCCCCGACAGGTACCCGATCCCGCATATCCAAGACTTCTCCGCCCGTCTGGCGGGACGGGTCATTTTTTCGAAAATTGATCTCATATGGGGATATCACCAGGTACCTGTCAGGGCGGCCGACGTCCCTAAAATGGCAGTCATCACGCCGTTCGGCTTATTCGAATTGTTGCGGATGCCGTTTGGTCTCAAGAACGCGGCTCAGGCGTTCCAGCGCTTGATGGACGGCGTGCTGCGTGACCTGCCGGTCCTTTTCGTTTACCTGGACGACATCCTCGTTGCCAGCACGTCCCGGGCCGAGCACCTCCTCCACCTCCGAACACTGTTCGGGCGCCTCAGCGAGCACGGCCTCATCGTCAACCCGGCCAAATGCCACTTCGGCACGACGGCTGTTGATTTTTTGGGCCACCACATCACCAAGAACGGGGCCGTGCCGCTGCCAACCAAGGTCGAGGCCATCACCACGTTCCCGCGTCCCCGCACCATAAAGGCCCTGCAGGAATTCCTGGGAATGGTGAATTTTTATCACCGCTTCGTGCCCCGCGCTGCTCAACTCATGCGGCCCCTCTACGAAGCCCTCCGGGGCAAGCCGGCCAAGCACGACATTGCCTGGTCCGCAGCAATGGATGCGGCCTTCCAAAGCTCAAAGCGGGCCCTCGCTGACGCAACACTGCTCGCTCACCCGGTGCTCAACGCTCCCATCGCCCTCACCACGGATGCCTCCGACTACGTGGTGGGCGCCGTACATGAGCAATGGGTGAACAGGGTTTGGCAGCCACTCGCTTTTTTCAGCCGGCAGCTCCGGCCGAACGAGCTCAAATACAGCACGTTTGACCGGGAGCTCCTCGGTCTACACCTGGCCGTCCGCCATTTCCGCCACCTCCTGGAGGGCCGACCTTTCACGGCGTTCGTCGACCACAAGCCGTTGGTTTACGCCATGGCCAAGGTCACGGAGCCGTGGTCGGCCCGCCAACAGCGCCACCTCTCCGCCGTGTCGGAGTTTACCACGGACATCCGGCACGTCGCCGGCAAAAACAACGCCGTGGCCAACTGTCTTTCCCGGGCCAGCGCGAACGCGGTCCACCTGGGCGTGGACTTTGCGCTTATGGCGGCGGACCAAACCACCGACACCACGGTGCAAGCCCTCCGGGCGGCGGACACGGGCCTCCGCCTGGCCGACATCCCCTTCGCGGACACTGTCCTGCTCTGCGACGTCTCCCAAGGCCAGCCTCGCCCCATCGTGCCCGTCACCTGGCAACGCCGCATCTTCGCCTCCCTCCACGGCCTTTCCCACCCGGGCCGGAAAGCTTCCCAGAAGCTGGTGTCGGCACGATTCGTCTGGCACGGCCTTCGTCGGGACGTCCGCGATTGGACCAGCACCTGCACGGCCTGCCAATGGGCCAAGGTCCACCGACACACCCAGGCCCCGCTGGCACCTTTCACCGTGCCCGAACGACGTTTCGACCACGTCAACGTGGATCTGGTGGGCCCCCTCCCCCCGTCACGGGGGTTCACACACCTGCTCACCATGGTGGACAGGACCACCAGGTGGCCGGAGGCCGTTCCCCTCGTCTCCACCACCACCGCCGACGTGGCGCAGGCTTTCATCGCCACCTGGGTCGCCCGCTTCGGTGCACCGGCGGACATCTCGTCAGACCACGGACCACAGTTCACCTCCGAGCTGTGGGGCGCGGTCGCCCGCAACCTGGGGGTCAAGCTCCACCATACTACGGCCTACCACCCCCAAGCAAACGGGTTGTGCGAGCGATTCCACCGCTCCATGAAGGCCGCGCTCATGGCCGGCCTTCAAGACGGCGGTTGGGCCGACCGGCTGCCGTGGGTCCTTTTGGGCCTCCGCACGGCCCCCAAGGAGGACCTCCAGGCATCCACCGCCGAGCTTGTCTATGGCCAGGCGCTACGCGTCCCGGGCGAATTCGTGCCCGACGCTACCAGTCCCTGGTCCGCAGCTCACCAGCGCTCGGACTTCCAGGAGGCCGCCCGACGGTTTGCCCCCGTGCCAACATCCCACCACGGTGACCCCCAGTCCTACGTCCCCCCAGCACTTCGCACAGCGGAGTATGTTTTTGTGCGTCACGACGCACATCGGGGGCCACTCCGGCCGCCGTACGACGGGCCCTTCCGGGTGCTGCGACGGGACGACAAGTCGTTCGTCATCGACATCGGCGGCAGGTCGGACCGGATTGCGGTGGACCGCCTCAAGCCGGCGCACGTGGACGTCGACCACCCACCACGGGTGGCCCTTCCGCCGCGGCGAGGCTGCCCACCGTCCACGGTGCCCCCCACTCGACCGCCCACCACCACACCGGACCCCCTCCCACGACCCGCCAGGGGTCGCTTCGGCCGGGTCATCAGGACCCCCCTCAAATTGACCCTGCGGGTGCAAGTCGATTCTGGGGGGACGTGTGTAGCGGCTACCGCTGGGTTTTCACAATCGCCTTGCACCTATCAAGGACGCGGAGCGATCACCATGCCGGGCTCGTCCAGGACGCCCGGGCAGGCCCGCGCTCAACTTGCCAGGCCTCGGTCGGGACGCTGGGCCACGCCCCCTCTCGCCTTTCCTGGGCAAACGCTCCGGGATAATATGTATATATATTGCTGCCCGATAAACGGGCTTTTCAGAGTGCCTGAGTGTTTGGTTTGATTAAAGCAACTCGGATGAATTCCAGCTTTTTGTCGCGTCCATTCTTCCGATCGACGTGGGAGCCCCAGCTCCTTCAAGGCGTTTGTTTAAGGCATTTTGAATGATTGTGATTGCACCCATATTGAGTCCTGTATTTGTGCTTGTTGTGTCAAAACATAATCCAGAAAGCCATTCAGACACACCATCCCATTCATTGATGAACTTAATGACTGCTTCTCCCATCAGGATTCCAGTACCAGATTGAAGTTTTGGAATGCCAAGAAGCTTTTCTATGTCTTTTCCAGATACAACAACAGGCAAACGATCAGCCATTGTACAATCATTGTCTGGCATCAGCTTGCCATCAAAATGTACAACAAGAGGCGTATCAGGCGAAAAGTTTTCCTGAATAGTTTCTCCAATTGACTTGCAGACTGTCCTTCGAGCTTCATAAAGTGAAGTTGTTGACAGTGTCAGTCTGCTTACAGGGACCCCAGCAGCTTTCAGTGCAGGACCAATGATGTGCATTGCTTCACGTGGTGTAGTTCCAGTTCTATCCAAACTTGCTGCAACTAAAGGGTCTTCTACGATGCAACGTTTGTCCAACTTCATAGTCATTGGAGTTGTTGCTCCTGATGTTTCAGGCGTATCGATTTGTTTTGAGAAATATTTGTTAATCTCCACAGGCTCATCATCATTTGCAGATTCTTCACCTGTTGATTGTGATGAATCATCCAGCACTTCATTTGGGTTCATCACCATCTGTTTTTTTGCTTCCTGTTCTTTTTCAATGCACATCATCTCTTCACCTTGTCGTTTCTGTCGTTTCTCTTCTCGCTTTTTGAACTGCAAGTCTTCTCCGGTCATTATCATCTTCCTGGGTCCTTGTTGATCTTGAAGGAACTCAAAATCCTGTGGAATTTTGATAAGCTGTTCAGAATTAGCATGTGATAGATCAAATAGCTGATTCAGTTTATGGCTAAAATCAGTCTCCAATTGACCCTGCCTCTCCGTTCGCCGTGCCTTGTTTTTCCTAAGAAGGACATACTCCTGATAGAAAGCTTTAAGTTTTGCAATTGCATTTGGTTTGTGCTTTGTGGGAATGTTAGCCATATGCCAAAACTGAAGTACATCATCAATGACATTTGAACAGCTTCTTGGAACATCCAGTTTGTTGATCTTCAAATCGAAGAACAGACGACATAACACTTGACGATTGGTGGGTAATTGATTGCCCTCAAGTGCCGGGAATAATTTCTCCCAGCAACCAAATGCTGAGAGAATCCCTTGTTTGATAACCTGCTGCAACTGCTGCACTCATCATTGGTTGATTACTGCAAAAAAGGGAAAAAGAGAAACTTTATTTTTATACAAATATCAAATTCTTGCATAATAACATATATAATATGCAATACATTGTATAATGTATAGTGTATACTAATACATAAGCGTTACAACGTATATATATTATATAATATATACGTTAGCTCATTCAAAACTTTGGGTCTGTTGAGCTGTCACTTAATTATAATGGATTGACCTGACATTTTTGCCAGTTGTTTATTACCTGTTTCCTCATGTTTTGAGCACCTATGCATATCAACTTTCAGAGTTTTATTTTCTTCTGAACACCATAATATATATATATATATATACAGACTTGGCATTTAATATGGAGTATTTTTTCTGGCGGTGAACTTACTTTTCAAGATGTCTTAGAACCATAAGTTCATTGGAATTATGTTGAAATTATTGTAGATTTTGTTAATGTGACCTTTAAAAGAAAGAAAAACCACATTTGACATTTCGAAACAAATAAATTGATCCTTGAAAGTGATGTAAACTGATATCGAACTCAATTCATGGACAGTACTGTGTTAAACTTCTGTACGTTTTCCAGAAGTATCTCTTTATTTTGCACATTAGCCAAAAATGTTTTTAACAAAAACAAAAGTTAAATTACGACTGGGATTAGGGACAGTAAAATTACAGTTCAGTACTTCGTGTAACCCCCACGAGCATTCGGGAGAGCACGTACACGTTGAGGCATGCTGTTCACGAGATTTGCCAAGGTTTGGACAGAAATCGCTTGCCATGCAGTGACAATAGCCTGCTGCAATTCACGCACAGAGGCAGGCTGCTGGTCCAAGTGGTCGATTTGACGCGTTAATTCTGCCCACAAGTTCTCTATCGGATTCATATCCGGGGACATGGCAGGCCACTCCATATGCTCTACACCACGGTCAGCAAGAAAGTGTTGGATCATGCGAGCACGATGAGGCCATGCATTGTCATCTTGGAAGACAAAGTTTCCTCGAAAGGCTGCACGAGCAAATGGAAGCAATGTTTCTTCCAGAATGGCCCTGTACGTGAACTGCTTCAGGTTTCCATTCAGAACAACCAGGTCAGTTTTTCCGCCTGCATGAAAAGCAGCCCAAACGGTCACCCCACCACCTCCAGCTTGGACTCTTGGCACTATACAATCTTTGTTGTAGGCTTCATGCACTTGTCTGCGCACTTGGACGCGGCCATCTTGACGATAGGCCAGAAATCTAGACTCGTCACTGAAGATCACGTGATTCCAGTGTCCTGGCTGCCATTGATGGTGCTCTCTGGCACACTGCAATCGGCGCTGGCGGTGTTGTCTGATCAGGCGTGCCTTTCTCAGGGGACACCTGGCACGATAGCCTGCTTGAACCAGTCGTTGGTTAAATAGCCTTCTGGATACAGGCACATTTGCCAGTTGCTGCCACTCAGCTCCAAGCCGATTAGCTGACTTAGTACGGCCATTGCGGACTAACCGGTGCAGCTGGCGATCATCCCTCCTTGTGGTTCTGCGGGAACGTCCTGGCCTCGGTATTGGAGTAGGGACACCACTCTGGGCATTTCGTTTCAGGATCTTTGACACCTGACCTTGAGTGATGCCATACTGCCGAGCAATAGCACGCTGTTTCATGCGGTAATTTCGTAAAGCCACCACTCCATGACAAACAGCATTGTCGAGTTGACGGACCATCTCCAGAGGAAGCGGCAATAACCTTTGGAGACGTGCAGCAGTTGTTTTCCACGAATACAGAACGCAACAACCCTTGTATACCCGACTGTGAAGCCAATCATCAAATGCACCTGTCCGTACATTTTGCCACGCCACCTGTGATATAATCCTGTTGTTGACTTCTTGCTGCGACAGACAATCAGTGACATGGTTCTTTTAACAAATAAATCACCAAAGTGTATAAGAAACTCACTAGATTGATATACTGAGTTAAGAAAGTAAACCCAAGTGAAGAAAAAAAAAAAATTCCATATTAAATGCCAAGTCTGTATATATATATATATATATATATATATATATATATATATATATATATATATATATATATATATATATATATATATATATATATATATATATACATATATATATGTATATATATATATATATTTATATATATATATATATATATATATATATATATACATATATATATATATATACATATATATATGTATATATATATATATTTATATATATATATATATATATATATATCACAATATCTCAAAAAGTTATGGACGGATTCAGATGAAACTTAGTGGACAGGTTGGGTGTGTGACAAGGACGAAGTGATTCGATTTTGATGAAGATCCGGATACGGTTCTGGATATGAGAATTTTTTAATTTCTTAAATGATTCTTCACCATTTGAGATCGGATGGGGCCAAAAATGATGTATATCACGATATTTCAAAACTTTGTGGACCGATTATGAGAAAAGTTGGTGGATGAGCTATACCGCGTGCTGTTCTCGTTAATTCTGCTTTTCATCCTCTTTCCTTCCACCCCTTGTCCCTCTGTGCACATGTTAAACATAGACAACCCCCTTTTTACTTTTTAAAAATGATATAAAGTGAAAATTCTCTCAAGGCGCCAATTGATTAATTAGAGTAACTTTTGGTTCAGAGGCTTTCCACAAGTGAAGATACACATTTCAAAGGCTCTTAAAAAAAGAGATACTGTCCAGAGGCTGTACACAAGAGATATTAAAGGTTAAAAAGCCAAGACATGTGATTATAGCTCACGTCAAGACCTCAGACATCAATAGCAACTTACGCAGAACCAAAAGCATAGGGTTAGGCCTGTTGACCTTTCTCTGCCTTTTTTCTCATCTTCATGTCAGTTCAGTCAAAGAAAGCTTCCTTCACCAATTCTTTAATTTTTTAAAATTCTGTCTTGATCTTTGTACTCAAAGCTATTCGTTCAACTCTCTCTTGTAGTTGTCCCTTCCTCAAAACGTACTATTTCTACTGATACTGCTCTTCTTAACGATCCGCAGTCAAACTGGATTCCTGGTGACATCTCATGGTGTGACTTATTCCAGTGTCTGGCCAAGTGTGGAAAAAGAGAAGGAGGTGCAGACGCTTGTTCCTGCGACTAGCTACCGTGTGCGGATTTTCCACAATCCAGTGTTTTGGTCTCGTATCCAAAGAAACGGTACAACAGTCGTTCCTCCTAAGCTCCTTTTTTGAATCGCTTTCTACAAGAGTAACTGCAGTGTGACTTCCAGTTGGCAAAACCAACTACTTTCAGGTTCTTGTTAGTGAGTGTAGTGCCCTCTGCTGCTTACAACAAGGAAACCTGAGGCAAACAGAAGTTTACTTTGAAAGGATGAGGAAAATCCACCTAATGTCTCTACTTTTACCTTTAAAATGTTTTTGGAGTGATGTTGCTTTTCATCGGCAGATTTTTGGCTTTAGATCACGGTTTGCTCTCAAGAGCCTACCAGGAGCTACCCGGCACTGCTCGGAGGTGGGTGAGCTTTTCCCGGCGTACGCTCTGGAACGTGTTGGTTGGACATTGAAAAGCTATGGAGTTATTGGGCTCATGGTGTTTACCCTTTGCCTGCGGGCCGGTGGCATCACTGCCTGACCGACATTCCAAAATACACTTTATAGCGGCCTTTGGTGGCCTTAAAATGGACATCAAGGCTAACGTGTGGTAGCTCAGAACCTTGACCAGTTTCTGACGTACCTCAACCTAAATTTTGGGGGCATCTAGGTGCTATGGTTCGGCCGTGAAAGCATAACGTCCAAACGCATAAACAAACAAACACTTGAAAATATGTATACAGTATACCAGCAGGGTATGGTGACCACCCCCTGGGTGGGTCCAGTTTGTGCATCACTTGCTGAAAAAAGGAAAGACAGTATTTTGCAGGAAGACTATAATTAGGTTTGTGTGGTGGTCACTTAAAAGGTTCTAGATGGTCTAAACTCTAAAGGGTACGTTCAAATAGTAGTTCGTGTCTAATCGTTCGAAAGGGTCTAATCTCTGAAGCATGTAAAAAGTTCGATAATGGTCCAAGTGGTCTAAAGCTCGAAATTGTCATGGTTCCAAGCTGTCTTATCTGTCTAAAGACTGTATATGGTGTAATGAGTCTAAATGGTATTAAGGTCAAATGGCTCTAAAGGGACTTAAGGGGTGTAAAGCTCTGAAGATTATCGGGATCTAAGAGTGAAGGGATCTAAAGGTGTCTGAAGTGTCGAAATGGTCTTAAATGCAAAAGGGGTCTTAAGAGGCTTGGGGGTCTAAAGGGTCTTTGGGGTCAAAAGGGTCTTCATGGTCTAAAAGGCCTTCAGGTCTAAAGGGTCTTATGGGTCTTTTGATCTGAAAGGGTATCGGGGTCTTAGGGTATTTGGGGTCTTACGGTCTTTGAATTTTTAGAGTCTTTGGGGTCTTAAAGGGTCTTCTGGGTCTTAAGACCTATAAGACCCTCTAAGACCCAGAAGACCCTTAAAGGTCTTCAGGGTCGAAAGGGTCTTACAGGTCTTTTGTGTCTTAAAGGGGTCTTAAAATGTCTAATTGCCTTAAAAGATCTAACGGTCTTCTAAAGGGTCGATAGTGTACTGTATGTGTAGTATTTAAAAAACGTACTGTACGTGTAGTCAGGATGCAACTGATGTTCAAACAATACGTAATGAATAGACATATCTCTGGCCTTGCACCCCTTCTCTGTCTGTTCCTGCAGAACACACACGATCTGTCAGCAACCCTCTTCTGGTGAAATTGACAATATCAAGACTCTCTGCTCACCTTCACTCCTTCATTCCTCTTTACTCCCACTTATAGAACAAACTCCCACACTCTCTGCAATCCCACCCTTCCCTCCAGGTCTTCAAAACAGCTGTTCACCATCATTTCTTATCTTTCTCCATCTAAAACATTGATATTTTCTACCCCGTTAATACACCCCAAATCAACCTCCTTCAAATTCCGTTTTCTTTCCTGAAAGCACCTGTAATTGTCCATCTTGTTTATCACGTGTACCCCACCTCAGCCTTCTCCCTTCCACAGATCTCCCGATGTCCCTGATCTCTACTGTTGTTGTGCTTCCATTTTTCACCCCTCTTGTCTCCCGCTCCCTTTATTATATGTTCTATGTGTTAGCTCTTACACGAGCCTCAACTTAGTATATCAAAAAAATTAAAGAATATATAAGAAAACAGGAAATTAAACAAATTAAGATTGTGGGGAGGAGAAAAGTATATTTTTTAAATCAGTGTTTTTATATTTTTTCATTTCAAAATCAATTTATTCAGTGGGGGGTGAAAAGAAGAAAGTAATCAGCATTAACTTGAATCAGCATGAAACTATTAAGGACCCAGACAATGTTAAATAACAATGATTAGTGGAATACACTGTTACGTTCACTTGGAGATGTAAGGGGTTGATGGAGAGGGGGTCTGGATCAGTGGGTCATAGACAATATGCTACTTAGAAAATAATGCAATCCACATCAGAATGCTCAGCACACAATGGCAGAAACCCCTAACATTGAGGTTCATCGGGGAAACGGAGACGGCCAAACATTTCTCGTGAATGCCTGGTAAAGATTCTTGCATAAAACGGCTCACAAAGCTTCTTAAAGAAGCCAAAAATACTAGAAAAAGTACCTGCAAGAAAGAGGTGTGCCTCTGCTCAGCGAAAGATTTGGAGAACTTTCTGACCAATTCTCCTAAAACATTGATATCTTGCAGCCCATACTGCAAAAACTACCAACGATGTGGGCCTATGCAAGGGCTGTGGATGGGCACATTCTACGCAACCTCCCCGATAATCCCTGACAGCAAGTGGACTTTGAACCCTGTGGGATTATCTTGTGTGAACATGACAGACATTGTGATTTATTTAATGGAGTTTGCAATTGGAAAGTCGATGCCCAGATGCTGGAATTCCCAACATTCAGGTAGACTTCCAGGTGGGAGACATTGTATCTGGTTGAATTGCTTCTTGACATCAATGGCAAGGTCACATTTGGGCCTTGTCAATGCAAGGGATACGTTTAAAATGATGATATTTGCTATTAATCATGTTGGGGAATAGGGGAAGGTGGGAGTGGAATGTGTATGGTCTGTGGGCGCCATAGACTATATTTTTTGTTGTTGGTTCTGGGGCCGCAAGAAAAATTTATGCAAGATTTGTGCATCCATTGGTAAAAGGAAAAAACGCCTGTGTGTGTGTGTGTGTGTGTGTGTGTGTGTGTGTGTGTGTGTGTGTGTGTGTGTGTGTGTGTGTGTGTGTGTGTGTGTGTGTGTGGAATAATCCATTGTCCTCTCCGTGGTTTAGTCAGGTTCCTTGTGTCCATAATCTGACGCTCGCTGGAATATTTTGGAGAGTTGCCAACCCTCACATTTTTGGAAAATGTAAACAATGCCAAAACAGAAAATCCATGTTTCAGATTTTTTAAATGTACATAACATGGTCAAATAGGTCGTTTTGGGGCAAAAAGCCAATTTTTCGAATTTTAGCTCTGAAAATTCAAAATTACTTGCAAGGAAGTAACTGATGATGCATAACTGTTAACTAGAGGACTGTTCTTGATACAGATTATATATATATCTGCACTTTGAGTAATGGTTGCCATGGAAACTGCTTTAAATTTGTTCAAATTAACGTTTTTAATGCATTGCTTTCAGTACTTGAATCAAGTAACGCATGATAGAATATAGTGATCACTGATCAGTGACAGTCCGAATATGAATTGAGTGCAACTTGGCTTAAAGGTTGTCATGCCAAAAGCTATGTTTGGGATAAAACTCTTTTTATATGTATTGAAATAATAGTAGTAACATGATTATTGCATGATGCCGAGAACGTTCCGATAAGCCGATAGGCCGGAGCAGTTGCATTATTCGTAAAACAAACAACACTAAATCATTGAGCCAGACTGTTGTCCAATGCTGGTTTAGAGTTTCAACTATCTACTCGATGCTACGTATTCGACTTTAGAAGAACGACTCTATTGTCATCGGTAAAACGGCTGCCAAGTAATTATGCTAATTTGCCAAAAGCAGGTATGGCATCACTGACTCCAATGTCACTCATCATTGCCATCGTCATCATCGCTATCGTGGTCCTGCCTTTCAATGTTTGAGTCCTCGTCATTCTCACACGAAGTGCTGCACATGCAAGGATCAGTGCATGTTAGGTTCTTGGCCCGGCAGGAACATCTCTGTGATGAACATTCAGTCTTGCACTGGCACCTTACCATCTCGATAATTGCCTTTGGTGCAGGGAGAATGTCTGTGGTAGTCGGTTTGAGTTGATCACACGTGTCCTTGTGGTATCCATTCTTCAATGGATCGAGAAATGTTTGCTGAGAAATGGCTGATTGACCCCACACATATGCCTGGATATGTACCCGCATGATATGCTGTCTCAGAGCACCAACAGTTGGTGGTAGCCTGTCGTTCTCAGCCATGTTCTTACAGAAGAGATGCCACCGAAGTTCAGGGATGCTGGAAATATTGACACCTTTTGGACAATAAGCTGAGCAGACAAATCTAGCTAAAGTTGTGTACAGGTCCTCTGACAGTTCAGCATCCGTACAGAGCGTAGCAAAGGCAGCTATTATGTCGTCATCGGCCTTCAGATAGCACTGGAACCACTTTGCCTTTCCAAGTCTAGCGAACCGCCCATAGTGGGGCAACTTAGCATAACAATTGTGCATTTTGTGAGGAAAGCACCAAATTTGGCACACTAGTAGATTATCATATTATGAAAAGATCTGGATATTGGGCCATCTCAGATTCAGAGATTTGATTTTTGCAAGATTTCGATTCGATTGGGATCGAAGAGAACACCTTCTTCGTCTTCTGTGCAGTGAAGTTGCCAGCCCTGAATTCTCTGGCTACATCTGGGCGCTTCATTGGGAGTGCAACCATGTCCCTCAGGTCAACAGGGACCCACCTGGCATAGTGTGTGTGGTCTAAGGCATGGAACCATGGGACCAGTTCCGTCAGCGCATCAAGGTGAAATAATCATCTGGCCCAAAAACGCTCACCAAATCCACCCATAACTTTGCCGTCAACATCGACGGTTTCCCAGTATCCACCTCCCCTCACATCCGGAATCTTGGCATCATCTTTGACCAAACCCTCTCCTTCGACAAATACACTAAACAGATCACAAAGACAGCCTTCTTTCACCTGAAAAACATCGCCCGTCTCTGTCCATCCCTCTCCTCCACGGCTGCAGAAACCCTCATCCACACCTTCATCACCTCCCGTCTGGACTACTGCAACAGCCTCCTCTTTGGTTCACCCTAAATAATCATCAATAAACTCCAATACATTCAGAACTCCGCTGCCCGTCTACTCACCCATTCCCGGACCCGTGACCACACCACCCCCGTCCTTTACAAGCTTCACTGGCTCCCCATCCCCCAGAGAATCCAGTACAAAATCCTCCTCTTGACCTACAAAGCCCTCCATAACCTGGCCCCATCCTACCTAACTGACCTCCTCTCCAGACACACTCCCACCCACAACCTCCGCTCTGCTGGTACCAACCTCCTGACCTCCCCCCCCCCCCCATGCGGACCAAATTCAGATCCTGGGGAGACAGGGCCTTCTCCATCGCTGCTCCCACCCTCTGGAACTCACTACCTCACACCACCAGAGACTCCTCCTCACTCACCACATTCAAAACATCACTCAAGACCCACCTGTTCAACACTGCATTCAACATTTAACCCACAGCATTTAACCCCTGACTATCTCTTCTCCTTCTCCTTCCTCTTGCTTTGATTATTTACCTGTTGATTTTTGTCTTTTTGCACTTGTTTTTTTGTACTCTGTCAAAGCGTCTTTGGGCTTCTTGAAAAGCGCTATATAAAATAAATGTATTATTATTATTATTATTAAGGTACATCGTGAATGAAGCCTGCCGCAGATAACGCACGTAGACCAGTACCAACATCTCTAGTTCCAGCACAGTTGCCCAGTACTGAAAGTTAGGAATGTCTTCTCCTCTCTGGTGACACCAGTCTTCAAACTCAGGCAGGTCTTCTGCATCATCAGCATATGTCATACAGTGGCGTTCATACGCACGGTGTTGCAGGATGTGCAGTGCCGCTGCAGTGATTTGATGAGCTCTTCTTGTGCTGGTGACGTGGGCATCTCGCAGGAAGGAGTCGGCCGTCCCTGGCGTTGCAATCTCAGCTTGCAAATCTGCAAAATCTGCAAATCTTGCAAAAATCAAATCTCTGAATCTGAGATGGCCCAGTATCCAGATCTTTTCATGATATGATAGTCTACTACTGTACCAAATTTGGTGCTTTCCTCACAAAATGCACAATTGTTATGCTATATTTAGCTTAGCTGCCGGACTACCAGTATTATCGGCACCTGTGAAAGCGTGGAAGGCTGGCAATGCCTGGGCTCTCTCCTCACCAAGGGCCTTCCAGATTGGCTCAATTTGGATAACACTAGATGCCATTGAGATAGATGTGTGTCTTGGCAGCAGATGATAGTTTGCTATTGCAAGAACTAGGACATCTGTATCAGGTGAGAATATCGTCAGCTCAACATCTCCCTTATGTTGCTGTGATGCGGCTATTGCTTGCTTGATCATCAGCGTGTCGGCCTCCTCATGGTTATCTGCCTCAAATTGGAGACTCCTGTTGCTTGACGTCCGACCAGATGCTGAGACAACTACCACCTTGGTTGAATCACGGTTGTATTCTAGAGTTTTCTCTGCCAAGTAGTCCGTCAAATCAGCCTTGGTTTGATCATG
Source organism: Myxine glutinosa (assembly GCF_964187855.1). Taxonomy (NCBI): domain Eukaryota; kingdom Metazoa; phylum Chordata; class Myxini; order Myxiniformes; family Myxinidae; genus Myxine; species Myxine glutinosa. The sequence continues at coordinate 131,882,007 of NC_136266.1, read as the reverse complement.
AGACAGAAATTGGCTCATCGTGATGTGTTTGATACTGGTATCATCCTTGACCTGATACTGGACAGGTGCCTTTCCATGACGTCGTTTGGCTCTGGTTGTGCTCTTGAGGGAATCTTGCTTGTATGTATCAAAAACAAGTATTATGTGTTCGAAGCCCCTGGTCAGACTCAACACCCTATCATTGAAACATTCACTGAGATCCTTCACAGTCACCACCGTTGCTGGTTTCTTGGTCATTTTCTGGACAACAACCATTCCATCTATGACTGCGAGCTTCTTGCTAGTGCATGTACTGCCATCAGTTGCAAGATCAGTGGACACTGGTGCCATGTGTGTGGCATCAAGCTCATCTTCTGGAGAAGACTGTGCCTCGTTGGCAAACGTCTCCAAGATGTGGATAAGCTTTGACTTGTCTGTGCAAGAAAGTAAGCTACCGTCTGGTGCAAACAGGGCCCTCGGTGTCACAGTGAACTCAAAGTTGCCAATTGCGTCCTTTTGGTTCATATCCCTGCTGGATCTGGAGAGCACCATCAGTCTACCTAGTCTATTCTACCTAGTCTACCTAGTCATCTAGTCAATTCATTCTGTGGTTTGTACTTCGCCTGCCTCCTAGACTTGAGGCCGTACATGATGGTTTGGCTTACAGTTAATACTGATCTGTCCACAACTGATGTCCGTGCTTCTGATTGCATCGCTTCCACTGGACCAAGCATTATCCAACGTACCATTGCCCGAAGCTCGCTGGGAACGTCCTGTTCACTGCTAGAAACTAGTATATATTCATCCTGCTGATCTTTGCTTGAGAAATTGTCGATACTCTTGCGAACCAGCAAAGCTGCTTTGTATATGGCATCCATATGGTCCATGGTATCGTCATTTGTAATGCTTGCATTGACCATATCCTCCTCGCATGTCTCCAGTGAATAGAGAATAGCAGACTTCCGTCTGTTCTTTGGGAGCACTGACCTCAAATTTGGTAATGCCTGTAAGATTCTATCCTTCAGCCATTTCCTGCTGAATGTGGGCACGTGATGTACTAAGGCATCTATACCACCAAGAAGGTTAACATAAGTTGTCTCGATTTCCTCCATACATAGTTGAGTTTGCTGCTTGGTTAGGATGTCTACCAAGTTGATCAGTTCAATTAAACTCGCAACTTGTGTCATTGATGCTCTTTCCTTCCCTCCTTTGGCATCGTGATCTCGTAGGACATGGGAGGCATTTTTCGTCCAGCAAGATCTGTGGTACATAACGTCTATTGCATGTGCATCACTTGGTGCTATAGCAGTGTTCAATCGAGTCATATACACAGGGTTCTTGAGCAACCTCAACAGCGTCTCTCAGAGATTTGCCCGCACTGTCACTCCGAACAACGTAAATAGGTTTACCATCGTTCCTCTGGCAAAAGAAACACAAGGCCTTGTCATAGGGTTCTGTGGAAGACCGAGTGAATGGTGTGGAGGAGCTTGATGACTCCACACATACATCGGACCTTTTCCTCCTGCGACCTGGCCCTTTGTCGATATGCGATCCTGATGAAAGTGCCTGATCATAACGAACCCTGGCCCAATGAATTTGATCCTTGTTAGTTAAGTTAGAATAGCATTTTCGGTGCCAGACAGCATTCTTCATTTGCAACAGTTCAGCTGACGTCCCGTCTAGTCGTTTATGAATCTGTACATAATCAGCGTCCTGTAAAGTGGATCGCTCCTGTATTGTCTCTATCAAACGGCGGAATGACTCGACTTTTGGTTGCAACACCAAGGCTCCTTTCTGGGAAGAATCATCTTGGCACAGAACGCATTTTGACCAGTTCGTTGATTCTTTCACCTGGCAGGGATCCGCGCCACTCAGTGGTACCTCATCCATCCTGCAAATATAATAAAAATTCATTAGCTCAAAACAGAAAATCCATGTTTCAGATTTTTACCCCAAAATCGTTTTTACCCCAAAACTACTGTTACCATGGCAACCAACAGTTAAAATGCAACATTTCATTATCTTATAAAATCCATTGTTAGCTATTTAAGTGTAATCCATCATCAGTTGGTTATCTTGTATTGTTTAAGAATTCTTTAAATTTAAATTTAGAAAAAGTGATTTTCACCCCAAATCTGCTGTTTCCATGGCAACCAACAGATTGAAAAAATCTGAAACATCATTTTTTAAATTTAAATAGATCCTAAACTTCTCAAAAATCTATAGGTTTGCTACTCTCCAAGAAATTCCGGCGAAATTACACAAGGAACCTGACTAGTTTTACAGTGAAGAGTTTTAATACTCGGGAGAAATAAGGCTTTTGATACAAAACATCAAGTACATAGCTCAAGCACAGAAATTGACAAACTCATATGACAAACCCAATGGCAATGACAACCAGCCTCTCTCTCCCCATCCCTTGTGACAGAGTCCATTATATAGTGTTTTCAGCTGTTAACCAAGAAGGGTGGTGGGTGAACTTGAAAGTACAGACAGGGGGGTGGAGAAGGGGGCTGGGAGACCTTGCGGAGATATATCAATAGTGGCGTCACAAAGTCTGGGCTTTGGAGAAACCCAGCCAATGAGAAGACCCAAGTCGGTTACCGAGACAACAAAATTCCCCCAAGGGGCGAGTTTTCCAGAAATTAACTGTAAACGCGCAGTTCACTCCTGTAAGGGCCTCCAGCAAACTGTCTGACATAAAATGGCGACCTTGGGATGGAAGACTGATTGTCACCTGACGTGAGACAGAAGGCTGTAAAACTGAATTCATTATCAAGCCTGCCCATTATATGGCATATGCATGATATTGAAGGAGCTGGGGCTCCCACGTCGATCGGAAGAATGGACGCGACAAAAAGCTGGAATTCATCCGAGTTGCTTTAATCAAACCAAACACTCAGGCACTCTGAAAAGCCCGTTTATCGGGCAGCAATATATATACATATTATCCCGGAGCGTTTGCCCAGGAAAGGCGAGAGGGGGCGTGGCCCAGCGTCCTGGCTGCGGCCTGGCAAGTTGAGGGCGAGCCTGCCCGGGTGTCCTGGACGAGCCCGGCATGGTGATCGCTCCGTGTCCTTGATAGGTGCAAGGCGATTGTGAAAACCCAGCGGTAGCCGCTACACACGTCCCCCCAGAATCGACTTGCACCGGCAGGGTCAATTTGAGGGGGGTCCTGATGACCCGGCTGAAGCGACCCCTGGCGGGTCATGGGAGGGGGTCCGGTGTGGTGGTGGGCGGTCGAGTGGGGGGCACCGTGGACGGGGGGCAGCCTCGCCGCGGCGGAAGGGCCACCCGTGGTGGGTGGTCGACGTCCACGTGCGCCGGCTTGAGGCGGTCCACCGCAATCCGGTCCGACCTGCCGCCGATGTCGATGACGAACGACTTGTCGTCCCGTCGCAGCACCCGGAAGGGCCCGTCGTACGGCGGCCGGAGTGGCCCCCGATGTGCGTCGTGTCGCACAAAAACATACTCCGCTGTGCGAAGTGCTGGGGGGACGTAGGACTGGGGGTCACCGTGGTGGGATGTTGGCACGGGGGCAAACCGTCGGGCGGCCTCCTGGAGGTCCGAGCGCTGGTGAGCTGCGGACCAGGGACTGGTAGCGTCGGGCACGAATTCGCCCGGGACGCGTAGCGCCTGGCCATAGACAAGCTCGGCGGTGGATGCCTGGAGGTCCTCCTTGGGGGCCGTGCGGAGGCCCAAAAGGACCCACGGCAGCCGGTCGGCCCAACCGCCGTCTTGAAGGCCGGCCATGAGCGCGGCCTTCATGGAGCGGTGGAATCGCTCGCACAACCCGTTTGCTTGGGGGTGGTAGGCCGTAGTACGGTGGAGCTTGACCCCCAGGTTGCGGGCGACCGCGCCCCACAGCTCGGAGGTGAACTGTGGTCCGCGGTCTGACGAGATGTCCGCCGGTGCGCCGAAGCGGGCGACCCAGGTGGCGATGAAAGCCTGCGCCACGTCGGCGGTGGTGGTGGAGACGAGGGGAACGGCCTCCGGCCACCTGGTGGTCCTGTCCACCATGGTGAGCAGGTGTGTGAACCCCCGTGACGGGGGGAGGGGGCCCACCAGATCCACGTTGACGTGGTCGAAACGTCGTTCGGGCACGGTGAAAGGTGCCAGCGGGGCCTGGGTGTGTCGGTGGACCTTGGCCCGTTGGCAGGCCGTGCAGGTGCTGGTCCAATCGCGGACATCCCGACGAAGGCCGTGCCAGACGAATCGTGCCGACACCAGCTTCTGGGAAGCTTTCCGGCCCGGGTGGGAAAGGCCGTGGAGGGAGGCGAAGAAGCGGCGTTGCCAGGTGACGGGCACGATGGGGCGAGGCTGGCCTTGGGAGATGTCGCAGAGCAGGACAGTGTCCGCGAAGGGGATGTCGGCCAGGCGGAGGCCCGTGTCCGCCGCCCGGAGGGCTTGCACCGTGGTGTCGGTGGTTTGGTCCGCCGCCATAAGCGCAAAGTCCACGCCCAGGTGGACCGCGTTCGCGCTGGCCCGGGAAAGACAGTCGGCCACGGCGTTGTTTTTGCCGGCGACGTGCCGGATGTCCGTGGTAAACTCCGACACGGCGGAGAGGTGGCGCTGTTGGCAGGCCGACCACGGCTCCGTGACCTTGGCCATGGCGTAAACCAACGGCTTGTGGTCGATGAACGCCGTGAAAGGTCGGCCCTCCAGGAGGTGGCGGAAATGGCGGACGGCCAGGTGTAGACCGAGGAGCTCCCGGTCAAACGTGCTGTATTTGAGCTCGTTCGGCCGGAGCTGCCGGCTGAAAAAAGCGAGTGGCTGCCAAACCCCGTTCACCCATTGCTCATGTACGGCGCCCACCGCGTAGTCGGAGGCATCCGTGGTGAGGGCGATGGGAGCGTTGAGCACCGGGTGAGCGAGCAGTGTTGCATCGGCGAGGGCCCGCTTTGAGCTTTGGAAGGCCGCATCCATTGCTGCGGACCAGGCGATGTCGTGCTTGGCCGGCTTGCCCCGGAGGGCTTCGTAGAGGGGCCGCATGAGTTGAGCAGCGCGGGGCACGAAGCGGTGATAAAAATTCACCATTCCCAGGAATTCCTGCAGGGCCTTTATGGTGCGGGGACGCGGGAACGTGGTGATGGCCTCGACCTTGGTTGGCAGCGGCACGGCCCCGTTCTTGGTGATATGGTGGCCCAAAAAATCAACGGCCGTCGTGCCGAAGTGGCATTTGGCCGGGTTGACGATGAGGCCGTGCTCACTGAGGCGCCCGAACAGTGTTCGGAGGTGGAGGAGGTGCTCGGCCCGGGACGTGCTGGCGACGAGGATGTCGTCCAGGTAAACGAAAAGGAACGGCAGGTCACGCAGCACGCCGTCCATCAAGCGCTGGAACGCCTGAGCCGCATTCTTGAGACCAAACGGCATCCGCAAGAATTCGAATAAGCCGAACGGCGTGATGACTGCCGTTTTAGGGACGTCGGCCGCCCTGACAGGTACCTGGTGATATCCCCGTATGAGATCAATTTTCGAAAAAATGACCCGTCCCGCCAGACGGGCGGAGAAGTCTTGGATATGCGGGATCGGGTACCTGTCGGGGGTGGTAGCATCATTGAGACGGCGGTAGTCGCCACACGGGCGCCATCCACCCCCCGGCTTTGGCACGATGTGCAGTGGCGAGGCCCACGCGCTATCGGAGCGCCGCACGATGCCGAGGTGCTCCAACGCGTCGAATTCGGCCTTCGCCACGGCGAGCTTGGCTGGGTCGAGGCGGCGGGCCCTGGCGTAGACCGGCGGGCCCGTGGTTGGTATGTGGTGCTCGATCCCATGCCGTACTGCGACGGCCGAAAACGTCGGCCGCGTGAGGGCCGGGAACTCCGTGAGCAGGCGAGCAAACTCGTTCGCCGCCGGGACGGCGCATGCCAGCTCGGTCGGCGCGGAGCTGCTCAATGTGCATACCAGGGAGCTGAAGGTTTCGGCGTTGATTAAACGATGCCGTTGGACGTCCACCAGCAGTCCGTGTGTGCAGAGGAAGTCGGCGCCTAGCAGAGCCATGGGCACGTTTGCGGTTACAAACGTCCAAGCAAAGCGTTGGCCGCCGAAGCAGAGGGTGACGTTGCGTGGGCCGAAGGTGCGGATGGTCGATCCGTTGGCCGCAACCAAGGCGGGGCCGCAAACCGCGGATTGCCTGTCCTGGTCAGAGGCGGGTATGACGCTCAGTTGGGCGCCGGTGTCGCACAGGAAGCGCCGTCCGGACACTTTATCCGTGATGAACAGTAAGTTGCCGTGTGGCCGGCGCTCATGGCTGGTAATGAACGCCGGCCCGGCTGTTTCCCGGCCTGCCGAAGGTGCACGGGGGTCGGCATGTCCGGGCCTTCTGTCCGAACCCGGCATGATAGTAACACCACGCTTGGTCAGGTGGAGGCCCCGGTCGCCGTGCTGGAGGTGGTCGGCTCGGTGTAGCGGCCGCCAATTGCATCGGCAGTTCGGTCGTCGACCGTGCCGGGTGCTCGGGCGCCATGGGTGTTGCGTTGGACGGCGGTGGGTCCCATGTCGCCGCTGCGATGTGCTGTCCTGCGGCGGAGATCTTGTCGGCTTCTCTGGCAAGGGCCCGGGGATCTGTGATCGTCGTGCTTGCCAGGGCGAGGCGTACCGGGTTAGGCAGCTGACGGAGGAACAGCTCCCGGAACAGGAATGCCGGAGAGTGCTCGCCGAGCAGTGAAAGCATGTAGTCCATTCGCTCGGAAGGGCGCGTGTCGCCGAGCTCGGGCAGGTCGAGCAGGCGCCGTGCGCGCTCCGCCGATGGGAGGGCGAAAGCGTCGAGGAGAAGCTTCTTAATCGCGCCGTATTTGTCAGCGGCTGGCGGGCTCTCGAGGAGGCTCAGGGCGCGGGCCGCGGTGGCCGAACCGAGCGCTGCTACCACATGTTGGAAGCGGGTGTCGTCGGCTGTGATGCCTCGCAGGGCGAACAGGGAATCCGCCTGTGCGAACCAAACCGCCGCGTGAGCCTCCCAGAAGGTAGGCAGTTTAAGGGCGACTGCCGTGTCCATGTCGGTAGGTCACCAATGAAGGAGCTGGGGCTCCCACGTCGATCGGAAGAATGGATGCGACAAAAAGCTGGAATTCATCCGAGTTGCTTTAATCAAACCAAACACTCAGGCACTCTGAAAAGCCCGTTTATCGGGCAGCAATATATATACATATTATCCCGGAGCGTTTGCCCAGGAAAGGCGAGAGGGGGCGTGGCCCAGCGTCCTGGCTGCGGCCTGGCAAGTTGAGGGCGAGCCTGCCCGGGCGTCCTGGACGAGCCCGGCATGGTGATCGCTCCGCGTCCTTGATAGGTGCAAGGCGATTGTGAAAACCCAGCGGTAGCCGCTACAATATGTTATTTTAAATAGTTAATCATACTAAAAACGCAATTTGGCATCTGTCTGTCTGTATGATGATTTTTTGACCGCGATACATTCCATCGTTACTTATCCAATCTCAACCAAACTTGACAGGATGACTAAGGGTTACACAATGAAGGTTGTAGCACATTCATTTGCCCCCCTCCCGAAGGGAGTTCTCTCCACCAAGGGAGTTTTCCCCGCCATTGCCGTCAATGGATTTGCGTGTTGAGGTGTATATCAATGTTAAGTTAGCTTTGTCCTGGCGTTTTTCCAAGGCCGCTTCTAATAACAAAACAAACGATAATAGCATAATATAAATGTTATTACAAAACAATATTAATACCAATAATATTCCACCTCCCCAAAAGTTTTCCTCCTTGAACAAACGTTGTCAACGTTTATAAATAGCTTATCATAGCGTTTTTGTGGGAGCAACAGCCTCCACTGGAGGTTAAAATACTAGTACCGACTGCAAAGCCGCAATGAGCCGGCGAAGCCAAAGCCTCTTGCCACTATTTTACCCATCACTATGGCATCAGTAGGTTAGGTAGTTGGTAGTAGGTAGGTGTAGTAGGTACCGTACCTGGTAAGACTTGGTAAAAGAGAAGGGCAGACAGTCCTCAAAAAAACATGACCCATCACCAGGGACATCTACTGCAGCATATTCCCAAAAAGAAGACAATGGTGTCACATCCGATGGCTTTACTTGGTGCAACGTAAAAACCTCTCTCAAGTTACCACGGACTGTTGTCGAATCATGTTTCAGTGATGATAGCACTGGTGGAGGTTGTACCATTTTTCCTTTCATTTCGGTTCTTGTTCTTTCTCCGTAACAGACAACAGTGCCCAAAGCAATGACGATTTAGCAGAGGAAATTTGAGCATATGATGAGAACTATTTCGAGCAGCATATGCTTACGCGTGATTCGGTTGTTTTGCACCAACCTCGTTCCCGGCGTCGCAGACGTGTCGAGGGCGCTGGTAAGATGTCCTGTATCGAGGGCGCTGATTGGCTGATTCGGTTCTCCGACTGCCACGAGATTTCTAAAAAATAATTATTCGTCAATGTTAGAATATTTGACGCCGTTTTCACCGGCCGAAACGCGTAATAAGCTTGTAAAAAAATATTTTTTCAAATGCTCGAATCTCATTGGTTCTAATGTTCGATGACGATTTTCGTTGAAGATAACGAGGTTGGTCTTAACGTATTTTAATTACTAATTAGAGGTTTCATTATATTGTGAATCAAAGAACGACGTGTGAAACAAACTCCTATTGAACTTTTTCGCAATTGTTTTATGCAAACTTCCGCATCCAGTCGATGGTGCCCACGCACCCCACCATTGAGCGCTTTCATTTTAGAAATATTTTTGCAAATGCTCGACTCTCATTGGGTCCGGTGTTTGGTGACGCGTTTTGTTGAAGATAACCAGGCCCGTGCGGGCCGATGTTGGTCTTAAATTATTTTATTAATACATCGGAGGTGCATAAGATTGTGAATCAAACGACGACGGGTGAAAGAAACTCCTAATGAACGTTTTAAATTTGTTATGCATACTTCCGCTCACGCAAGATGGCTGCGCCCACGGCGCTTCGGATTCTCGAGCCAAGGCATAATCAGGTTTTCAACATAATACCTACTCGTTTATTGACAACACCGGCTTCGCCGGCTATTATACACCACAAACACGTATGATTAGCTTTTTAAACAGTCGCTAATGCTGTTTATAACACGGAAGCAATTTGGAGGAATCCCAACATCCAAAAAGTAAGTTTTACTTGCAGAACTGAGCGAAGATCTACTGCACTCTATATACCCAAGGGTGTGGTTAATAACATGACCCTTCTTTTTTTTGTATACTGCCGCTAACGTAGCGTTTTCTGTACCAAACTTTTGAAACTCTCTCCAGCTGTTCAACACAAAACTGAAAGGGAGGAAGCCCGGGTTGTGCGCATTTACCAAGCAGCTAGCCAAGCCAGCCGTTCCTTAACGGTTTTGAATTGAGTCCTTGCTCGAATGCTTAAACCACTTGTCGATCTCTCCACAAGAAACGTGGTAAATGAACACACACCCAATGTGCTTGAGACCCGACCATAGATCGACTGTAATCTATATACCCCAAGGAGGAATGACCCTTCTTGCCGCTCCCATAGTGAGCGGGTGAACTAATCTATGAAAATTACACAATACCGGGTACATATTTTAATCGATCAGATTAACAGTATGGCAAGGCGCCTGTGTAAATGAACTTAACACCGGGTGGCTTTAATGCGTATTCATCTATACAGGATACAATTGCCCCCCCCCCCCCCCCCCGCAAATATTCCTACAGGTCGCACAAGATCTGCCTGCAACCCTCTTCTGGTGAAATTGCCAAAATCAAGACTCTGCTCACCTTCACTCTTTCATTCCTCTTTACTCCCACCTCTGGAACAAACTCCCTCACTCTTCAATCCCACTCCTCCCTCCAGGTCTTTAAAACAGCTGTTCACCACCATCTCCTATCTTCCCCCATCCAAAACCTCGACCTCAAATCCACTTTTTTTTTTTTTTTTAAATACCGACTTTTCTTTCCTGGAAGTTCTAGCAGTGTCCATGTGTTGTATACTTTCCCACCCCCCAAGCCCTCTCCCTCCCACAGATCTTCCGTTGTCCCTGTTCTCTGCTGTTGTACTTCCCTCTCTCCCCCTATTGTATGTTTTGTGTGTCCATTTTTTTTTGTGATTGATGTTAGCTCTTACACGAGCCTCGATCTTGTATACAAAAAATAAAAAGGTGAGCGTCAAGGGTATTGCACCCCTACGATTCATTTTTCAAAGTGTTTTTTATCCGTACATAGCCCTTGACCTTCCTCTGGGTGAAAGAGGAGACCCTGCAAAGGTTGGCTGCACAGATTCCTTCATGATCCGAATGCATAAACGAACACACAAACAAATGAAAAAACTTTCTTCTTTATATATTAGATAAGAAGTTTTTTATTTTCATTTCAAAGGACTTCTCCAATACAACTGGAAAAAGTAAAATGCACCATTTTATTGCAATATAATATAACAGGCTCATAAAGGGGGTTACAGGTTACCAGTCAAAGGATGGAGGGGAGAGGTCAGGAGTGGCATTCCCAAACAGAATGTTAGCATGTCGAATACAAGAAATGAACGTCCAATTTAAAATACTGACAAATAAACAAAACTACAACCTGATCAAAATTAATAGAAAAAAAAAAGTTGATTGTAGTGTGCTTCCGATTGTTGCAGAATTCAAACAGTGCAGTTAGAAAGCATACTGGTTCGCACATGTTGAAAGCATTTGCTGTCCTTAACATCCGGTGTCATTAACCCGAACAACTTAAACTCCTCGTCCTCCTCCCTCCTCCACAATTGCACACCCAGAGGCACTTCAGCATAGAGCCATTTTAAAATGAGACTTCAATGGAGCCAGAGAACCAAAAAAAAAACAAAGTTGTAAGAAAATAGCACATTAATGGTATAATTATGGCATACATGTTGTCCAACCATTAATCTGTAGCTTATTAACAAATGTAATTTCCAATTTAGTTGAAAAAAAATTCTGATTACAAGTACCTCCAAATATTTATTTGAACTTCAGATTGTGTAACAAATGAGGCATGGTTTTCTCGACAAAATTATGATAAATTAGTATTGGTTCAGCAACATTGAGGAAAAAAAAAAAATTATAAATAAAACTTTCCTCAATAATATTACCATGTAAACTTAACCAGTGTGTATTTAAAGAACAACCCATGCTAGTATTTGTATAAATGAAAAATATTTTTTGGCTTCAGATTGGTTGTAGGTATTTTGCACACCGATGTTCAAACAAAATGAAAAGGTAACAAAGATATAGTGCATGCATTTACATTAAATGAAAATCTAAATATATGCTTTTGTATAAAAAAAAAATCCTTTAAAAACCTAATGAAAGTAACAGACAAAATAAAAGCAACAAGTATAGTGTGAACAAACATGTAAAACAGTTAAAGAAAAAACAAATTAAAACTACTTGGGTTAATGAACCAGGATGCCTTTTTACAAGGCCAATGATCAAACAAAGTATTCCTTGCTGGACTGGCTTGGTTCAGAGTCTGGGATAAGTGGAGGTAGTGTGAGAGGGGAGCCTTTGTCCTCTCGAGTACGATAGGCACCACGGTGGTGAAAACAATAGCGCAATCCCAGCACAAGCAGGCAAAGAAGGATAAGGACTGCAACCACCACTACACCTGAAAGAAAGAGAAAACCAAAATTAAATCCACACAGTGGCTTCAGTTCCCAGCTAGAGTTGGGAGTTTCTACACAAGTAACAATCGTGCAGCTCAATCAAAAATACTACAGTTTTTACATGACATATAGTACAATTGCACATGATCATAGTCTCCAGTCAAGCACAAACCAGTGACTAACACTCGATCCAAACAAAGCCAAAGGAAATCTGAAGCAACAAACCTGGGCAGTATATAATCAGCAGAGGCCTACAGGCCTAATGTATTAGGCCCATCACAAAGCCAAGATGGCGGCCATATAATTTCCTCTCGGTGCTATTGTGGGTGGATTCAAGCGGCAGATGTGGGTGTGGTCTGGCAGCTGTCTGACCAATGGGTGCACATTTCAAAAAAATTGACCTCCACCAAGAACCCCAACAACACCAACAGCAACTCAAAGCTCTTGTAGAGTTGCGACATGTTGCAGGTAAAAACAGTAAGGAAGTCACGGACCACTTCGACTGCACCTCCACATACATGATCGATGGAATCGCATGCATTTTCTGCAAGAAGCTCTACCTAAGCCATACTGAGCAATCCCTTCCATGAACATTTGCTCAATTTACAAACCAACAGCACAGACCCTTGTTCGACACTTCAACCTTCCAGCACATCATTTCAGTCATAGGCTAGTTTCCGGTATGTCTCTCCATTTCAGCACCACGGACAGTCACAAGTGCAAAGCCTTTACAGGATTGGCACGTTGGCTCCCCAAGGGATCAACGAGTGCTTTTCATTCACTTAAGCCAGGCATAGGCAACCTTTGCCGAGTCGCAGGCAACACCAATATTTTGGAATGTGCCGGTGAGCCGCATTCTCAAGGATAAACCCCACCCATCAAAATAATGAGCCAAAATAATGTTATCTCAGCACATGAGCAGGTGTGGTAGGTATAATGAACTCACAATTCAAGAGGCACGAATGATATTTCACAGAACTCCAGCACACCAGCAAATAATTTACGCACAAAAACCTGGTAAATTGATCAATTGCTCCCGCGATTAAGCAGAGCCTGTGGGTCTATCACAATGCGATCACAGACAGGTTGGTGATCTCTCGTTCTTCTACAGACTCCTTTCTGATCTTTCACACTCTGTTCTTTCCGTGCAGCAGTCTGTATCTATGTTGACCACCCTAGGCATCCCATCCTGCCCCTCATTCCTCTCCACACCCATCGTTTGTCCAAGTCTGCCTTTATCTTGGTCTTTGGCTCTGCTGTTGGTGTCGTCCCCGTCCCCCCCGTCCCCCCCCCCCATCCCCCCTCCTCCTCTCTGCTATTCCTTTTGTCCTGTTGCATCATGATTTGTTCAGTGCACTAGTATTGGCTCTTCCACGAGCCTCAACAATGTATACAAAAGAGTGCAAATTTGAACACATTGCTTCAGAAAGCGGATGGAGAATTGAGACACCATCACTGTTAGCAATGGTGACTTGTATGCGAGTCCAAGCAGAGACTTCCAAGTTCCTGAAGTCCCTCTTTAATTGAGTTTACTGGGATACCTGAGTTTGGATGCCTTTCACAAGGCATTGGAGAGATGTCTCAATTCGCAACTCTCGGGCGCAACTCTCAATTTCAGAGCAAGGTCCTCTTGTAGTTCTATCAGTTCCATCTGTAGATGAGCTGGAGAACCTTCAGCATTAACATGGAATGATGTAGAGGAGATGCTCAGGCTGGTTTATTTTCTTCCAAAAGCAGCAAAACGAGATCGGAATTCCTGGGTAAAGCCATAAAGCTCAGTAGCAAATCTGTTTCCTTTGCCTGGGAGTCCATCCCCAAGGACCTTTTATAGAGTTTGGAAGTGACATGCATCATCTCGCCATAGCTGCATTTTCCACAACCGTACTTTGTTTTGAAAATATTTTATGTAGTTCTACAACTTGTGAACCAGTGAGCCTATTTTCTGCAACTTTATGTTCAACTCATTCAAATGTCATATCGACGAGGAATGCCAAATCGGCCATCTACTCTTCATCTTGTAATTGCAGCATCAGTTCCCTTTCATGTCCATGAAGGTTGATACCTCGTTCATGAGATCGTACAATCGTTTCAACATTTCACCCTTACTGAGCCAACGTTCATCGGAAGGATAGACGAGATCTTCCTCATTCTAATCCAGGTCATCAAGGAAATATCAGAACCGATGACGTTTCAATGCCCGAGGCTCGATGAAATTGATGCAGGTAATGGACTGGAGCAATAACATGCTTGAGATCAGGGCCTTGGTGCTGAGGTTCTCATGGTGACAACACAGTGGAACACAGTCACTTCTGCAGAGTCCAAGCCCTGAATAGTGACGTCAGCTTTAATCTACGTAACTAGGCTGGTGTTTTGGCCCATCATAGTCTTCATCCAGTCAGTTGAAATACCATTCAGTTTCTCCCACTTGAGCTCTAAGCGGTCAAACGCAGCTTTCACCTCTGAGAAAAGATCTACGATTGTCCCTTTCATCGATTGAACAGCTACTAGTTCCTCAATGACACCGAAATCATCGACTCTTCGAATAAAGATGGTCAGGTGGGCTGCATCCATTTTTAATCAGTGCTTTTGTCAACAGCTATGGAAAAAGCCTGGTGTTGGGCTAGCGGCTAGGGTGCCAGCTGAGGATCCTAGGATCCTGGGTTCGAATCCCGGTCGATCACTGAATTAACGCCAGGGGGGTTGACTCAGCCTGTCATCCTTCCGAGGTCGGCAAATTGAGTACCAGTTCACTGGTAATTCACTGTTTGTCGTAAAAAGGCGACAAAAAGGGTTGGCGGCAGGAAGGGCATCCGGCCATAAAACATTGCTTCAAAAAGGGGACCGAAAAACAACAACAACCACGGTCCCCGAAAAAGGCCAACCCCCGCTTGCGGGGAAAAATGGCCTCTAAAGTTTTTTTTTTTTGGTTTTTTTAATGGAAAAAGCGCTGAGCTTCGATGCCGGCTTGCCCAATGAACACATGATGTTCTCTGGGCATAACAATCACGGGGAAGAACCTTCTGTTCAATTAAGAGGTACTCTTCCATCCATTATTCTTGGAACACTCGGCCTGTGTCGCCTATCTTCCTAACCTTACTCGAGGTCACCATGATCAGATGCAGCTTCATAATGACCGCAGGCTCGTAATTGACGAAATGGGTGACGCAGCTAGACAGAGTTGTTGGTGAGACCCTGGGCACGGGATTCAGTATGATCCCCACTGCGTGGGCTGCATTGAATATCATTTGTAAATTGCTGCATGGACCACACAAAAGCATGCCAGGTGCTTTTGTATGCCAGGCATGGGCGACCAGGAATTGACAACCTTATCCGGATCTTCACCAAAATATAATCAGTTTGTCCGTGTCACACACCCAACCAGTCCACCAACTTTTGTCCAAATCCGTCCACAACCTCTTGAGATATCCTGTTCACAGAGAGACAAACAAACAGATAGGGGTGAAAACATAACCTAGAGAGTTTGGAGGTAACTAGAGAGTCCATAGAACACGATACCCCATGCATTAATCAAGTACATACAGGAGGGCTTTGCCTTTTGCGGGAGCTACATTCTTGAAAATCACCATGAAAGGCAAATCCGCAAACTTAGGGGGTAATTGGGAAAATAGCATTGAGGACCTCAGCTTTAAAATTTGTCCAAATTCTACCCTTTTAAAATTACCAAGTTTATGCATTTTTGTGCTATTTATTTTCAAGAATAAAAGTTAAGAACATAAAATAAATTATTATTATTGTAGACATGCAGCTTGAGGCTGCTGGTTACATCATTGCTGGGAGCACTCATTTTTCCGACCTCGGAAGGACGACAGGCTTCGTCAACCCACGTGGTGTTGGTATTTTTCAAAGCTCAGGCTCAAATTCAAGACCCTAAGATCTGAAGCAAACCACCTTTACCGTTTATTATGCTTATTTTCCTGTATTAAGAAGATAAAATAAGTTTATTTTCTTGAGTTATTAAAATCATGAAATTTACTTTTAATACTAATCTTTCTATAATTCACCAAATGTCTGTCCGTCCGTTCACAGGTACCGCAAAAACGGCTGAACCGATCACAACGAAATTTTGGGTGGGTAATCCGGGGACCCCGTGGAGTAAAATAGGCTATATTGTTTTCCCAATTTTTCAAATTTCCCAGTTTTTCCAAACACGATGGAATAATATTTACCGATATGAACAGTGATGTGGCTTTTATTGAAATTCTACAAATACTGTTTAGATTTTGAAGATTTGCGTGTGATATGATTTAACGGATGTTTATATAAATCGTTTAAAATAAAAGCGGTCCCCTTGTGTTTTATACTTCTCCCACCCCCCCCCCCCCTTCCCACGCCTCCTGCCCCCAAGCCCTCTCCCTCCCACACTTCTCCCTGCTCTCAAATGTTGTGGTTGTGTGCTTCCCCTTCTCTCCCCATCTTGTCTTCCGCTCCCTCTTTTTGTATATTTTGTTTGTCTGGTTGATTTGTTTGTGAAATAAATGTTAGCTCTTTCACGAGCCTCGATTCAGTGTACAAAAAAAAAAAAAAGCCTTCAATTTCTGATATTTTGCCTTTTCATTTGGGCTTACCAATTGGAGCCCTGCCCATAGGGCAGGTACCGTTGCTAGTGATGACAAATTTGAACCAATAATGTGATGGTGATGTTGATGGTGACGATTCGGACAAGTTGGTGGAGATGATGGTGTTGATGGTGTTGATGTTGGAGGGTGTGAGAGGTTATTGTGTTAACAACCCATGCTAATTAGGTGAATAAAACCACAAATATTGCATCAATATAAGATTCATTGCGATAAAGCAAATCCACACAGGGGAAATCCACAAACAGCATGGTGCTCCTTCCTGTATTGAATTTTAATAAAATAATGATTTTAAAGATCGTTAAAAAAAAAAAAAAAAAAAAAAAAAATCAGGAAGTTTAGTGCCACTGAACCAATCTTATACACTATAATAAGACGACGTTTAGTCACAATTTCGGATATGGAGGCTTGCTTGATCACCACAGAATGCGTCATCAATCAGCAAAGTACATAACTATATTAGTGGCCTCTTCTTCACTCGATATGCACACTAGCACATGCCACGCCCCTCATGCTATATCGATATACAGTATAGCATGGTTTTTGGAAGTGTTATGAAGGCGATTTGTGTGTGATTATATAGTGCTCAAGTATATGATAATTAAATTTCATCAAAGATTTAAAGAGGTTTAAAGGTGTGTATTTAAGCGCCTTTGGGCTTCATGAAAAGCGCTATACAAAATAAATGAATTATTATTATTATTATTGTTACGTGCCCCTACCCAAACCCCGGTCACGGTGTACCTCCGAGCCCCGAGCGGAGTCACGGCAGAAAGATATGTTATTCTGTGTGTCAAAGATCAATGGTGAAACCACACCAATTGTTGCCAACAAACAAGTATTGTATTAAGGTCACACAAGAATAATAGCACAAAAACAATAGTAATCAATTGTACAACCAATATATCATTCCTATGATGGTACCATCTGTTTCGTACAATATAACTCACTGTGCTCCAAGTGAGCGAAAATAACATTCCCAATGTCTGTCCCGGCTTCAAGCCAAAGTCGATCCACGCTCCAGTGATCGTCAGAACGATATCGCATCGAGACCAGAATCCCGCTCGGTTGACAGTCACACTGCCAAAGATGGGCAAAGGTACCCTCAAGAGGCGACTGGGAAATCACACCTTCGGGCATGGATGTTCAACGGCTCCCCACACGACGAACCGCAAATTCCCACTCGAAATCCACGTTACACATGCAAACCAGGCTAACGGCTGGATGCGTTGAAATGGTTGGAGCGAGGTGAAAAACCAGGAGCGATGCAAAATCGGGCACGAGGCAAAATGGCCAATGGGCCCGTACTCGAGGCCTAACGGCACTCCAATGATTCTCTTCGGAATCAACCGCAAAACCTGACACGCAGGTTTATCTGTCACAGCGATAACAACTCTGTCGCAGGAATCCCTTTCCCAGGAAACCCAAAGTTCACGTGTGACACCCGTTCGCCAGCATTTGCTCAAGACCTCAAAGCAGCTCGGCTCCTTCCCGACCTCACTCGCGACACCTCCTTTTCCTCTTCTTCTTCCTCTTCTTCGTCCGGTTCCCGATCCGGTTTCTTTTTAAAACATTAATTTTTTTTACCTTTTGAAAACAGTCATCTCCAATTCACTTAAACGATAACAATAATAGTACATGGAACCAAAAATGTTTACAGTGGATGAGAACCACAACAACGGAAGTGACGAATCCGTAACAGTATATAAATAAATTCTGGATTTTACCACCATTGACTCCAGTGTCTATTACATCACCCTATCTAATACATCACACATTAGTTATTTGTGCCTGTTGTTTGTGTCCTTTATGACGTCCTAAAAAAGAATAAGATTCTTGTTTGGAATGATTTTAATTTGATCTCAAAATATGAGTAATTTGAGTAAAAAATATGATCTCACCCCTCACTGAGGATGTGCGATTGGGACAAATTCAGAGCCAGGGTACGGTAAAACAGCAGCCATGTCTTTCTATTCATATTCCGATTCATGTTCAAAATATAACATTAAATTTAAATAAGCTCTTCCTCTATCATAAACCGATAACAGATGGACAGCTAGATGGACAAATGTGAACCAATCGTTTAACCCCGCTTCTCACTTCTCGCGCATAAGGTAACAA
This sequence comes from Myxine glutinosa, assembly GCF_964187855.1. Lineage (NCBI taxonomy): Eukaryota > Metazoa > Chordata > Myxini > Myxiniformes > Myxinidae > Myxine > Myxine glutinosa. Next base: position 131,863,741 of record NC_136266.1, on the reverse strand, counting down.
CCACAGCCACGGCGACAGCAACAACTATATTTACGTGTTATAAAAGACCATTTTTCACATGGTACATTTCATTTTACATCCTCAATGAGACTCACAGATCAACATGTGATAACATCTCTTCAGACGATCTGTTAACATAGGCCGACTGAGCCAGGTCGAAAACCCCCAGAAATGGCCGAAACGATATTTCAGGTTATGGTGTTCAATCATTATCTTTAAACTGCGTTCTGTACTATTACATTCCCCAAACACCGTTCCAACAAAAGCCCAAACTGGCTGTGGGACGTGCAGGAGGGAAATGTTTCTTACATTTAAAAAGGAGCTTATTTACAAAATAAATACGGGCACAAAGATAGACAGGGCACTATAAATATACAGCACTGATTTGTTGCTTGACAGACAGATAAGAATGAAAGGAACATGATCTTGCATGCAAAATGAATGGCAATAACCTGCTAATGGTCACAGCTGACTCCGCACGTGAAAAAGCTGAATGCCTCAACTCTGTGTTTGCCTCTAAATCTTGTGTCCCAAACCCATCCCTCTCTGTACCCACCATACCCAGTCGTACCCTGCTGCTCCTGGACTCCGTGTCCTTTCCTCCTGACAAGGTGGAAAAGTTTCTGTCAACCCTCGACTCTGATTCTGCAACTGGACCCGACGGCATCAGCCCATGGGTCCTAAAATCCTGCTCTGCTGCTCTATCTCACCCTCTCTCTGTTCTCTTCACCCTCTCTTTTGCTCAAGGTCAACTGCCATCTGCTTGGAAATCAGCCAACATCACCGCTTTGCACAAAAAAGGTGCAAAAACAGATCCTAGCAACTACAGACCAATCAGCCTTCTCCCAATTATCAGCAAAGTCATGGAATCCATCATTGCTTCGGATATGAAATCTTTCCTCTTCTCCAATGGCTTGATCTCCGATCATCAATTTGGTTTCAGACCAGGTCACTCTACTCTGGACATGCTGCTTCTGCTGTCTCAACAATGGATGGAGGTCCTCAATGCCAAACAGGAAATTAGAGCTGTCTCCCTCGACATATCACGTGCCTTCGACACGGTCTGGCACCCCGCTCTGCTCACCAAACTCTCCTCCTTTGGTATCCATGGAAATCTCCACGCATGGCTGGCGGACTTCCTCTCTAGTCGTCGTCAACGTGTGGCCCTGAATGGGTTTCTCTCATCTCCTCTTCCTGTTCAGGCTGGAGTTCCCCAAGGCAGTGTTCTGGGCCCCGTGCTTTTTCTGGTCTTCATCAATGATCTCTCTGACTCTCTCGAAAATCCTCTCTATCTCTTTGCTGATGACTCCACTCTCTGCCGCTCCATTCCTCTTCCCTCAGATCGGCAGTCTGCTGCCTCCTCACTCTCTGAAGACCTGGACAAAATCACAGACTGGTCAAACAAGTGGAACATGTCTTTCAATCCTGACAAATCTCACACTCTTACTATGTCTCTCCGAAAAGATCGACTGGACAACCCTCCCATCTACTTTCTCAACAATCCTCTCCAAGAAGTTCTGTCGCTCAAGATTTTGGGTCTCACTATCTGCCATGATCTTTCTTGGGAAAACCACATTTCCAAGCTGGCCTCCAAAGCCAGTCGCCGACTGGGCATCCTCCGTCGTGCGAAGTCCTTCCTCGGCACACCTGAGCTCCTCACCACATACAAGGCTTTCATCCGCAGCTCAATGGAATACTGTTCTCCCCTATGGGCTGGTGCTCCTGCCTCACACCTAGCTCGGCTTCACGCTGTTGAAACCAAAGCTTTCAGAATTATTGGAATCTCCCGCGATGAAGCTATCTCTGAGGGCCTTTCACTCACTCACCGCAGGCAGGTAGGTGGTCTTTCTGTCTTCTACCGACTCCTCTCCGGCCTTGCACCCCCAGCTCTCTCTGTGCTCTGACCCCCAAATATTCCTACAGGTCGCACAAGATCTGCCAGCAACCCTCTGATGGTTAAACTGCCGAAATCTCGGCTCTCTGCTCACCTTCACTCTTTCATTCCTCTTTTCTCCCGCCTCTGGAACAAACTCCCTCACTCCCTTCAATCCCACTCTTCCCTCCAGGTCTTTAAAACAGCTGTTCACCACCATCTCTTATCTTCCCCCATCCAAAACCTTGATCTTTTCTACCCCCGCTAATTCACCCCAGATCCACCTTGTTTGAAATTCCAACTTCTTTCCTGGAAGTCCTGGCAGTGTCCATATGTTTTATACCTCTCCCACCGCCCCCTTCCCATGCCCCCCCCCCCCCCCCCAAAGCCCTCGCCCTCTCTCAGATCTCTCGATGTCTCCATGTCTCTCGGTCCCTGCTCTCAAATGTTGTGTTTGTGGCCTTCCCCCTCTCTCCCCATCTTGTCTACCGCTCCCGATGTTATATGTTTTATGTGTCGGTTTGTCTTTCTGTGTGATTAATGTTCGCTCTTTCACGAGCCTCGATCTTGTATACAAAAAAAACAAAAAAAAACAAACAAACAAAAAAAACAATGGTGCCAAAATACCATACTTGCACAACAAAGGGGAAGTGAACGGCCAAGGACTTATGCAGGCATGAGCTGGTTGGGGCTGCAAGACTGCAATGGTTGTGCCTGCAGTGCGGCTTATAAAGCGAAGGTGAACAGGTGCAATGGCGATGTTGGGTGATATGCTCCCAACACTCCTCAGCCTTTTAATGGTGAGCAACGGAAGGAGAGAGACAGAGACGGAGAGAGAGGTCCCTATTGTGAGTTCACACTGCCCACAGATGGTCCCTATTGGCCACTCCAATGGATGGAGACTGCGCTTTCCCACAGTGTTTGTCCCACTCCACATCCAGGACCTCCCCCAACACAACACAAGGCCACATATCCTGTGGTCCTTTTGTGAGGCACAGCAGAACCCCATGCCTGCTATTGGTGCTTGAAAGTGTCCATTGTGTCCCACAAATCACTATTTCTGCCTTTGTGGCCACAATTCCTGCACTCAGCCTCACAGGTGGTTTTACACAACACAACCAATTACTCTATGCTACTTTAAGGTTTACACACTGAGCCTCCAAGGTATACCAGATTACTTACCTCTGACAAATATCCTCATACAAGAGGAATGCTACTCCAGGTGAACACTGGGACCAAGATCTTCTTAAGACTATCTATGCCACCCCCTAACCCTCTATTAGGGACTTCAAAAACGCCCCAACACTTACTCGGTAACATGTCTTACAGCTCTGCGCTCCCTTCTTTGACTCATAGTCAGGTTCACTATGTTTTTTCGTTCAAAATCATGGTAGATTAGCAAACCTATACATTTTTGGAAACGTTATTACATGGAAAATCTGAAAATCAATGTTTACATTTGCCAATTCCGACCAATTCCATTCGACCAATTCGACCATTCGACCAATCGCTTCGATCGACCATTCGACCATTTCAATTCGATTCATCGAATTCGATTCGATCGACCATTCGACCAATTCGATTTGCCAATCAATTTGACCGACCTTTGCTTGTGTGGAACGGACTGTGAAAACGATGCGGACTATATTGTCGGATACGACACACAGGACAGTGATGACGAACTCTAAATGGCATATTCTGTAATCGTGTATGTTTGATGCCATTGACTGCCTGTGTATATTTTGTCATTGACTGCCTGTGTAGATGTGAAGTTATACTGACTGCATGTGTAGACATGTTTTTTTTTTGTTTTTTTCCTTTGTTTGTTTGTTTGTTTGTTTGTTTGTTGTTGTTGTTGTATACAAGATCGAGGCTCGTGAAAGAGCGAACATTAATCACACAGAAAGACAAACCGACACATAAAACATAACATCGGGAGCGGTAGACAAGATGGGGAGAGAGGGGGAAGGACACAAACACAACATTTGAGAGCAGGGACCGAGAGACATGGAGACATCGAGAGATCTGAGAGAGGGCAAGGGCTTTGGGGGGGGGGGGGCATGGGAAGGGGGCGGTGGGAGAGGTATAAAACATATGGACACTGCCAGGACTTCCAGGAAAGTAGTTGGAATTTCAAACAAGGTGGGTCTGGGGTGAATTAGCGGGGGTAGAAAAGATCAAGGTTTTGGATGGGGGAAGATAAGAGATGGTGGTGAACAGCTGTTTTAAAGACCTGGAGGGAGGAGTGGGATTGAAGGGAGTGAGGGAGTTTGTTCCAGAGGCGGGAGAAAAGAGGAATGAAAGAGTGAAGGTGAGCAGAGAGCCGAGATTTCGGCAGTTTAACCATCAGAGGGTTGCTGGCAGATCTTGTGCGACCTGTAGGAATATTTGGGGGACAGAGCACAGAGAGAGCTGGGGGTGCAAGGCCGGAGAGGAGTCGGTAGAAGACAGAAAGACCACCTACCTGCCTGCGGTGACCGAGTGAAAGGCCCTCAGAGATAGCTTCATCGCGGGAGATTCCAATAATTCTGAAAGCTTTGGTTTCAACAGCGTGAAGCCGAGCTAGGTGTGAGGCAGGAGCACCGGCCCATAGGGGAGAACAGTATTCCATTGAGCTGCGGATGAAAGCCTTGTATGTGGTGAGGAGCTCAGGTGTGCCGAGGAAGGACTTCGCACGACGTAGGATGCCCAGTCGGCGACTGGCTTTGGAGGCCAGCTTGGAAATGTGGTTTTCCCAAGAAAGATCATGGCAGATAGGGAGACCCAAAAGCTTGAGCGACAGAACTTCTTGGAGAGGATTGTTGAGAAAGTAGATGGGAGGGTTGTCCAGTCGATCTTTTCGGAGAGACATAGTAAGAGTGTGAGATTTGTCAGGATTGAAAGACATGTTCCACTTGTTTGACCAGTCTGTGATTTTGTCCAAGTCTTCAGAGAGTGAGGAGGCTGCAGACTGCCGATCTGAGGGAAGAGGAATGGAGCGGCAGAGAGTGGAGTCATCAGCAAAGAGATAGAGAGGATTTTCAAGAGAGTCAGAGAGATCATTGATGAAGACCAGAAAAAGCACGGGGCCCAGAACACTGCCTTGGGGAACTCCAGCCTGAACAGGAAGAGATGAGAGAAACCCATTCAGGGCCACACGTTGACGACGACTAGAGAGGAAGTCCGCCAGCCATGCGTGGAGATTTCCATGGATACCAAAGGAGGAGAGTTTGGTGAGCAGAGCGGGGTGCCAGACCGTGTCGAAGGCACGTGATATGTCGAGGGAGACAGCTCTAATTTCCTGTTTGGCATTGAGGACCTCCATCCATTGTTGAGACAGCAGAAGCAGCATGTCCAGAGTAGCGTGACCTGGTCTGAAACCAAATTGATGATCAGAGATCAAGCCATTGGAGAAGAGGAAAGATTTCATATCCGAAGCAATGATGGATTCCATGACTTTGCTGATAATTGGGAGAAGGCTGATTGGTCTGTAGTTGCTAGGATCTGTTTTTGCACCTTTTTTGTGCAAAGCGGTGATGTTGGCTGATTTCCAAGCAGATGGCAGTTGACCTTGAGCAAAAGGGAGGGTGAAGAGAACAGAGAGAGGGTGAGATAGAGCGGCAGAGCAGGATTTTAGGACCCGTGGGCTGATGCCGTTGGGTCCAGTTGCAGAATCAGAGTCGAGGGTTGACAGAAACTTTTCCACCTTGTCAGGAGGAAAGGACACGGAGTCCAGGAGCAGCAGGGTACGACTGGGTATGGTGGGTACAGAGAGGGATGGGTTTGGGACACAAGATTGAGAGGCAAACACAGAGTTGAGGCATTCAGCTTTTTCACGTGCGGAGTCAGCTGTGTAGCCGTTTGAGGTAAGGGAGGGGATGGAGGGGGAACAAACACCAGAAACGGATTTGACCAGACGCCACCAGGATTTGGAAGAGGGAGACAGATAAGAGAGTTCGGTCTTGAGAACGGAGAGATATTGTTTCCTGGCTCTCCTGAGGGTGGACACACACTTGTTTCGGGTTTTGTGAAAGGAAATGAGATTTCCTTCCGTTGGATTTGCTTTCCAGGAGACGAAGGCAAGTTGTTTCTGGGCAACAGCCTCACCACAAGATTCCGTGTACCATGGACGGGAGGAAGGGTATGACAACTGAAGACGAGATGGGATAAATCTGTGCATGAGAGAGAGCAATTTACTTTGGAAGAATTCCCAGGATGAGTTGATGTCAGAGGTGGTAGAGATGGGAGACCAGTCCAGATGATTGATGGCTGCTTGAAGACCGTGCCAGTTGGCCTGAGTGAAATGCCAGACTCGTCGACGCTGAGCAGGCTCCCTGAGGATGGTCAGAGAGATGTCCACTTTAACAAGGACATGATCAGATGATCCGATTGGAGCAGAAGAAGAGCAGCAGACATTTTCAGGGAAGTTAGTCATAACCAAGTCCAGAAGAGAAGATGTTCCGTTGACTGAGATCCGGGTCGGGAAATTGACAGATTGTGTCAGTCCCAGTGAGTCGCAGAAGTCCTTTGCTGAGGAGCCATGGCTGGTGAGAGAGGTACCCACACCCAGCCAACTGGCATGACGACAGTTGAAATCACCACATATGAGGAAGAGAGAGTTGGGATGAGTAGATAGAAGTTGGTCCATATTATCAGACAGCGAGATGTAGATGGAGTCATCACTGTTTGGTGGACGGTACAACACACATATGAACAAGAGGTGGGAGCGAAGGGGAAGCCGTAGCCAGAGGTATTCCTGGGGGTGAGGTGGAGAGAGTGCAGTGCAGGGCGAGTGAGGAAGAGAGTTTTTGATAAAGATAGCAACCCCGCCTCCAGGACGAGGCTCAGGTCTATCATACCGGAGGAGGGAGTAGCCCGGGAGAGATACTAAGGAATCAGAGACATCATAAAGGAGGAAAGTTTCTGTTAAGCAGATCACGTCTGGTTTGACAGAAGCAACCTGTATGGAGAGATTTTGCTGACTGCCTGTGTATGTTTGGTGATATGAATTATTGTGACACATTTTGATGTTATTAACTGCCTGTACAAAATGATAACATGTATTTGATTATGCAACTTATCATCTATCTATAATTCCACTAATCTCTGTGTGTATGTGTGTGTGTATGTATGCGACAACGATTTCTCGACAACTATCGGTCCGATATACTTGAAACTTGCCAGGTATATTGCTGGGGACCCGAGGATGTGCCTTTTCAAGGTTTGAAATTAATCGGACAAGTACTTACCGAGCTATGGCGATTTAGCCGTTCGCCGTTCGCTTTGGCGTTGCGAATGGACCAAACCATTCCATGTAAATAGAGGGGGGGGGGGTTCTGTGGTCGTTGCGAATGGACGAAACCATTTCATGTAAATAGAGGGGGGGGATTGTCACTGTACTCGCAAGCCGTTCGCCGTTCGCTTTGGCGTTGCGAATGGACCAAACCATTTCATGTAAATAGAGGGGGGGGATATAATTTTAGATAGATATATAGTACGGGCATATATATAGTACGGGCATGCCCTAGTGAATATAAAGACAGTATTTTGCAATTCAAAACCTTTGATTCGTGTCTTACCATTCCCCATAGCACTAATTTGATACTTTCATTGGATTCCTTGTCCCTGAAAATATAGGTTTAGTATATTTTAAAAAGTTTTTAGGGTAATTAGAGGCAGAAATAGAACAAAATATGTATTTTACAGTGGCCATTTTGAAAATCCAAAATGGCCGCCATACAGGTATCTATCTATAATTCCAGTAATCTCTGTGTGTGTGTATGCGACCGCTGTTTCTCGACAACTACCGGTCCGATATACTTGAAACTTGCCAGGTATATTGCTGGGGACCCGAGGATGTGCCTTTTCAAGGTTTCATATTAATCGGACAATTACTTACCGAGCTATGTCCAAAAAACGATTCAACCAATCAGAGAGCAGCGAGCTATCGCGTGTGCCGAACGTGGCGAACACACTCTGCCTCGGACGGCACATTTGAGAGCGTATTCATTTATTTCACGTTGGCAAACTATGTTGCCGCTATGTTGGCGTTAAACTATGTTTTAAAACTAATTAAAACCATTTCATGTAAATAGAGGGGGGGGGGGATTGTCACTGTACTCGCAAGCCGTTCGCCGTTCGCTTTGGCGTTGCGAATGGACCAAAACATTTCATGAACCAAACCATTTCATGTAAAGCGTTCGCCGTTCGCTTTGGCGTTGCGAATGGACCAAAACATTTCATAGACCAAACCATTTCATGCAAATAGAGGGGGGGGGATATAATTTTAGATATAGATATAGTACGGGCATGCCCTAGTCTCTCCAAATGTAAACATTGATTTTTAGTTTCCTTATGCTATAACCTTTCCAAAAATGTATACGTTTGCTAATCTACCATGATTTTGAACGAAATATAATTTATTGACATAGTGAACCTGACTATCACTTCAAACATAAAAGCACAAAGAGACACCATCAAAATCACATCTGTCCTCACCATGAATATAAATCATCAGTTCTGAGTTGTGTGATTGTCTCTGTTGTGCAGCACTGTCTTGGTCAAATAATTACACTAAAACCTCGTTCAGTCAACAGTTGACATCGGTAATGACAGCACAAATCCATACAGAGATACTACAAGAGGATAAAGATCTGTCACTGAATTGTCTTGTAAAAATTGCACAACCTCCTAAATTCCTGCCCTTACAACGTACAGACAATATTTGTTTGAACAGCTTCCATTCTGCCCCAACACTTGTACGATTACCGAGGATGGCATGATCTTTAAAGTAGGCACATACCTTGGTAACTTCCTCATCCACGAACACACCCAAATTAGGATTGGTCACTTCAGGGACATGTGTGGGTAACATGGAAGTGAATGTACCAATCTGACCCAAGTTACTCAACCTCTCCTCTATATTACCGATAACAAGACTGATCAACTGATCAAATACACTGTTTATTTACGCATTGCCTCACTATCACTGACATGATGGCCTTGGTACACAAAGCTCTCGGAATTTGCATGCTTAGGCACATTTTCAGTTAAAGTCATGTAGTTTGTACTAGTGTGTACCTTTAAGGGTCTTTAGCTCACCCATGCATACATGCATGCATCCACCTGACCAAGAAAAGCACTAAAGTTAAGATTCACCTTCTGGAAAATTCAACACAGTTGGCTTTGATATACAGAATATCACTTAAGAAAACGGTGAACATGCTACAAATTTGGACCTGGTTACTGACTTCAACAAACCCCGTGCAAATGCAGATTTATCTTTCGCTAACAGACACAAGACCAGATCAGATCAGATCAGATAAGTTACAAATGAGAGTATTCAAAGCCCCATGGAAAGATAGACTGTACCAAGTATGGAAAAGCTGCACAAACCTATTTTTAAAGTAATTTTATACACCTTGAATTTCCTTCAGATTTCTGGTATGTTTATTTAGCATGATACTCAAAGTATTTTGAACACTTTGTTCATAATTTCCTGAAACTTCAACAAGTAGGATATAGTAGCAGTAGCTTGACCACTCATTAAAGCAAGTCAATGAGCCACACAATGAATTATTAGAATAAATGTATGATCTGTGCTGCTGAAATTGTGTATCTACCACCATTCCTGTGATCAATCATAACACTAGCATCATCACCACCCATCAGACGTGGGTGGGAGGGGAGCTAGGATTTGGCGGATCTGAGTAGAGTGGAGACCTGAGATTTGGCGTACCCGAGTGGAGGGCTATTTGGGAGACCCGAGTGAAGGGGGCCAAGGATTTGGCGGGCCTGAGTGGAGTGGGGACCTGAGATTTGGTGGACCCGAGTGGAGGAAGGGACCGAGATTTGGTGGACATGAGTGAAAAGGGCGCCTGAGATTTGGTGGCCCCGGGTGGGAGGGGCACTTAGGATTTGGCCGGCCCGGGTGGGGGCTGAGATTTGGCGGGCATGTGTGGAAGGGGGGGGCCTGTGAGGGATGGGGACCAGTGGAGCACGCACACGCACACAAACACACCAACATCCTGTCTCCCATGAATTTGAATTTCAAACATCGCACAAAAAAGCTTGACTGGGGAGCACGGGCTTGCCAGTATGCATACATAGTCATGGTGCATATTTGGGAAATTTGCTGGATTTATGCAATCTGAAAGGCTCGACTCAATAGCACTCTGTGCACCACTAGTCAAGCTGCAAAAATACATTTTTCTCCCTCAGCTGATGGTCTCATACACTTCAGGTTGAGATGCACTTTAACGAACCGTCGGCCTGTTTGACATCACGACAGACAATTTGTATTTAAAGGGTCGAAGCATATTTACAGCAAATCCCAAAACACTGGGTTACACTCGCTTCTTAAGGAAACGCGAGACCTAGACAACTCTGATTAACATTTAAAGGGACAAATCTGCCCAGTTTCAATCCCCCATGCATGGACAAAACATTCGATATCAACAATCATTAAAAAAAAAATCTGAGTAGAGTCATTTGATTTTGTTGATTTGATATCAACAATCATTAATCGAGACAAAAGGCAAGCATATGGATTATAAACATCGGCCTCCATCTCACATGTCCATTTTTCCCTCAGTCAATTATTGCATTTTATAAACTCTTCTGGTTCGTTGTTGATAGATAAATTGTTGCTGTATTTTTAAAAACAGCTTCGCCAATTTATCCAATTCCCATTCCCAAACATGCAAAGTCACAATGTATATACAATGTGCATGTGTGCATTGCTCAGCCTTGTAAATTCTCTTACCTATAATCAGCTTGTGATTCTCAGACAGCGTGTCTTTTGCCACATTTCCAACCAGATCTGCAAAACAAGACATGTTGAAACCAAATCGATGTTGCCATTACTGCCTCGAATGCAAAAAAAACGTTCTTATTCTACGCAAAGCTGTGTGCCATTTTGGGTTTGCTGGCTTGGTGTTCATAAAATCGAAAACCTTGTTCTTGGCATAAAAACCAAATCGATGTTCCTTGGCTTCGCCTCACAGGTGATGTGCAATGAGCTTTTATATCAATAAAAAGATTATTAATCAATTCCGCAAGAGGATGAGACTTATTAAATTTTGGCCTAACGTCTTTGTACTGTACTTTTAGAATTAGAATATCAGGAGAAGCTCCACCATGAACCTTAGAAAGAGAAGAAAATAATCAAAGTAAATGTATGGAACTCCAAATAGAGCAGAACCTACAATATAAATCACCATGGTGATCAAACAGCACCGACTTACATAACTCATAAAGCATTGGAGATAACCACAACACCAGAGGGCGACCAATTCGTGGCCACTCGCTCGCGAATAGTGAGCTTCAACGTTTGGATACGAAGTCAGGATCCTTCCGTTTGGTGCCAAAGCTGTTACTGTGGAAAATGTTAAACTGGGTGGTTTGCCTTTTCCTTCCGAGCAGTTGGTCAGGGGAATGATCTGGAATTTGTTGAGGGCGATGGCAATAACAAGCCAACGCTTCGCGAAAAACAGAGAGATCTTTAACGTCCTACGATGACGAGTGTGGAACACACAATGATGCATCGCACTGCATGCGGAACTCCAGGATGGCATTTTATAGCTGGTCCATATTCAAATCCAGGATAGATAGCTGAGATGCAAGTGTGCGTACCTGGAGGATATCCAGCCAACCCCTTATTTAACCAAGCAAGCTATAAAGATGCTAGACCACAATAAAAATTATATATATATATATATATATATATATATATATCTATATATATCTATATATATCTATATATATATATATATATCTATCTATATATATATATATATCTATATATATATATATATATATATATCTATATATATCTATATATATATATATATATATATATATATATAATGGTATCTGTAATCTGGTTCTCCAACCTAATGAGCGGACAACATGACGTCATCGCCATGCACGTCCGCCTTGCCTGCAAAGTTCCAGAGGAACCATCTAGCAGTGCGTCATTACGGATTATAAATACAGATACTGTCACAAGTGCATGCAAAACTCACAGTTACCGACCTGGTTTCGCCCTTGTTGGGGCTTCATCAGGGCAACGCAGTGAGGCTTTCCATACACTTGTAACTCTGTGACCCTTTCGGTTTTTATATCAGTCACTATGCGACCTTCATATCATCAGTGGGGAACCGCCAGCAAGGTGTCCCATACAGCTGCTGCTGCACCTTGCTGGGAGCGATAAGCACCGCCTGCCACGCGGTAACGTTATCTCTGGTATCCACTCATCATATGGAGTCGACTTGGTTGCCTCTGGAACTTTGCAGGCAAGGCGGACGTGCATGGCGATGACGTCATGTTGTCCGCTCATTAGGTTGGAGAACCAGATTACAGATACCATTATTAGTAACTCCCAATCGCAACCAAGTCGACTCCATATGATGAGTGGATACCAGAGATAACGTTACCGCGTGGCAGGCAGTGCTTATCGCTCCCAGCAAGGTGCAGCAGCAGCTGTATGGGACACCTTGCTGGCGGTTCCCCACTGATGATATGAAGGTCGCATAGTGACTGATATATATATATATATATATATATATATATATATATATATATATATATATATATATATATATTCTTCTTTCTTTTACTTGAAGCATTTTAAATGACAGTATTCCGCATCATGGTTAAAGCCATCAGTCTGTCAGCTGGCTTCCTTCACATATTGTCTTTATGGGCCATCTACTCGTATATATTATTGATTCAATAAAAGGGAGATGGATGAAATGGAAAAAAAGTTCGGGGAGGGATTGACAATGAAAAGAAAACAAATGAGAAAAGGAAGAGGAGATATTAGGAAGGTGTGAAATCGGGAGGTCAGGTGTTGGAGAGTATAGAATTATGGGATTTAAAAAAAATTACTAAATCGAGGCTTACAAAATACCAAGTTGACAGAGGGCTAAAAGGCAAAGTAGTGATCGTGGTGCAACAGTTGAATAGGACAAGCAGGGAATGAGCCAACTAAAAATAGAAAGAAGAGGAAGAGGAAGAAGAGGATGAGGAAGAGGAGGAGGAGGAGGAGGAGGAAGAGGAGGAGGCAAAACAAAAAGAAAAAAGAAAGAAAAGGAGGAGGAAATACATTAATTTGCAAGTAAAAAAAGTTGGGCAAGGTAGGGCTATAGAAACGTAGAAATATTGCGGATAAGGATGGGGGTCGAGACGAGATGGGGGTGCACTGCTTGCTTGAAGCCCTGGAGGAAAGAGTGGGATTGAGCAGTTTACATAAGACAGTTTCACAAATGCAAGAAAAGAGGACCGAAGGAGTTGGTGTGCTGTAATCCTGGATTTTGGGAGTTTAACCAGGAAAGGGTTAATGGAAGAATGCATGAAGAATGCATCTCAACCATGCATCCTGGATTTTCTGGGGAGGATTGGAGGGCTGAGATAGGAGAGAGGTTTAGACTAGGGGAGCATTAACAAACATACATACACCAAACAGTGACATGTTTATTACAGTTTTTACAACAGGGCACCACCCAGAATGAGGAGCTGCTCGATTGGTCAGCAACCATAACTTGGCACTGGTGGATTTCTCGCAGCTCAATAAAATCTTTATTTGAAGGATGTATTTACAATTTCTTGCAGGATTTTTCCATTTCAAAATGAGGATGTTACATCAACCAGGATCAAAGAGGGCGGGGGGGGGGGGGAAGGGAAGGGGGGGGGGAAGGGAAGGTGGGGAAAAGGGAAGGTGGGGAAAAGGGAAGGTGGGGAAAAGGGAAGGTGGGGAAAAGGGAAGGTGGGGAAAAGGGAAGGTGGGGAAAAGGGAAGGTGGGGAAAAGGGAAGGTGGGGAAAAGGGAAGGTGGGGAAAAGGGAAGGTGGGGAAAAGGGAAGGTGGGGAAAAGGGAAGATGGGTAGAGGAAGGGGAGGGGGGGGGGGTAGAGGAAGTGGAGGAAGAGAGAGGGAAGAGGGAATGGAGTGGCAGAGAGGGGAGGGTGGGTGAAGAGGAGACTAATTTGAAATTAGAAACTCCTGCCATCAGTAGAGTGAAAATTTTTATTTTTTATTTTTAAATATAACATGCTTTGGGACACACAAGTCACATTACAAAATGTCAATCTACAAGTACAAGCCACACCAATCTCAAGTCAAAGCAATTTCTTACAACAACAAACAAAATCAACATAACGACACAAACCTTGGTGGACCATTGTCGAAGTCCCTTGCACCCCGAACGTAGATCCCACACGCGTCCAAACTGTTGGTGTGAAAGTCTCATTTCCTGGCATCACCGTGGGTGTCGCCGAATCATTTCCTAATGCAGTCAGGGTTGCGTTGGGCCCCATATTGCCTGCACGGATCACACATGGAATCAAAACAGCTGCTCAAGCATCAAGCCGACAAGAAGCTTGCATGACGTCAGTGCAAGCAAAAGTCCTCCAGTAAATACAAGTGCAAAAACCATACAAGGGTTACATAGTGGGTGATATGGTTGCAAATCACAGACTTAACATTCCTGGCAAAAAAAAAAAAACAGGTTACAAAAATGTTTTAGAAAGAAAGACAAAATGCATTTCCAAAAGGCAGAATAAGGTACAAAAAACAACAACCGTGCTTACACCGTGCAAGAAGAGAGCATTATAACAAAACGTGACAGTTCAGTTTTTAAAACTGGGCAGTCTGGAATGAGCACATTTATGGTTGTTTGGTGTGGTACTAGTTTGGTGTGGTTTTCTTGAGTAGACATAAATATTAGTGAGAAATAAAAGCAGCAATTGGTCCTTCTTTTTGGTTTGGGGAGTGCAAGGGGTTGTTCATGGAAAGTAAGCTAAATTTTTTAGAATTAATTTGCAACACAAAGCACCTTTGCAAACTGGCAATAAAGCAAATTTACCACTTGCAGACCCCACCCATGTCCTTGTTTCTCTAGACTACATGGGGTAAGGTGTTCTACAAATTTACCACTCGCAGACCCCACCCATGTCCTCGTTTCTGCAGACAACATGGGGTAAGGTGTTCTACAAATTTACCACTCGCAGACCCCACCCATGTCCTCGTTTCTGCAGACTACATGGGGTAAGATATTCTACAAATTTACCACTCGCAGACCCCACCCATGTCCTTGTTTCTCTAGACTACATGGGGTAAGGTGTTCTACAAATTTACCACTCGCAGACCCCACCCATGTCCTTGTTTCTCAAGACTACATGGGGTAAGATATTCTACAAATTTACCACTTGCAGACCCTGCCCACGTCCTTGTTTCTCTAGACTACATGGGGTAAGATATTCTACAAATTTACCACTCGCAGACCCTGCACATGTCCTCGTTTCTCCAGACTACATGGGGTAAGATATTCTACAAATTTACCACTCGCAGACCCTGCCCACGTCCTTGTTTCTCTAGACTACATGGGGTAAGATATTCTACAAATTTACCACTCGCAGACCCTGCCCATGTCCTCGTTTCTGTAGACTACATGGGGTAAGGTGTTCTACAAATTTACCACTCGCAGACCCTGCCCATGTCCTTGTTTCTCTCGACTACATGGGGTAAGATATTCTACAAATTTACCACTCGCAGACGCCGCCCATGTCCTCGTTTCTCTAGACATGGGGTAAGGTGTTCGACAAATTTACCACTCACAGACCCCCGCACATGTCCTCGTTTCTGTAGACTACATGGGTTGAGGTGTTCTGCAAATTTACCACACGCAGACCCCGTCCATGTCCTCGTTTCTGTAGACTACGAGGGGTAAGGTGTTCTCCAAATTTACCACTCGCAGACCCCCGCACATGTCCTCGTTTCTGTAGACTACATGGGTTGAGGTGTTCTCCAAATTTACCACTCGCAGACCCCGCCCATGTCATCGTTTCTCTGGACTACATGGGGTGAGGTGTTCTACAAATTTACCACTCGCAGACCCTGCCCATGTCCTCGTTTCTGTAGACTACATGGGGTAAGGTGTTCTACAAATTTACCACTCGCAGACCCTGCCCATGTCCTCGTTTCTGCAGACTACATGGGGTAAGGTGTTCTACAAATTTACCACTCGCAGACCCCGCCCATGTCCTCGTTTCTGCAGACTACATGGGGTAAGGTGTTCTACAAATTTACCACTCGCAGTCCCCGCACATGTCCTTGTTTCTGTAGACTACATGGGGTAAGGTGTTCGACAAATTTACCACTCGCAGACCCCGCACATGTCCTTGTTTCTGTAGACTACATGGGGTAAGGTGTTCTACAAATTTACCACTCGCAGACCCCGCACATGTCCTTGTTTCTGTAGACTACATGGGTTGAGGTGTTCGACAAATTTACCACTCGCAGACCCCGCACATGTCCTTGTTTCTGTAGACTACATGGGGTAAGGTGTTCGACAAATTTACCACTCGCAGACCCCGCACATGTCCTTGTTTCTGTAGACTACATGGGGTAAGGTGTTCGACAAATTTACCACTCGCAGACCCCGCACATGTCCTTGTTTCTGTAGACTACATGGGGTAAGGTGTTCGACAAATTTACCACTCGTAGACCCCGCACATGTCCTTGTTTCTATAGACTGCGAGAGGCAAGGTATTCTATGAACTCTCGCGTTAAAGACTAAAAGTAAAACGAGTAAGAGATGCAAAATGTCATCAGACCCGTTTGTTTCAAACAGCAATAATTACGTAGGTACAGAAAATGCACAATAGCAAGACAATTCTAAAAAATGTTCCATGCGCTTGTCGTTTACTGCCCAACGTCATTAATACTTTCATTTCCCCTTACGTAACTCATTCGAGTCGGTATTTCACATTCGCATGAATAATGTCATCACCTGTAGGCTGTATGAAGGCTGTAACGTGACCGCGTGTTTCCACAATTAACGTACGAGGCCGCCCTTATATGACGTGCCTCACAGGGGGCGGGGATTGTATTTGGCAGAAGCCACGTGTGTCGGGGAACGCTCAGTTACCGAAAACATGTCTGATACCATACGTAATCTATGGACAGACTCAACTTTCAAAATTAAAGTTAACCAACCATTTTCTTCGTTTTGTAAGAACGAAAATATAACACCAAACAGAAAGTTACTAAACGTTACTTCCGTAATTCCTAAATGGTGCACATTTATTATATCCGGCGAAGCCGGTGTTGTCAATAAACGAGTACGTATTATGTTGAAAACCTGATTATGCCTTGGCTCGAGAATCCGAAGCGCCGTGGGCGCAGCCATCTTGCGTGAGCGGAAGTATGCATAACAAATTTAAAACGTTCATTAGGAGTTTCTTTCACCCGTCGTCGTTTGATTCACAATCTTATGCACCTCCGATGTATTAATAAAATAATTTAAGACCATCATCGGCCCGCACGGGCCTGGTTATCTTCAACAAAACGCGTCACCAAACACCGGACCCAATGAGAGTCGAGCATTTGCAAAAATATTTCTAAAATGAAAGCACTCAATGATGGGCGCCATCGACCGGATGCGGAAGTTTGCATAAAACAATTGCGAAAAAGTTGAATAGAAGCTTGTTTCACCCGTCGTTCTTTGATTCATAATCTAATGAAACCTGTCATTAGTAATTAAAATAAGTTAAGACCAACCTCGTTATCTTCAACGAAAATCGTCATCAAGCACCAGAACCAATGAGATTCGAGCATTTGAAAAAATATTATTACGCGTTTCGGACGGTGAAAACGGCGTCAAATATGCTAAAATTGACGAAGAATTATTTTTAGAAATCTCGCGGCCGTATGGGATAGTTTTTCACGGCCAGAAATATGGTATAAGCGGTTTACATATTTAGTTTAGAAATACGGATAGTTTTTCACGGCCGGAAATATCCGAAGTTGAGATGGAATTCATCAATTCACCGAATTAATCACTGCAAGCTAACGTCTTCTGGTGGACGAAGCTGCCGTGCCCGGAGAGTCAGAGAACCAGCCCTGGCGCCTGACAGCGACTGAAGTTAGAAGACAACACACACACTGTGAAAACGTATGTTAAGCCCAGTTAAAATTTCTTAAAATAGGCCCTAAGCTAGCACATCGTATAGTTACTTCCTTCAGCTTCTTGTGACATTTATTGTATGTAGGTATTGGGGAGGACTGTCTGCTGTTCTCTTTTACCAAGTCTTACCAGGTATGGTTGTAACGTATTATTCTGACTTGTATTTGCATTGTTGTTGTGGTTTATCGGACGCGCTTATTCGTCAGACACGAGTGAATCATCACCGCGTCAATAAACGCGTTTTCCGCTTCTGTTCTGACTCTGACATCACATGGTGTCAGAAGTTCGTTGATATTCACGCCATAAGCCGCCATTCGTCTCCATAAATATGGCATCTCCGAACTTTGATCATCCCTCGATCGACTGGGAGAGTCTGGATCTCTACCAGGAGTTTTGCCGGTTCAGAAATCACGTCAGTTTTGTCTTGTCAGGGCCGCTCGCAGACATAACGAAGCCTCGTCAAGCAGGATGGCTCGGAACGTGGATCGGCGAACAAGGTCGTCAAATCTACCAAACTCTATCTTGGGAGGAAGGAGAGAAAGACGACCCGCAGGAAGTGCTGAACAAATTCCAGAACTATGTGCAGCCCAGAAAGAACAAAAGAGTTGCCAGACACCGACTGAAACAAAGGCGCCAGCGGAGTGGTGAGTCTTTTGATCATTTCATAAAAGATCTGAGGATAATTCTCATGGATTGCGATTACCAAGACCCAGACGACATAATCGTCGATTGCATCATTGATGGCAGCCATGATAAGAGGGTCCAAGAGAAATTACTCGATAGGGGTGAGGAGCTCTCACTAGCTAAAGCTATAGAAATTGGCCAACAGCTAGAGCTCTCGCAGAAACATATGAGAATAGTCCGAGATGAAGATGCTCTCATCTCAGCCCTCAGATCTGAAAACGAACGAACTCAGCACCAGACTCAACGTTGTAAGAGCAAGCCTGATAGGCATACACAAGCCACCGAGCTGTTCAAAGCTGAGAATCGGTTTCGGAATGACGGTCCCTGCAGCAAATGTGGCCAGTCAGTGCACAGGCAAGCCAAGTGTCCAGCAATTAATTCTAGCTGCTCCTACTGCAAGAAGCCTGGTCACTGGTTTGCGGCGTGTCGGAAGAGACTGCGCGACCTAAAGTCCCTTGATGAGGAGACCAGTCTAGATCATGTAGATCTTCCTCAAGAACTCGTCAAGGAATCTGAAATTTTAAGGATCTCCGCTCTACAACCAAGCATCAATACGGCTACTCATGACAAGTGGGCACAGACCGTCACGTTGCTGGGTCAGCCGACTCGGTTCCGGATTGACACGGGTGCAAGGTGCAACACACTAACACTCGACGACTACCAGTTAGTCCAGCACCTCGCAGGCGATCTACAATCGTCGCATAAAGTTCTTAAAACATACTCGAACCATACTATCCATCCTGTCGGTACCGTGACACTCCCTCTCTCTCACAAAAACAAGACCGTTAGAGCCAGTTTTGAGGTCATTGACCTCGATCAGGAGAATGTAATGTCAGGCGCTACCTCGGAAGCCCTAGGCCTCATTGTCAAGCTCGATAAGTTGTCTCTTGTTCAGCCTCTAGTCAATGTGTCTCAGGAAGCAGTAATCTCTGAGTTTCCAGAAGTTGCCAAGACAACTGGAACTCTTCCCGGAACTTATCGGATCAAGCTTGTAGAAGGGTCACAGGGAGTAGTTCACGCTCCTCGCAGACAGCCTGCAGCATTGAGAGAGCAAATAGTTGACAAGCTACAAGAGATGGTCACCGAAGGTCACATCGCGAAGGTAGAACGACCGACTGAGTGGGTGAGTTCCATGGTAGTAGCTCTTCGCAACGGCAAAGTCCGCATCTGTATAGACCCCAAAGACTTAAACAAGTGCACAAAACGTGAGCACTACCCAATGAGAACTGTTCAGGAAGTTTTAGCTCAAATCCCTGGAGCCAAAGTATTTTCTGTGCTTGACGCCCGCAGTGGGTTCATGCAAATTCGCCTTGACGAGCCTTCTTCATTCTTGACCACGTTCAATACACCTGTAGGGAGATACCGCTGGCTGCGTCTCCCTTATGGATTGAGGTGCTCGCCGGAGATATTCCAGCGAATCATGGACCAGATGCTAGAAGGGATAGAATGGGCAACAGCGGTAATGGATGACATTTTAGTTGCTGGTCGTGACATCACCCACCACGACTGTGTACTGAAGCGAGTTATGCAACGAGCTACAAGTTATAACCTGCAACTAAACTTCCGAAAATGCCTCATCCGGCGAACCTCAGTCCCTTATGTAGGCCACCTGCTTACTGCAGAAGGAGTGCTACCAGATCCATTCAAGACGAAGGCAGTTGAGAAAATGCCACGTCCAACAGACAAACAAGGCGTCAAGCGTTTCCTTGGATTCGTTCAGTATTTAGGGAAGTTTATCCCCAACCTAAGTGACACAAGCAAGCCTCTCCGTGATCTCTGCAAGGCGGACGTGGAGTTCTCCTGGCAGTCAGCTCAGGAGCTGTCCTTCAAGAAGCTGAAGCAAGCATGTATTTCGGCCCCGGTCCTTCAGTACTACGATGTAAGTCAGCCAGTTGAAATACAAGCCGATGCCAGCCAAAACGCTGTAGGAGCCTGTTTGCTCCAGAATGGCAACCCTATAGCGTTCACATCACGCAGTATGACCGATACTGAGTGTCGCTACGCTATGATTGAGAAGGAAATGCTCTCAATCGTCCATGCAACAGAAGCATTTCACTACTATATCTTTGGAAAATCAGTAGTGGTATATAATGACCATAAACCCCTTGAGGAAATCTTCAAGAAGCCTCTCCTATCTTCTCCCATGCGTTTACAGCGTATGTTGCTCAAGCTTCAACGGTATGACTTGGAGGTTAACTACTGCCGTGGTTCTGAGATGGTGCTCCCCGACGCATTGTCCCGTGCACCTCTACCGGACACCGACTCAGAAGCTGGGAAAGACCTTGAGCCTGTGAACATGTTCCAGTTCCTTGCGATCACGAGTGGGAAATACCTCGAAATCCAGGAAGCTACTCTGAGTCAAATGAGCCTTCTCTGCGGTGTCATTGCAAGTGGATGGCCTGACTCCCGAAAGGAAGTCCCAGCACAGGTCCGTCCGTACTTTGACTCCAGAACGCAATTGGCAGTCTCAGACAGTGTTGTCTACAAAGGCATGCGCCTTGTCATCCCGCCAAGCCTCAGACCCAGAATGCTGAGCTTGATTCATGAATCGCACCTCGGAGTGAACAAGTGTAAGCAGCGTGCTCGCGAGGTCATGTATTGGCCCTCAATGAACTCTGACATCGAAGAAACTGTACGGAATTGTTGCAAGTGTGCAGAGTATCAAAGCGCTCAGCAACGGGAGCCTCTCTTGCCGACTTACACGCCTGATCTTCCATTCATCGAAGTTGGAAGCGACGTTTTTGACTTCGAATCAAAGCAGTATTTGCTCACGGTCGATTATTACTCCAAGTTTGTGGAGGTGGATTGCCTCAAGGACATTACAGCTCGCTCTGTAATCGAAGCTCTCAAGCAGCAGTTTTGTCGACATGGTATTCCAGAGAAGCTGCGAAGCGATTCCGGAAGTCAGTACACGTCAGAGGAATTTTCTCAGTTTTGCAAAGAATATGGCATAACTCACGACATTGTGTCCCCCAAGCACCAACGTGCCAATGGAGAGGCAGAAAGAGCGATCCAGACAGTGAAAAGGCTCTGGAAGAAGTCAGCAGATAAGTACTTAGCCCTGCTAGACTACCGCACCACTCCACTTGAAGGAATAAACTTGTCCCCGGCTCAGCTCCTAATGGGAAGACGCCCCAGAAACACACTGCCTTGCAGCCGCACTCTTCTCATGCCTGCGCGGTATGACCATCACCTTGTGAGATCACGCCTTGACACACAGAAGGAGAAACAAAAATACTATCATGACAAGCCATCTATGTCAGATTTGCCACCGCTCCAGCCGGGAGACAGTGTTAGGATGTTGCCAAACCCGGAGGCCAGGCATTGGATTCCGGCTGTAGTTGAGGCGCGCCACAACAGCCCCCGGTCATATTTGCTGAGGACCCCAAACAATGTGTACCGGCGTAACAGGCTCCATCTCCGCAGAGTGCCTCATTCAACCAATGTTGGCCCGGTGGGAAGTCAGCCACTCTCTCGCTTTTACTCTTCTCAGGACATGAGGGACTTCCCTGATCCCACCACTCAACAGGACACCCCAGTGGGGAACTGCTGCAAGTCCCCAAGTCCAAGTGAGCAAGCATCTGAATCCCAAAGTCTCCCAACAGTGTCATCGCCTCGAGCCACTGCATCTCCCAGAAATACCAAGTTCATCACAAGGAGCGGCAGAGCGGTTAACCCTCCCAGACGTCTGGATCTTTAAATTTAAATCAATTGATTCACGTGATCTGAATGTGATGCTGTTTGTTAATTAATTCAGTGTAAGTTTTACTTTATAGAGTTATTTGCTTTGCTGGTTTCCTTTAAAGTGGCTTCCTTGAAAGAAAGGAGGATGTAACGTATTATTCTGACTTGTATTTGCATTGTTGTTGTGGTTTATCGGACGCGCTTATTCGTCAGACACGAGTGAATCATCACCGCGTCAATAAACGCGTTTTCCGCTTCCGGCACGATGGAGTCTGCTTGAGTTCGTTACAATGGTACCTACTACACCTACCTACCTACCTACTACCAACTACCTATCTACCTACTACCAACTACCTACCTACCTACTACCAACTACCTAACCTACTGATGCCATGGTGATGGGTAAAATAGTGGCAAGAGGTTTTGGCTTCGCCGGCTCATTGCGGCTTTGCAGTCGGTACTAGTAGCCGGCGAAGCCGGTGTTGTCAATAAACGAGTACGTATTATGTTGAAAACCTGATTATGCCTTGGCTCGAGAATCCGAAGCGCAGTGAGCGCAGCCATCTTGCGGAGGTGGAAGTATGCGTAACAAATTTAAAACGTTCATTAGGAGTTTCTTTCACCCGTCGTCGTTTGATTCACAATCTTATGCACCTCCGATGTATTAACAAAATAATTTAAGACCAACATCGCCCCGCACGGGCCTGGTTATCTTCAACAAAACGCG
Source organism: Myxine glutinosa (assembly GCF_964187855.1). Lineage (NCBI taxonomy): Eukaryota > Metazoa > Chordata > Myxini > Myxiniformes > Myxinidae > Myxine > Myxine glutinosa. The sequence goes on along the minus strand of NC_136266.1, from coordinate 131,840,829 downwards.
TCACCAAACACCGGACCCAATGAGAGTCGAGCATTTGCAAAAATATGTCTAAAATGAAAGCGCTCACTGGATGGAGTGCTGGAGACAGCCATCGACCGGATGCGGAAGTTTGCATAAAACAATTGCGAAAAAGTTCAATAGGAGTTTGTTTCACCCGTCGTTCTTTGATTCATAATCTAGTGAAACCTCTCATTAGTAATTAAAATACGTTAAGACCAGCCTCGTTATCTTCAACGAAAATCGTCATCAAAGACCAGAACCAATGAGATTCGAGCATTTGAAAAAATATTATTCCGCGTTTCGGACGGTGAAAATGGCGTCAAATATTCTCGCATTGACGAAAAATTATTTTTTAGAAATCTCGCGGCCGTACGGGATAGTTTTTCACGGCCAGAAATATGGTATAAGCGGTTTACATATTTAGTTTAGAAATACGGATAGTTTTTCACGGCCGGAAATATCCGAAGTTGAGATGGAATTCACCGAATTAATCACTGCAAGCTAACGTCTTCTGGTGGACGAAGCTGCCGTGCCCGGAGAGTCAGAGAACCAGCCCTGGCGCCTGACGGCGACTGAAGTTAGAAGACTACACACTTACTGTGAAAACGTATGTTAAGCCCAGTTAAAAATAGGCCTTAAGCTAGCACATCGTACAGTTACTTCCTTAAGCTTCTTGTGACATTTATTGTATTGTATGCAGGTATTGCCATTGGGGAGGACTGTCTGCTCTTCTCTTTTACCAAGTCTTACCAGGTACGGTACCTACTACACCTACCTACTACCAACTACCTACCTACCTACTACCAACTACCTAACCTACTGATGCCATGGTGATGGGTAAAATAGTGGCAAGAGGTATGCAGGTATTGGGGAGGACTGTCTGCTCTTCTCTTTTACCAAGTCTTACCAGGTACGGTACCTACTACACCTACCTACTACCAACTACCTACTACCAACTACCTAACCTACTGATGCCATGGTGATGGGTAAAATAGTGGCAAGAGGTATGCAGGTATTGGGGAGGACTGTCTGCTCTTCTCTTTTACCAAGTCTTACCATGTACGGTACCTACTACACCTACCTACTACCAACTACCTACTACCAACTACCTACTACCAACTACCTAACCTACTGATGCCATGGTGATGGGTAAAATAGTGGCAAGAGGTTTTGGCTTTGCCGGCTCATTGCGGCTTTGCAGTCGGCACTTGTAGCCGGCGAAGCCGGTGTTGTCAATAAACGAGTACGTATTATGTTGAAAACCTGATTATGCCTTGGCTCGAGAATCCGAAGCGCCGTGGGCGCAGCCATCTTGCGTGGGCGGAAGTATGCATAACAAATTTAAAACGTTCATTAGGAGTTTCTTTCACCCGTCGTCGTTTGATTCACAATCTTATGCACCTCCGATGTATTAATAAAATAATTTAAGACCAACATCGGCCCGCACGGGCCTGGTTATCTTCAACAAAACGCGTCACCAAACACCGGACCCAATGAGAGTCGAGCATTTGCAAAAATATTTCTAAAATGAAAGCGCTCGATGGTGGGCGCCATCGACCGGATGCAGAAGTTTGCATAAAACAATTGCGAAAAAGTTCAATCGGAGTTTGTTTCACCCGTCGTTCTTTGATTCACAATCTCATGAAACCTGTAATTAGTAATTAAAATATGTTAAGACCAACCTCGTTATCTTCAACGAAAATCGTCATCAAACACCAGAACCAATTATTATTACGCGTTTCGGACGGTGAAAACGGCGTCAAATATTCTAAAATTGACGAAGAATTGTTTTTTTAGAAATCTCGCGGCCGTACGGGTTAGTTTTTCACGGCCAGAAATATGGTATAAGCGGTTTACATATTTAGTTTAGAAATACGGATAGTTTTTCACGGCCGGAAATATCCGAAGTTGAGACGGAATTTACCGAATTAATCACTGCAAGGCTGCAAGCTAACGTCTTCTGGTGGACGAAGCTGCCGTGCCCGGAGAGTCAGAGAACCAGCCCTGACACCTGACAGCGACTGAAGTTAGAAGACGACACACTTACTGTGAAAACGTATGTTAAGCCCAGTTAAAAATAGGCCTTAAGCTAGCACATCGTATAGTTACTTCCTTAAGCTTCTTGTGACATTTATTGTATTGTATGCAGGTATTGCCATCGGGGAGGACTGTCTGCTCTTCTCTTTTACCAAGTTTTACCAGGTACGGTACCTACTACACCTACCTACTACCAACTACCTAACCTACTGATGCCATGGTGATGGGTAAAATAGTGGCAAGAGGTTTTGGCTTCGCCGGCTCATTGCGGCTTTGCAGTCGGTACTAGTAAAGTTATGTTTAGTCGGTCATTTTGACGAATTAAAATGGCGCCCGATCTCCCGGTTCCATGCAATTTCAAATTTGACCCAAGAGGGGTCCGGCTTGGAAAAAGAAAATCTTCAGGCCGCAGTTTATTGTGTAGGCCTACGTCTTGCGAATTGGCAATAACGTACCGTACCGTACTGTAAATAATAATATACATCTTCGAGCATTGTTGGAAGGTGCAACTGTGTTTTAAATAATTAATACATCAGATCGGTAATTATGGGTTAAATCGTACATTAGCAATTTATTCTACCTTTGTTAACGTCGTGTTGTTAAAATTCGAATATTTAGCGCGAAAATGTTGACCACATTACCGAGCGAACAATGCCTACCAATACACCGCAATAAATATATAATTACAGTGGGTGCTATTTTAATTTGAAGAGCGAGAACGAATCAAACAAAGAACTAGGCCATGGGCCAGATATGGTTCTCGAATATTTAGCGCGAAAATGTTGACCACATTACCGAGCAAACAATGCCTACCAATACACCGCAATAAATATATAATTACAGTGGGTGCTATATTAATTTGAAGAGCGAGAACGAATCAAACAAAGAACTAGGCCATGGGCCAGATATGGTTCTCGTGCACCCCCCCCCCCCCCCCCCCCCACAACTCTACCACCCCATATATTTTTGAAGCACGAGGGTCCCCTCTGGTAAAACAGCAACAGTAAATAAACTGGTTCTTACTATTCATTTTTCACACATATTTGATGGTACCCTTAAAATAGATCTTTTCCGTGTCGTTATGTTCCCTGAGATGGCTGAAAGTGGTCTGAGTTATATAAGTTATATATCATCTGAAAGGTAATTATCTGCTGGTCATTATAAATGGCATATATTTTAGATTTAGTGTTACCATTGGCCTCAAAAATCAAGTCGAACAGCTATACCCCATGTTTCGCTGTGCCAACGTAACACAGACTAAGATATTCAAACTTATATCTTCAATCCAGCTGCACTAGACTTGATTGACATTAACAACACCTTTCTGGACATTCTTCATAAAAATACCTTTCATTTGATACCAAATATGTCTTCTTACCAGTAAACATCTATCAGATATGACACTGTAAACAGACCGCAGGTGTGCCGACAATTGCCGCATATGCTTCACAGATGATCCATGTGCTAACTTTCTGTGCTAACATGCACAGAAAGACAGACAGATGACACTGTGCGAACTTTCAACACAATTCAATATGAATTGCTAAATTCACACACAATCACACCTTATTTGTTACAGTATAACAACATTGTTATCAATTCCTTCAGTCTCCTCACTTCTTTCAGAGAAATAGTTCTATATGTCATGCTCATTTAAATCAGCACACTCAATACTTGTGAGAATCATGAAACATATATATCATTTTGTGCACAATCTCTTTCAGTTATGAAGCAGATCTTTTTCCATAATGATATAGGAATGTGAAACAGGTGAGGTGAATTCCGTCTTCAGACCACCGTTTTGTACAATGAGGCTAATCCTGGCCAAGAGACCTCCTGGGATAATGAAACGATGGCTGAAACAATTCCCAGACTCAGGCCGGGATCAAACCCGGGACCTGTGAATCTGAAGCCGAGCAATGTGAAACAAGGTTTAAAACAAAAATGTAAAAATGCCAGTACAATTCTGTTTCTCAACTACGTTGCTTCATATTGAAGAGAAGTTGTCATTCGTCCAAATCACTCTCACTCTCATGAGCGTCATCCTCTAGTGTCTAGTCCATACTCCATGTCACCAAAGGTTTCGGTGTCGGAATCATCATCACTGTTCGTGCTGTCTCGCACGTCCTGAGCTATGTCGGCTAGCTCTCGTGGGAGGGCATCCCCTTCATACCAGATAGGATCGAGGTTTCCCCCCTTTTCTTCCCAGCCGTGGCCCTGGCTCGCCTTGGGTATCGTGGGTTCGGGAATGTGAGCTCTCTTCCAAATTCCTACTTGGTAGTTGACCCTTCGAATGTGTTGTCTAAGACTCCTCTTACAGGGTGGCAGGTTACCCATATCTACAGTGCCTGATGGAACACGGCGATTCACCCAAGCACACAACTCATTAATTCGAATGAGTCTCAGATCATCCACCTTGGAGACTTTCGATGCTCTACCATAAATGGCGCATGTGAAGCTGTCCAGGTCATCAATGAGATGATCAAGTATATCCCAGGTATCTCCTAACTTCTTGAGCGTGGGAATGTACTTCGGTTGGCGCTGCAGAGTTTTCACTGGTTTGAGTTTGCCAATCCATCGGAATGCACTTGTGCTGTCGCAGCCGGTATATGCATGAAGAGCCATTAGTGCCGTGCATTTGTCCTTGCCAAATTCAGCAGCTAACGTGCTGACATTGATCATTCTCTGCTTGTTCCCTGCACCTGTGTCAAACAGCATAGTTACACCTATGGACGCAGCATGGTGTAACAGGATGAAGAAAATATCTGAGTCTGGGCTCTTCACTCGGATGTACCGGTAGTCCCTGCTTGTGGCATAATTAGCATACAGTACCACGCGTGAGTCAGTTTCCTCTTGTGAAGACTTCAGCATTGGCAGCTCCTGTACAACTATTTCCAGACCATCCGTTGATGTCAGCAGGTGTGCAATCCCTTCGCATATGAAGATCACCTTTCTTCCACGCAGCCTTGCTGCATACTGGTCACTGCTCCAGAGCCTAAGCATTAGCTTGATGAATTGGATCTTGTTGTCATCATTTGACAGGAACAACTTCCAGTCTGGTGGCCTCTTTGTAGCTTCTCCTTTCAGGATAAGCCTTTCTCCACATCCCCGACGGCTCCTTTCCATGGACTTCACAGACTCAGGTAAGTATTGATCCGTACTGAACACGACATCTCCTGTCTTGCCGATCATGTCAAATACCTTGGAACAGATCTGACTGAAGTTGCCAGGTACGTCTTTCAGATAGTAGAAGCATGCATTGCCATCAAACACAGTCAGCGTTTCTGATGCTGGTGGTACGTCAGCATCAGAACAATCTTTGGTTAGGTACTGGAAGGCTTTTGCCTTGTCTGTCTTGGCAAGATAGCCGTCCGCTGTGGCGATGCTGTAAGGAACTGCCGTTAATGGGTAGGTCATCAACTCTTTTAAGTCCAGCTGCAATCCCAGGCTCTGTGACTTAACAAAGAGGTGAAAAGCTACGTTGCCCTGCTGCTTATATTGGATGATCTTATTTTTGGTAGTCTTCATTTTGATGGTCTTGTTCATGTCATTCAAAGTTTTGAGCTTCAGTCACTTCACAGGTTCGAAGAACATCATCTGGTAAAACATCATCCATTTTGGTGAGATCAGAAGAACTTGGTGGCCATTTCAGATTGGGTGCTTCAGAGCATGCATCCATAATGGACTGTCGCAAATGCGTGCCTGCATTCTCGATCATATCTGTTGATCCTAATTGAAAGGCATGCTTAACGGCAATATTGACATCAATAGCTGAGCTGTATACCAAGTAGGACTGAAACTTTCCAAGGTCGCAGAATGACATCTGGTTCCTGAAGGGCTCGTGGATTTCAAGCTTGCGTTTCAGTTTTTCGCTCCGATAACCTGGATTGGCATGATTGCTGCTTTCTAGCTGAGCAACATACGATGCTCTCAAGTCTGATAGTTTCACAACCTTGTGGCTATGTAACACCTCCTTATCTACAACATCACAAACTACTTCAAAAGCTTTCTTGTGAATTTCTCCTAGTTCTAGCTGATGCTGCCGTACTTTGCCATTTCTCTGCCTTCTGCATATACTTCTGGCGGCAATTCTGGTGATATTTCGCTTCACAAGCAAAGAGATCATGACCCCTGATCCTTGTTAGAAGTTTTTCATCCTGTTTTCTCTCAGCAATTTCCAGTACTGACTTCCACCCATCAAATTCAAACCGACTCATTCCCTGGGTTGTCCAGCTTCCTTGTACTTTCACCCGTTTCCGGCCCTCGGAACTGCAGAATATACAGTCAGGTTTGAAAAGGACCTTGTCACCTAAGCTCCTGCGGCTCCGGCGCTGCGGCGGTGTATCAGTTGCTTGTGATGTACTTGCAGTAGGCTTGAGTCTATCGAGGTTCATTGTGAAACGCTTGTAACACTCCCAGTGGATGCCATGGTATTCTGCTATCACATCAGGAATGAGGTCGCATGTTTCCTGCATTATATAGCTAGATGACGGAGGCTGTGCAAGCCGCCTTGCTTTGACCTCCTGCAGCTTGGCCAATTTTCTTTCGGCATCTTTCAGCTCAGACAGTAGATGCAGCTCACCATATTTCAAACCGTCCACATGAACTATGCACACAGGGGTAGGAGACTGGTCACTGTCGCATTTCCGTTTCCTTGGTGCTTGCTCCATGATGTCACTTCAGCCGGAATACGTCACCTGGAAACATACATTTTGGATGGTAAATTTCTGAATAGTAGCGAGTGGTTGACAAAGCTGCTTCATTTGCAACATGCATGTATTCCTGTAACTAAATCGAGGTAAAGTGTGACTTAATAATATATTGTCAAGTAACAATGAGCAATTGAATGATATTTCACTTTCCAATAAAAGCACCTTCCATGACTGACAATGTCTATCAACGCGATCATTTCGTGCAGTCATCGCGATTGTCGGCACACCTGCATTCTGTTTGAAGTGTCATATCTGATAGATTTTTTTGACAAAAATACACATTTGGTATCAAATGAAAGGTATTTTTATGAAGAATGTCGACATTTGTTATTAATGTCAATCAATTCTAGTGCGGCTGGATTTGAAATATTAGTTTGAATATCTTAGTCAGTGTTAGTTTGACACAGCGAAACATGGGGTATAGCTGTTCGACTTGATTTTTGAGGCCAATGGTAACACTAAATCTAAAATATATGCCATTTATAATGACCAGCAGATAATTACCTTTTAGATGATATATAACTTATACAACTCAGACCACTTTCAGCCATCTCAGAGAACATAACGACATGGAAAAGATTTACGGCGCGACATTGGCAAAAAAGATATATTTTAAGGGTACCATCAAATATGTGTGAAAAATGAATGGTAAGAACCAGTTTATTTACTGTTGATTTCATGTTGAGGGGACCCTAGTGCTTCAAAAATATATGGGGTGGTAGAGTTGTGGGGGGGGGGGGGGGTGGGGGGGTGCACGAGGACCATATCTGGCCCATGGCCTAAACCTACCTCTGAAGAACATCTGAAGCAGAGCACAAAGAGGATGAACACCACTGCATGAATGAGTAATGACCTTTAACAAATATATATATATATTGTTACAGACGCGGTTGTGGATGTTATTTACCGAGCGGTTTGGTATGACCACGTCTGCACAAGTTACCCGATTATACCCGAACGTTGACTAATCGCGCTACGCTAGATCAATGAAGGAAAAGACACACGGCTGGGATTAAAATGACACGACACCAGGGATACGGTTCTCAAGACCCCCGGAGGAGGTTATATTCGTTCGGAAGGTTAGATTACAACTACAAGAGGGACAGCAAAGGAAGATAGGCACTTAGACACAATCTTATATTAACCCCAACAGACGACAGATAAACGGGACAAAAGGCTGACTCACACGGGGATTGATGGCTAGGAAAGGCAGGATCGATGGCTCCAGGTGCACCTGGGCTCAGGGACAGAATCGGCTCGGTCCGGTCCAGAGATGCAGCATGCAGGGAGCGGGAGGTCGCAGCGCTCGGAGGTAGTGACTTGCTCTTCTTCAAGCTGGGGGCGCATCTAACGTCACATCCGGTAAGTCGGCGCGTATATCCGGCGGGGAGTGACACGCCCTCGGCTCGTTAGCTCCGCCCCAGATGGAATCGGCTCGTTGCTTCTCATTGGGTGCATGCGGGGGGGTTACCGGCTCCACCCTTGACGAGGGGCTGACAGGGAGCCCCTTCGTGGTAACCCCGTGGAGCGCATGGTCATGGCGGCTAACCGAGCTGGTGGGAGGACGCACACTCCCCCCGCGCGCCGTGGTTGTAGTTGTTGTTGTAGCTGTAGTTGTTGTTTGGGGAAGAAGATGGGAGTAGGTAAGGGAAGGTCCTAAACTTACTACTGGTGCCATATAATCACATTCTGGTGCAACGAAGAGTCAGAATTAATGGAAAGGAGTCCTTAACTGACATAGACTAAGAATAACTAGCAAGATGTCCGAAAGTTGTCTACGTGAGATGCGGTGGACCTGGGCACGACATTTAATGGGGGAAAAAGGGGAAGGTCGGCTCTACTGATTGTTGTTTACAGACAATGGGACTAGGGAATGGGGGATTGGGGATAGTTGGGGAGTATTGGGGAAATAGGGGAATATTTACAAGCGGATATGGAGGCCAAATTCCATATTCGCAACATTGCACCCTTCTCTACCCTCGGGGCGTCCCGACCCGATAAATTTTTACCTACTTTAGTGTGGCACGCAATGTAGTTCCCTCTACTATTAACTCTACCCTGAGTGCGACAGTTTTACAGATATTCACAAATGAGTAAATATGTCCCCCTGCGACGTTGCACCCTTCTCCTCACAGAAACACACCCACAGGCTAACCGAATCCGGAAAGAATCCTCAAACTAAACATACAGCCGGTAGGGAGCATTATTTACACAAGACTACGCTGATATTTACACTACGATCCAGGACCTGTTTTTGGAGGAACACATGCAGATGTTATGCATAGAGAGAGCACGCATGCCAGCATCGATACACCAACCCACGAGTGCTCTGTGGCCTACGGCCTTTAATAATGTGCAGAGCACCCCTTCCAAGCATCAAGCACCACCCCCTCACACAGTGAGCACCATCCGGTGCACCAATAAAGTGTTTATGAATCATTGTGTGGTGTCGCAGCCGGCCGATGTTCTGCCGCTGGTCTTGCCTTCGTGTGGTGCACTTGGCCTTCTTGCCTCTTTCAAAAATAAAGAAAGGCGCCAACCGCGTCCATTTCTTTATTGTGGCCGTCAGGGGGCCAACTAAGAGTGGTTCACCTGTTTGGCATAGGTGCCACGTTGACCCATAGGTCCATCCACGGGTGGTGCTTGGCCGCAAAAGAGCTGCGGTCCATGGTGGGTGGCCACAAACATTGCGGTCCATATGGTGTATCGATCCAGGCAGCAAACAGCGAAAGTGCAGGCCCACAACTGCGAAGCCAGCACCTCTCTCTCCTCTCTCTCTACCCCAAAGCCAGATCCTCGGAGGTGGGAGACAAAAGAAGCAGACAAGTGAGTAAGGTGGTAAGGGCGCAAAAGTGCACGCAATACAAGGTGATGCACACTGGGGGCACATGGGAACCAGGTGAGACAGGTACGTTCCTACCGTACGCCCCCCCCCCCCCACCAGGTAACCTACATGGCCCCTCCCTTACCCCTTACTGTATCCACAAAACACAACACTACCCATAAACATCTACTTTACAAATCAACAAACATTCCTACTGTCTTCCCCGTTCCTCCCATAAACCAAATTCGTCTTCTCTCCCTCCTAACCAATCAAATTTGCTATTTCCAACTTTCCTCAAAATTTGCCATCTCCAACTCAACATCATAATTTGCCATCACCAATTCATCATCAGTCCCTCCTAAGGAGGGAGAGATGGAATCACCCCAATGTCTCATCCACGTCGTGATGCGTCTCACAAATCCTCACAGCAATCCTTACTTCTGCAACACAAACAAAGAAAACACAGGTGTGGAGTCATCATCATCACCACAGGTAAGTGGCTGCGCATGGTGCGACAGGTTCATCAATCCTAACTATTTCCTAAGTGACTTTACAACTTTACACTACCCGGGGTCTTCCTCCGGCCAAACCATTGGCCCTCTTACACTATGGGTTCTAAAAACCAATTCCCATTGGCCAAACTGTGGTGCTTTTCAATTTGGGGTCTCACTCCCCCGATTCATCTCCCGGTGCCCTCGCACAATTTCTGGGCTGTGGCGTGTACCTCTCCCAGCGGGTCTACCCACCTGCACACCTCCACCACTGCAGTTGCCTCCGAGCTTACCTGCTCCTTACCCTAACCTAACTACCTGGGGAAGGCCCTCTGGCGCTCTCCCCACTCGGTGCCCTCTCTGGCACTGGGCTGCCCGATCCACACCCGGGCTCCTCAGGCACCCACTCACAACTACCGGCTCCCAGAGCCCACCTGCGGCCTCACCTGGCCGACATCCTCACAGTGGTGGAGTGCCCAACCAACTACACACACTAACAGGCTACACGCCCAGCCATTTCCACAACACTAATGCACCCATTCACAACACCATTCTGCAACCGCACCACAGATGCCAATATCCAACCACAATTTACCTATACCCTCTACCTAACACTTACACTACCCGCCCCGGGTATCCGTGATGGGGGTCCACTCTTCCCCCATTCACACCTTCGCACCATGCACACCACTCCGTACCACTTACTCCAACTCTCTCCACACACCTGTACTTGCACACCTGTGCTCTCACACCTGGTGCCACCTGCACCCTTCTCTCCCCAAGCGCATTCGCGCTGATCCACAACACTCACTACTCATACACTGCTCCACACACCTGTCCAGTTGCACACCTGTGCAATCACACCTGTTCAACTCTCAACCACACGGCATCATCTCATCTAACTACTCCCCTCTGAAACTTGCGCTTCCCAGTCGTCCCTTTAAACTATTGCGCTCCCACGTCATTATCATCCATACTAATCTACCTGCGTCCCCACTACAGGTATCAGTCACTAACTAAACTTAACGTTACCTACTGTCATCTTCGCTAGATCCCTATCAATATCCTAACCCACCCGGGCTAGTTTTCACTGCCATACACCCCATAAGCTATTGCTCCTTTGCCCCCTCATGGGAAGGGTGGCAGGGATGCCATCCCACCACATCGGGGGTCTCTCACTACCAATTTTGCACATCAAATTTCAACAAATCAAAAATTTGCCAATCACTACCCATCATCTGCCAATCACTACTGCCAATCCCTTGCCAATCATCAAATTTTGTTTTTCTCCAATTTTGGGTCCAAAACACTAACCTCATCACCCAGTCTACTCAATAATGCCTCTCGGTGCGCCAATTCCTGTCCAAAGCCCGGCTTCGTAAAGCCAAGCAATGGATGCTGGTTGTTTTGTGCCGGCGGCAGGATGCGTCCGGCACTCGGTGCAGGGACGGGGGCTTACCCGTGCCGAGATCCCACGCACCTCCTCGGCGTGGAGCCATCCAATGCCCCGATCTAGACCTGCCGGCACGTCTCACCAAAAAGTGGTCGCCATGACGACCCTTTCTATCGGGCTGCCAGCTCCGCCTAGTGGAGCACGGACGCGGCCGTTCAAGGCGAGGCCCAGCACGCACCCAGGGCCCGCTTCGGCTAAAAGTCGCTCTAACCTCTAACCCGTTTAACGTCGATGCTTCACCTGCATGCTTACACCCCGCAGCCCGTTCCTTGCTCACACATCCAGCCGTGCCCATGCTCCTCGTACCTTTCCTTACACACCCAGGTACCCTCATTCCACTCACAGCCTTGGTCACACACCTGACCACCGAACACTGTGGCACACATTCGTTGCTCGCACACCTCACCAATACACCGCTTCGCGCCCCCTCCTCGGTCACCTCCTCTGTGACAATCACAGGTGTGCCCTCATTCGCACACCCAACCATGTGCCTCACCACCAACTCCAGCGTGCATTCCCACTCACGCTCTACCATTCCAGGTGTGCATCCTTCCATCCCAGGTGTACATCCTCGCTCACCTGTCACAACCAACTCACTCTCCTTGTCACTCTCACTACTCTCACCTCCATTCTTGCCAGCGCACTCACCCTTACTCTTGACAGCGCACTCTTTCCCCATGCACTTGTCCGTCACACACCTTTCTCGCGCACACTCTCCCGTCACACCCTCTGTAACACTCACCACACCACGCTTCCATGTGCTCCCTCGCACACGCGCTACGACCGACTCACTCTCGCCAGCACCCTCACTCCTTGGCACGCACTTTTTCCTCACACACCCCAGAGTCGGACTTTCTCGCACACCTCCTCTTTCGCACACCAGACCTGTCGCACACTTCACCAACGGCCTCTCACGAACACCCGGGTCTATCTCGACCCCCAAGCTTATTAAATCCCCTGGCGCATCATACGCACGACCATATTGGTCACCACTTACACCGGGTCCTCTTCCTCTTCGCTTCTCCTCCATCACCTGCGAATCCCTCATCCGGTTAATGAGCACATCATCACGATCCAAACACAGACTTTGGACCAATTCTTTTATCTCCTCTTTTATTTCTTTCTTATCCCCTCTCCGTCGCTTCTTAATTTCGCTCATCCCTTCTTCCACTTCTTCTAGTTTCTGTTTCACCTCTTTCATTCCCCGGTACGTCTCCTCAAGCTCATCCTCTAAGGCTACCTTGACCGTTTCCAGGTGCGTCCTCACCTGCCGGTCCTTCGTCTCCATTACCTCTACCACCTCGTCCAACCTCGCTGTCAGTCCCTCACGTACCATCTGACATTCCCTCTTTGTCGCTATTAAGTCGTTTTTTATGTCGTTTTGTGTCGCTTTTAAACCTCCTAATACCGCAGTGTTCCTCTTTACCTGGTCCGTTAGTTCTTTTTGTCCCTCTGTTAGCTGCTCCACCTCCTGCGTCAGGTCCTCTATGCCCCCTTGTAACTTTACAGTCCCCTTTCTCACCTCCTTCTCCATGTGCTCCTTACAGTGCCTCACCTCCTCGCGCACTCCTCCGACCTCCTCACCCACTCCTCTTCTGATCTCCTCTCCCATCACTTGCATCTCCTGCCCAGATGCCACCCTCATCTGCTCCATTTCCTCCCTGTGAGCATCCAGTTTGGTTTCTACCCCCATTCTGATCCCCTCTATCTGCTGCCCCATTTGGTTAACTTCCCTTTCCGCTTGGTCCCTCATGTCCCTCAATTTGCCTTCCATACTGCTTTCTAACCCCTCTAACCCATTTTTCACTCCCTCTATCTGATTCTCCTGGGCAGCCATTCTATTTTCTACCCCCTCTAAACCCCTTTTGCATCCCTTCCATTTGATTCTCTTGAGCGGCCATTCTGTTTTCTACCCCCATTAACCCCTCCTGTATTTCCCCTAATCTATTGTCTAATCCCTCAAATTTGTTTCCTAATCCCTCTATTCTACTCCCTAACCCTTGTTTCACCCCTTCTATCCCATTGTCTAACCCCTCTAATTTCTTGTCTAATCCCTCACCGGTACCCCTCGCTTCGTCCCTCATTACCCCCATTTCGTTTCCCATCCTGTTTTCCATCCCTTTGAAATTATCGTCTGTTTTTACCATAAAGGCCATCATCTGTTTCATAAACAGGTTCCAATTCATTGGCATCTCGGGTTCGGCTACCGCGACCACGGCCGCGGCTAAATTTGGTGCCGCTACACCCACGTGCGCGACAACGCTATTTTGCGACCCTGGCGCCCTCACTGCTTCGCTCTCCTCGCGTCCCTCAATTTGGTCCTGGACCGACCCTGCCTCACTCTCCCCTACCGGACCCCAGCTGTCTTGGTCTGCCATAGCGCGACTTTCAAAATTCGGGTTTTTATTTCCGTATAACAAAATCAAATTTCGCCGTTATAATTTCGCGCGGGAAACGCGCTCCGAATTGATTCTACTACAAATTTGGGCCTAATAAATTTAGTCCCGGGTTCGAATTCCACTCCTCGACACCAATTGTTACAGACGCGGTTGTGGATGTTATTTACCGAGCGGTTTGGTATGACCACGTCTGCACAAGTTACCCGATTATACCCGAACGTTGACTAATCGCGCTACGCTAGATCAATGAAGGAAAAGACACACGGCTGGGATTAAAATGACACGACACCAGGGATACGGTTCTCAAGACCCCCGGAGGAGGTTATATTCGTTCGGAAGGTTAGATTACAACTACAAGAGGGACAGCAAAGGAAGATAGGCACTTAGACACAATCTTATATTAACCCCAACAGACGACAGATAAACGGGACAAAAGGCTGACTCACACGGGGATTGATGGCTAGGAAAGGCAGGATCGATGGCTCCAGGTGCACCTGGGCTCAGGGACAGAATCGGCTCGGTCCGGTCCAGAGATGCAGCATGCAGGGAGCGGGAGGTCGCAGCGCTCGGAGGTAGTGACTTGCTCTTCTTCAAGCTGGGGGCGCATCTAACGTCACATCCGGTAAGTCGGCGCGTATATCCGGCGGGGAGTGACACGCCCTCGGCTCGTTAGCTCCGCCCCAGATGGAATCGGCTCGTTGCTTCTCATTGGGTGCATGCGGGGGGGTTACCGGCTCCACCCTTGACGAGGGGCTGACAGGGAGCCCCTTCGTGGTAACCCCGTGGAGCGCATGGTCATGGCGGCTAACCGAGCTGGTGGGAGGACGCACACTCCCCCCGCGCGCCGTGGTTGTAGTTGTTGTTGTAGCTGTAGTTGTTGTTTGGGGAAGAAGATGGGAGTAGGTAAGGGAAGGTCCTAAACTCACTACTGGTGCCATATAATCACATTCTGGTGCAACGAAGAGTCAGAATTAATGGAAAGGAGTCCTTAACTGACATAGACTAAGAATAACTAGCAAGATGTCCGAAAGTTGTCTACGTGAGATGCGGTGGACCTGGGCACGACATTTAATGGGGGAAAAAGGGGAAGGTCGGCTCTACTGATTGTTGTTTACAGACAATGGGACTAGGGAATGGGGGATTGGGGATAGTTGGGGAGTATTGGGGAAATAGGGGAATATTTACAAGCGGATATGGAGGCCAAATTCCATATTCGCAACATTGCACCCTTCTCTACCCTCGGGGCGTCCCGACCCGATAAATTTTTACCTACTTTAGTGTGGCACGCAATGTAGTTCCCTCTACTATTAACTCTACCCTGAGTGCGACAGTTTTACAGATATTCACAAATGAGTAAATATGTCCCCCTGCGACGTTGCACCCTTCTCCTCACAGAAACACACCCACAGGCTAACCGAATCCGGAAAGAATCCTCAAACTAAACATACAGCCGGTAGGGAGCATTATTTACACAAGACTGCGCTGATATTTACACTATGATCCAGGACCTGTTTTTGGAGGAACACATGCAGATGTTATGCATAGAGAGAGCACGCATGCCAGCATCGATACACCAACCCACGAGTGCTCTGTGGCCTACGGCCTTTAATAATGTGCAGAGCACCCCTTCCAAGCATCAAGCACCACCCCCTCACACAGTGAGCACCATCCGGTGCACCAATAAAGTGTTTATGAATCATTGTGTGGTGTCGCAGCCGGCCGATGTTCTGCCGCTGGTCTTGCCTTCATGTGGTGCACTTGGCCTTCTTGCCTCTTTCAAAAATAAAGAAAGGCGCCAACCGCGTCCATTTCTTTATTGTGGCCGTCAGGGGGCCAACTAAGAGTGGTTCACCTGTTTGGCATAGGTGCCACGTTGACCCATAGGTCTATCCACGGGTGGTGCTTGGCCGCAAAAGAGCTGCGGTCCATGGTGGGTGGCCACAAACATTGCGGTCCATATGGTGTATCGATCCAGGCAGCAAACAGCGAAAGTGCAGGCCCACAACTGCGAAGCCAGCACCTCTCTCTCCTCTCTCTCTACCCCAAAGCCAGATCCTCGGAGGTGGGAGACAAAAGAAGCAGACAAGTGAGTAAGGTGGTAAGGGCGCAAAAGTGCACGCAATACAAGGTGATGCACACTGGAGGCACATGGGAACCAGGTGAGACAGGTACGTTCCTACCGTACGCCCCCCCCCCCCCCCCACCAGGTAACCTACATGGCCCCTCCCTTACCCCTTACTGTATCCACAAAACACAACACTACCCATAAACATCTACTTTACAAATCAACAAACATTCCTACTGTCTTCCCCGTTCCTCCCATAAACCAAATTCGTCTTCTCTCCCTCCTAACCAATCAAATTTGCTATTTCCAACTTTCCTCAAAATTTGCCATCTCCAACTCAACATCATAATTTGCCATCACCAATTCATCATCAGTCCCTCCTAAGGAGGGAGAGATGGAATCACCCCAATGTCTCATCCACGTCGTGATGCGTCTCACAAATCCTCACAGCAATCCTTACTTCTGCAACACAAACAAAGAAAACACAGGTGTGGAGTCATCATCATCACCACAGGTAAGTGGCTGCGCATGGTGCGACAGGTTCATCAATCCTAACTATTTCCTAAGTGACTTTACAACTTTACACTACCCGGGGTCTTCCTCCGGCCAAACCATTGGCCCTCTTACACTATGGGTTCTAAAAACCAATTCCCATTGGCCAAACTGTGGTGCTTTTCAATTTGGGGTCTCACTCCCCCGATTCATCTCCCGGTGCCCTCGCACAATTTCTGGGCTGTGGCGTGTACCTCTCCCAGCGGGTCTACCCACCTGCACACCTCCACCACTGCAGTTGCCTCCGAGCTTACCTGCTCCTTACCCTAACCTAACTACCTGGGGAAGGCCCTCTGGCGCTCTCCCCACTCGGTGCCCTCTCTGGCACTGGGCTGCCCGATCCACACCCGGGATCCTCAGGCACCCACTCACAACTACCGGCTCCCAGAGCCCACCTGCGGCCTCACCTGGCCGACATCCTCACAGTGGTGGAGTGCCCAACCAACTACACACACTAACAGGCTACACGCCCAGCCATTTCCACAACACTAATGCACCCATTCACAACACCATTCTGCAACCGCACCACAGATGCCAATATCCAACCACAATTTACCTATACCCTCTACCTAACACTTACACTACCCGCCCCGGGTATCCGTGATGGGGGTCCACTCTTCCCCCATTCACACCTTCGCACCATGCACACCACTCCGTACCACTTACTCCAACTCTCTCCACACACCTGTACTTGCACACCTGTGCTCTCACACCTGGTGCCACCTGCACCCTTCTCTCCCCAAGCGCATTCGCGCTGATCCACAACACTCACTACTCATACACTGCTCCACACACCTGTCCAGTTGCACACCTGTGCAATCACACCTGTTCAACTCTCAACCACACGGCATCATCTCATCTAACTACTCCCCTCTGAAACTTGCGCTTCCCAGTCGTCCCTTTAAACTATTGCGCTCCCACGTCATTATCATCCATACTAATCTACCTGCGTCCCCACTACAGGTATCAGTCACTAACTAAACTTAACGTTACCTACTGTCATCTTCGCTAGATCCCTATCAATATCCTAACCCACCCGGGCTAGTTTTCACTGCCATACACCCCATAAGCTATTGCTCCTTTGCCCCCTCATGGGAAGGGTGGCAGGGATGCCATCCCACCACATCGGGGGTCTCTCACTACCAATTTTGCACATCAAATTTCAACAAATCAAAAATTTGCCAATCACTACCCATCATCTGCCAATCACTACTGCCAATCCCTTGCCAATCATCAAATTTTGTTTTTCTCCAATTTTGGGTCCAAAACACTAACCTCATCACCCAGTCTACTCAATAATGCCTCTCGGTGCGCCAATTCCTGTCCAAAGCCCGGCTTCGTAAAGCCAAGCAATGGATGCTGGTTGTTTTGTGCCGGCGGCAGGATGCGTCCGGCACTCGGTGCAGGGACGGGGGCTTACCCGTGCCGAGATCCCACGCACCTCCTCGGCGTGGAGCCATCCAATGCCCCGATCTAGACCTGCCGGCACGTCTCACCAAAAAGTGGTCGCCATGACGACCCTTTCTATCGGGCTGCCAGCTCCGCCTAGTGGAGCACGGACGCGGCCGTTCAAGGCGAGGCCCAGCACGCACCCAGGGCCCGCTTCGGCTAAAAGTCGCTCTAACCTCTAACCCGTTTAACGTCGATGCTTCACCTGCATGCTTACACCCCGCAGCCCGTTCCTTGCTCACACATCCAGCCGTGCCCATGCTCCTCGTACCTTTCCTTACACACCCAGGTACCCTCATTCCACTCACAGCCTTGGTCACACACCTGACCACCGAACACTGTGGCACACATTCGTTGCTCGCACACCTCACCAATACACCGCTTCGCGCCCCCTCCTCGGTCACCTCCTCTGTGACAATCACAGGTGTGCCCTCATTCGCACACCCAACCATGTGCCTCACCACCAACTCCAGCGTGCATTCCCACTCACGCTCTACCATTCCAGGTGTGCATCCTTCCATCCCAGGTGTACATCCTCGCTCACCTGTCACAACCAACTCACTCTCCTTGTCACTCTCACTACTCTCACCTCCATTCTTGCCAGCGCACTCACCCTTACTCTTGACAGCGCACTCTTTCCCCATGCACTTGTCCGTCACACACCTTTCTCGCGCACACTCTCCCGTCACACCCTCTGTAACACTCACCACACCACGCTTCCATGTGCTCCCTCGCACACGCGCTACGACCGACTCACTCTCGCCAGCACCCTCACTCCTTGGCACGCACTTTTTCCTCACACACCCCAGAGTCGGACTTTCTCGCACCCCTCCTCTTTCGCACACCAGACCTGTCGCACACTTCACCAACGGCCTCTCACGAACACCCGGGTCTATCTCGACCCCCAAGCTTATTAAATCCCCTGGCGCATCATACGCACGACCATATTGGTCACCACTTACACCGGGTCCTCTTCCTCTTCGCTTCTCCTCCATCACCTGCGAATCCCTCATCCGGTTAATGAGCACATCATCACGATCCAAACACAGACTTTGGACCAATTCTTTTATCTCCTCT
This sequence comes from Myxine glutinosa, assembly GCF_964187855.1. Classification (NCBI taxonomy): domain Eukaryota; kingdom Metazoa; phylum Chordata; class Myxini; order Myxiniformes; family Myxinidae; genus Myxine; species Myxine glutinosa. Next base: position 131,821,770 of record NC_136266.1, on the reverse strand, counting down.
TTTATTTCTTTCTTATCCCCTCTCCGTCGCTTCTTAATTTCGCTCATCCCTTCTTCCACTTCTTCTAGTTTCTGTTTCACCTCTTTCATTCCCCGGTACGTCTCCTCAAGCTCATCCTCTAAGGCTACCTTGACCGTTTCCAGGTGCGTCCTCACCTGCCGGTCCTTCGTCTCCATTACCTCTACCACCTCGTCCAACCTCGCTGTCAGTCCCTCACGTACCATCTGACATTCCCTCTTTGTCGCTATTAAGTCGTTTTTTATGTCGTTTTGTGTCGCTTTTAAACCTCCTAATACCGCAGTGTTCCTCTTTACCTGGTCCGTTAGTTCTTTTTGTCCCTCTGTTAGCTGCTCCACCTCCTGCGTCAGGTCCTCTATGCCCCCTTGTAACTTTACAGTCCCCTTTCTCACCTCCTTCTCCATGTGCTCCTTACAGTGCCTCACCTCCTCGCGCACTCCTCCGACCTCCTCACCCACTCCTCTTCTGATCTCCTCTCCCATCACTTGCATCTCCTGCCCAGATGCCACCCTCATCTGCTCCATTTCCTCCCTGTGAGCATCCAGTTTGGTTTCTACCCCCATTCTGACCCCCTCTATCTGCTGCCCCATTTGGTTAACTTCCCTTTCCGCTTGGTCCCTCATGTCCCTCAATTTGCCTTCCATACTGCTTTCTAACCCCTCTAACCCATTTTTCACTCCCTCTATCTGATTCTCCTGGGCAGCCATTCTATTTTCTACCCCCTCTAAACCCCTTTTGCATCCCTTCCATTTGATTCTCTTGAGCGGCCATTCTGTTTTCTACCCCCATTAACCCCTCCTGTATTTCCCCTAATCTATTGTCTAATCCCTCAAATTTGTTTCCTAATCCCTCTATTCTACTCCCTAACCCTTGTTTCACCCCTTCTATCCCATTGTCTAACCCCTCTAATTTCTTGTCTAATCCCTCACCGGTACCCCTCGCTTCGTCCCTCATTACCCCCATTTCGTTTCCCATCCTGTTTTCCATCCCTTTGAAATTATCGTCTGTTTTTACCATAAAGGCCATCATCTGTTTCATAAACAGGTTCCAATTCATTGGCATCTCGGGTTCGGCTACCGCGACCACGGCCGCGGCTAAATTTGGTGCCGCTACACCCACGTGCGCGACAACGCTATTTTGCGACCCTGGCGCCCTCACTGCTTCGCTCTCCTCGCGTCCCTCAATTTGGTCCTGGACCGACCCTGCCTCACTCTCCCCTACCGGACCCCAGCTGTCTTGGTCTGCCATAGCGCGACTTTCAAAATTCGGGTTTTTATTTCCGTATAACAAAATCAAATTTCGCCGTTATAATTTCGCGCGGGAAACGCGCTCCGAATTGATTCTACTACAAATTTGGGCCTAATAAATTTAGTCCTGGGTTCGAATTCCACTCCTCGACACCAATTGTTACAGACGCGGTTGTGGATGTTATTTACCGAGCGGTTTGGTATGACCACGTCTGCACAAGTTACCCGATTATACCCGAACGTTGACTAATCGCGCTACGCTAGATCAATGAAGGAAAAGACACACGGCTGGGATTAAAATGACACGACACCAGGGATACGGTTCTCAAGACCCCCGGAGGAGGTTATATTCGTTCGGAAGGTTAGATTACAACTACAAGAGGGACAGCAAAGGAAGATAGGCACTTAGACACAATCTTATATTAACCCCAACAGACGACAGATAAACGGGACAAAAGGCTGACTCACACGGGGATTGATGGCTAGGAAAGGCAGGATCGATGGCTCCAGGTGCACCTGGGCTCAGGGACAGAATCGGCTCGGTCCGGTCCAGAGATGCAGCATGCAGGGAGCGGGAGGTCGCAGCGCTCGGAGGTAGTGACTTGCTCTTCTTCAAGCTGGGGGCGCATCTAACGTCACATCCGGTAAGTCGGCGCGTATATCCGGCGGGGAGTGACACGCCCTCGGCTCGTTAGCTCCGCCCCAGATGGAATCGGCTCGTTGCTTCTCATTGGGTGCATGCGGGGGGGTTACCGGCTCCACCCTTGACGAGGGGCTGACAGGGAGCCCCTTCGTGGTAACCCCGTGGAGCGCATGGTCATGGCGGCTAACCGAGCTGGTGGGAGGACGCACACTCCCCCCGCGCGCCGTGGTTGTAGTTGTTGTTGTAGCTGTAGTTGTTGTTTGGGGAAGAAGATGGGAGTAGGTAAGGGAAGGTCCTAAACTCACTACTGGTGCCATATAATCACATTCTGGTGCAACGAAGAGTCAGAATTAATGGAAAGGAGTCCTTAACTGACATAGACTAAGAATAACTAGCAAGATGTCCGAAAGTTGTCTACGTGAGATGCGGTGGACCTGGGCACGACATTTAATGGGGGAAAAAGGGGAAGGTCGGCTCTACTGATTGTTGTTTACAGACAATGGGACTAGGGAATGGGGGATTGGGGATAGTTGGGGAGTATTGGGGAAATAGGGGAATATTTACAAGCGGATATGGAGGCCAAATTCCATATTCGCAACAATATATATATTATTACATGGAAAAAGAGGGGGTCGATAGCTATAGACTGTGTGGTAAGTGTAACATGGTCATTGTGACTGACTCACGTAGTGTAGATTATTCTTGTGAATAGGGAAAATGTCAGAGTGAGTCGTCTTGTTACACATGACACTGAGGATGCAGCGTAGGACTACGGTATGTCATTTATTGATTTTATATACCGTATAGTCAGGGTAATGTTGTGTACCGTAGCGTAAAACCTCCAATTTGAAAGACAAGGCCAGGTGGAGGCTTCGTGAAATAACTGCACAAAGAAAGTGCTTTGGACCATTACAAACTGTTGGCATGTATGCATAGGGGCCATGGCAGCGAGATGTGCTGTAGAAGCCCTGGAGTGTGAGAATACTTTTTTTTAATGGGCATGCCATACACTTGTACAGGATGGGGCGGTGGGAGGAATGTGCCAACTACACTGGCAGACAGCCAATGACGAGATCCACCACTTGGGGAGGCAGTCCCAAAACCCAGGAGGATTGGATGGAGGCAGAACACAGGGCGAGGGAGTGTGATCGGCTCTGTGCAGGAAGGCAGACTCACTAGTCCTGACCTCCGGGGATCACTTGCTTGAATCTGTGCCATCTTGCATTGCCTTCATCGCTTCTCGCTTGCATCGCAACTCGCTTCATCGTTGCTCGCCTTCACCGCTTCTTGCCTTCATGGGCCGTGTTGCTTGTTGCTGTGGTACCTCAACCAGCCTGTGCCAATATAAGCCCTGAAAAGGGCAGAGAGAGGATCTGCACCATCAGCAGAGCAGGTTACTTAGGACGCATGAGCTGATGACGTCCCGTTCCATTTGCAGAGTCAGAGTCGAGGGTTGACAGAAACTTCTCCACCTTCTCAGGTGCAAAATACACAGAACTCAGGAGAAGCTGGTTCCGACTAGGAAGGGTGGGTACAGAGAGAGGGGTTGGGGACACATGATTTTGAAGCAAACATGGAATTGAGGCATTTGCCCTTCTCGCGAGCGGAGTCGTCTGTGGTGCCATTTGATGTGAGCGAATGGATGTAAGGGGAGCATACACCAGAGACAGACTTCACTAGGCACCACCATGTTTTAGAGGAAGGAGACAAGTTTATAAGCTCATTCTTGAGATTGGACAGATATTGTTTTCTGGCTCTCCTGAGAATAGACACACTTGTTGCAGACTTTCTGGAATGATCTGAGGTTGATTTTACTTGGATTTGCCTTTCAGGAGGAGAATGCAAGTTGTTTTCAAGCACAGGATTCAGAGTACCAAGAGCAGGAGGATGGGCACTGCGGGAAGCTATCGCATATTTCTGTTGAATTTGCTAAAACTGCAGCTAACAGTGAAGACTCACTGAAAGATCATTGTAAACCAAACAGACCCTACCATACTTAAACGAAAAAAAAAATGTATGAAGACAGATAAGGAAAGAGATGAAGGGGAGTCTGTTAGGCTCCAGTCAACAATGGCTGTGTGCTGAACTGCTCAAACTAAATTATTAACCGAAATTGTCATGCAACAGCAGCCTACAACAGCTGCAAATAACAAGGATGCTTTTCTGTTTGAGAGGGATTGCATTAGACGTTTTACATTCAAAAAATATCATTATCATGGAAAAATTTGTAACAGTGACATTTGTTTGTTTGTAACTTCACCTTTTGGCAATAGTGTTCATCATTGCTCTAGCTATGGAAAGAAAATAACATTTTCTGGAAATACCTCTTTCAAATTCAAACGTTTTCACTCACTCAAACTTTTCCGAATGGCTTTGGAGGCCATCTTAGAGGTGTGGTTTGACCAAGAAAGATCATGGCAGATAGTGAGGCTCAATCGTGCAAAGTCCTTTCTTGGCAAACCTGAACTCTTATCCACCTACAGTCAACTTCTAGCTTTTGATTGGTTAACCAATTCAGTGACCCAATATGCTAATTCTTAAAATTTCAGGTCAATCGGATGAAAATTTATGATTTTATGCAACCTTCACCTTTGACCTTTTGATAAAAAAAGCAATCAGTATCAACGTTTGATTTGTGAACCAATTCAGTGATCCCATATGCAAATTCTTATAATTTCAGGTCATTTGTATGAAAATTGATGATTTTATGTGACATTCATATTTGACCTTTTGACCAAATTATTAATTTGTCTTCTCCATATTCTCATAATATGTTGAAAATTTGATGTCACAAGCTCAAATGGTAAAAAGGTTATGGCCTGGACAGACACACAGACAGCAGAATAAGATAGCAAAACCAGATGTTTGAAAATAACCCAAAAATATTTTACCGTGAACTAGGGAAACAAAAGGGAAATGTGTCAAAGCCCCCTGAAAAAGATAAACTGGACAATTTCTGGAAGGGTTTAGAAGACCAAAAATAACAGTAAGGAGTCGGAATGGATCCAAACACTTGGAAAATAAAACACAACATTGAAGTGAAATGCCCCTGGTGATAATTGATGAAGAAAAAAAGGAAAAACTTTAAAAAAACACCGAACATTGAAAGACCTGGCCTGGATGGAATTGCAAACTTCTGGCTAAAGCAACTAGATGCTCTCCACACTCACTATGCTCGAGCATTCAACAAACGTTTTATTCAAGAAGAAAAGGTACGAGATGAGTATCTCACAGAAGGTAACACCTTCCTCATCCCAAAATCTGTGTAAACCCAACTACTTCACAAGTAGACCAATAACATGTCTACCAACAACATACAAACTTCTGATGGGAATGATCACAAAAATTATGCACCATCAGCTAACTCAACAAGGAGAACTAGAGGCAGAACAGAAGGGATGTAAGAGAGGTGATGCTATGGAACAATAAATCACCTACTAATAAACAAGGCCAGACTCAAAAATTGTAAAATGAGAAGAACCAAACTGTCCACAGCCTGGATAGATGATAAAAAAAATAGTGCCCCGCATCCATGTATGATAAAATGCATGGAAGTGTACAAGATCAACTAACAAATAAATCAAACTGATTGAGAAAGTAATGGAGCTCTGGAATGCCACATTGATATTGCAGCACTCGGCAGGAAACCCTGGATCTTTCAGGGAGATAATGTGGGATTATACGACGTGGGATCTTCCAGGGAGACAGCCTTTCTGGATGATTCAAAACCTCACAACAAAATTAAGAAAAATTGGCAGAACAACTGCAATTAGTGAAATGGTATTCTGAAGCCATTCAAATGGAATTTGGTCTGGATAAGTGTGCAGAGTGCACATTCATAGGAGGTGAACCAACCAAAACAATATAAAAATCGACCTAAGTACAGCAACTTGAAAACAAAGCATCAATACAAATATCTCGAAGTAGAAGAGGGCCACCAAATATGTCACAAACAAATGGGGAAAACAATTACCAAAGAATACCTGTGTCGAACAAGGCAGATACCGAAAGCATATCTCTCCTCAAGAAAAGTAATCAAAACCATAAACCAACTCACAGTACCAATACAGTTGTGGAATAATAAATTGGCCAAAATCGGAAATCAACAAACTATATATCAATACAAGGAAATTTCTCACTTGCCACAAATTTTTTACAAAAATCAATCCATCCTGACAATGCACCTGCCGAGAGGAGAAGGAGGTAGCAGCCTCTTGGAGCTCAACTAAGTGCCCAGAATGACAACTGAAGGATTGTCTGATAAGTGAAATGTTCAACAGACCACCGAACCAAATTTATATACAAACATGAAGACAGCAAGCCAGAAACTTGTGGGGCTCTGGAATGCCACAGAAGACCAAAAGAGTGGCCTGATCCCAAACCCACGTTGCAAAAATTCCAAAACAGGTGTGAATAGAAGGTGTCACACATGAAAACAAACGAGCAACGAATAGAGCCCAAACAATTCCAAAAAAGACAAAATAAAAATATAAAGCGAAATATCAACACGTATGCAGTGCCTTCAGAGGGTATCCACACCCCTTGACTTTTTCACATTTTGTAGTGTTACAGCCTGAATTAAAAATGGGTTAAATTGAGATTATTTTTTTTGTTGTTTCTGATCTACACATAATACCCCATAATGTGAAATTGGATTTTTTTTGAGAATTGTTTGCAAAATAATTTGAAATTAAAAGCTGAAATGTCTTGCATCAATAAGTATTCAATCACTTTGCTATGACACTCCGAATTGAGAAATTGATATCAGGTGCATCCGATTTCCTTTGATAATCCTTGAGATGTCTTTACAACTTGATTGGAGTGCACCTGTGGCCAATTCAATTGATTGGACATGATTTAGAAAGAAACACACCTTTCTATATAGAAGGCCCCACAGTTGACAGTGCATGTCAGAGCAGAAACTCCACCATGAAGTCCAAGGAACTATCCGAAGTACCCGCTTGGAAGCCCGCTTGGAGTTTGCAAAAAAGCACCTAAAGGACTCTCAGACTGTGAGAAACAAGATTCTGTGGGCTTTCATGTGTCTTTCACTGAGGAGAGGCTTCCGTCTGGCCATTGTGCCATAAAGCCCAGATCGGTGGAGTGTTGCAGTGATGGTTGTCCTTCTGGAAGTTTCTCCCATCTCCACACAGGATCTCTGGAGCTCAGCCAGAGTGACCGTCGGGTTCTTGATCACCTCTCTTACCAAGGCCCTTCTCCCCCGATTGCTCAGTTTGGCCGGGCGGTCAGCTCTAAGAAGAGTCCTGGTTGTTCCAAACTTCTTCCATTTAAGAATTATGGAGGCCACTGTGCTCTTGGGAACCTTCAATGCAGCAGAATTTATTTTGTAGGTTTCCCCAGATCTGTGCCTCAACACAATCCTGTCTCTAAGCTCTGCAGGCAGTTCCTTCGACCTCATGGCTTGGTTTTTGCTCTGATATGCATTGTCAGCTGTGCGACCTTATATAGACAGGTGTGTGCCTTTCCAAATCATGTCCAATCAATTGAAATTACCGCAGGGGACTCCAATCAAGGTGTAGAAACATCTCAAAGACGATCAAGAGAAATGGGAGGCACCTGAGCTAAATTTCAAGTGGTCATAGCAAAGGGTCTGAATACTTATGTAAATGTGATATTTCAGTTTTTTCTTTTTAATAAATTTGCAAAACTTTCTAAAATCCTGTTTTATCTTTGTCATTATGGGGTATTGAGTGTAGATTTATGAGGGAAAAAATGAATTTAAACGATTTCAGCATAAGGCTGCAACATAACAAAATGTGAAAAAAGTGAAGGGGTCTGAATGCTTTCTGAATGCACTGAATATACTGTATCAGGTGGACAAGATAGTTCAGAAGTATATCTGCTTGCATTATCCCATCTGCTCGCATTAACTTATCAAGTGCTGATGGATGTAAAATACCCCTCGGTGTTCTTTGCAAAAGTAACCCGTTATTTGCTAACACCCTGAGCAAAATACAAAACCCTGCCCTAACTTCTGCTGGGAAAGTTAGGGCAGGGCACCACCATCTCTTATCTTCCCCCATCCAAAACCTTGATCTTTTCTACCCCCGCTAATTTCACCCCAATTCCACTTTTTTGAAATACCAACTTCTGTCCAGGAAGTCCTTGGTGTCCTTGTGTTTTATATTTCTCCCTCCCCCCCCCCCCCCCTTCCCATGCCTACTCCCCCCGGGCCCTCTCCCTTCCACACATCTCCCTGCTCTCGGATGTTGTGTTTGTGTGCTTCCCCTTCTCCCCATCTTGTCTTCCGCTCCCTCTTTTGGGGTATTTTGTTTGTCTGGTTGATTTGTTTGTGAAGTAAATGTTAGCTCTTTCACGAGCCTCGATTCAGTATACAAAAAAGAAAAAAAAAAGAAAAAAGGCAATAGCAAACAATCCTGTGTCAGTAGCACCAATGCTCTGAAAAGGGGTATGCACTTTGGACTGGATTGGATATTTCAACATTATGTAATCAATATTCTAGTGTTCAGATTATATTGGTTACACGTCACACTCCAGGGCCCTCATTCATTCTCAACGCCTCGCCCACCATCACATGAAGCATTAATTAAGTAGGTGGAGGGTGGAATTACAGGAAAAGAAAGTACATATGTAATAAGTGAAAATACAACAGGATGGAGGAAGCCTTTGCCCGTACCTTTACTCATATATATATATATATATATATATATATATATATATATATATATATATATATATATATATATATATATATTGTTGCGGATATGAGGTTTGCATTTTTTTGATTGTGTTGTATTATATTGGAGATGGTGATGAACATTGTTGGATATGGCCCCTCCTGCCTCCAGAGTTGTATAAAGGTAAAAAGGGCGTCCCATAATTAGTCCAAAAGCATACACGTCAGCCAATCATAGAATACCCCTGTTCGATAGTTATATCTTATTATGTGTTTCAGGGTAAGGCTGTGTCTCCCATTAATTGAAATACTCCATTGCACCAGTGAAAGAGATAGATTCCCTTCATTCCCATTCCCAAAACCTCCATTTCACCTTTCGTCATTGCCAGGCCTCGATCGCCATTGCCAATTACCTCCCCTCCAATAACCGCCATTGACCACGAGGCAGGGTCGGAGAAGAAAGGCGTGTCTCCACCTCGTCATAGAGGGGAGGAGTGAGCCAGCCCCACTCGACCAACCATGAGCCAGGGGTTTGGCTAGAGAGGGCGGAGGAAGAGCGATCGGGGAGGTTCGCAAAGGTTGAGGGGCGGGGCCTATATAACCCACGGCAGGGCGTTTCCCGAGGCAGACGAGCTTTTACGGAATGAGCTACGACAAGAGCGGAGTGTGTGGTTTTTTTGGTCAGAGCTGGGTTGGTCGTCAGTGGTGGTCAGTGTTTGCGTAGAGTGGAGGGGTTGCGTTGAGTTGTCGGTGGTGAGGAAGAGTTGGACTAAGCAAGAGAGAAAGAGTCCTGGAGTTAGTGAGAGAGGGAGAGAGAACCCGTCACGCCAGACCCCCCACCAGCAGCGTTGGCTTGGCTCCACCAAGCAGCTCCAACCCGCTACCCCGCGCACACGACAGGATCGGTGGCATCGGCGGCCGTCGAGGTCCAGCCCGACGTCCCGTGCGGGATCAAACTCCAGCCAGCTCCGTTCCTTCCTCCAGCCACCCACCTCCTGTCATTCCTGCCTGCAATTTCCATCCATTTGCGTACGTGAATTTGTTTTGTTCGTGCTGTCCTGGGTAGTAACAATAAGTCTGTATAAGCTAAAGATTTCACTGTGTCACCTGCGTCTCATGTCCCTGTAAATAAACGTGACTGCTTTCTTCTTGCTTATATGTGTGTAAATAATAAAGCCAGTTACTCTTCTGTACGTCTTCTTCCTCTTTGCATTCGGTCGCTTTAGAGTTTTCCCGATTGAATAGCGGTGGCGCGATCCGGCCAAAGTTTGGGGTAAATCGGGTTTTAGTTAGGGGAATAACTGTTCGGTCGCGGAGCCTCCGCTCGGCAAACATACCATCTTTAACCGCGTTCCGTAACAATATATATATATAATATATATATATATATATATATATATATATATATATATATATATATATATATATATATATATATATATATATATATATATATATATATATATATATATATATATATATATATATATATAATATATATATATATAGATATATAGATATATAGATATATATAGATATATATAAATATATATATACATATTGTTGCGGTTTTGCGAATATAGAATGACCCCCCCTGCGTCGGTAGTTGCACCACAACATGTAGCCTCACTTTAGTTCAGTTATTTCTTATTAAATGTAAGAGTAGTCTCCTTTCCTGTGTTAGTATGCGTTGAGCAGGCCAGTGAGTTGGGTGTTCTTTGGGCTGGAATGCCACGTGCTAGGCCTGGAACAAGTCTCGCAGGCCGAAGGGAGGAGCTGCAGGGGAATGGCCGGTAAGCGGCAAGCATCCAATCGGAGCTCAAGGGGAGTAGCTAACAACGGCAGCGAGAGGAGGGGCTTGGAGCATTCGGGTAAGGCTGGGGAGGGGCTATATAAAATCCTGCCCCGGTGACCCAGCGAAGAGAGTCGCTCAGCCCCTCAGTGAGAGTGCAGAGTGCCCCAGAGAGCGTTGTGAGAGCGAGTCGTCCAGCCCCAGAGTAGAGAGTTGGTTCGTGGTTGGTTTGTGGTTCGTGAACGTTGTGAGAGAGTACCAGTGACCAAGTCCCAGTGAGAAGGAGACGTTGTAGCCACGGGTGAATTCAGTTGCTTGTTATAGCCCTCTCTTTACACGAACTCTCCCTGTGCCCTGCGCTCTGCGGCTGTGTTAATCGCGCTTGTGGAGACGATCCATTCTGGGCCACAGACGCACGATCTCCCCGCCTGCGCTCCCAGCACACGTGCCGCGAACGTCCAAGGGCCACGCCCGGCACGGAAGACCCCAAATTCTCCAAACACCCATAAAGATCCTGAAGACGCAAAAGACTGTAAAGACCCCAATACCCTTAAAGACCAAAAATACCCCAAATACACCAAATACCCTTAAAGAACCAAAAGACCATGAAGACCCAAAATACCCTGAAGACCCAAAAGACCCAAAATACCCCAAAGACCCAAAATACCCCAAAGACCGCAAGACCCTTAAAGACCGAAAAGACAACAAAATCCCAAAGGCCTTGAAGACCCAAAATTCCCCAAAGACCCATAAAGACACCGAAGACCCAAAATACTGAAAGACCCCAAAACCCTTAAGACCCTTAAATATCCCAAAGTCCCAAACATTGAAAAGACCCCAAGACCCTTAAAGACCCAAAAGACCACGAGGACCCAAAAGACCCTGAAGACCCAAAATAACCCAAATACCCAAAAACCCAAAATACCTTGAAGATCCAAAGACCCTTAAATACCCAGAAAACCCAAAAGACCCTGAAGACTAAAAATACCCTGAAGACCCATAAATACCTAAAGGACCCAAAATATCCCAAAGACCCTTAAAGACCCAGAAGACCGAAAAGACCCCGAAGACCCAAAATAATCAAAAACCCAAAAGACCCAGAAGACCCAAAATACCACAACAACTCAAAATACATCAAAGACCCAAAATACCAAAAAGACCACAAAGACCCCAGAGACCCAAAATATCCCAAAGACCCTTGAAGACCCAAAACACCCCAAAGACCCAAAAAAATCTAAACGACCCAGAAGACCAAAAAGTTCCTGAAAACCCAAAATACCATGAAGACCCTTAATGACCCCATATAACCAAACAATCCAAAACACCAAAAATACCCTGAAGACCCTTAAAGACCCTGTGGACTCAGTGGAACCCAAACACCCAAATTACCCCAAAGACCCAAAATACCTCAAAGACCTAGATGACTGAAAAGACCCAAGGACCCCAAAGATGCAGAGGACCCAAAAGACTCAAATGACCTAAAAGACGCCGAAGACAAAAATGAACCAGAAGATCCCAAATTTGCAAAGAGCTTGAGCACCCAAAATACCTAAATGAACCAGAGGACCCAAAAGACCCTTAGGACTCTGAAGATCCAAATGAAGAGTAACTATGTCTCTTACATTGGAATTGTAGACGGTGGCTTGCAAACCGAGCCTCAAGGTTGGATTACGGAAGCGGTTTTGTTTTTAATTACAAAAAATACACGGTGTAGGGAGGTGAAATTATCTGAATGTGATATGCAAAGTGCGCAGAGTAAACCATGTGTTCATTTACGTCTGTAGGATGTCAATCCAAAACACCAAAAAGACCCTGAGGACCCAGTAGACTCCAAAGACCCAAATTACGCCAAAGACCCAAAATACCCCAAAGACCCAGATGACCAAAAATACCCGAGGGCACCAAAGATCTAGAGGACCCAAAAAACGCTGAGGACTCCAAAGACCCAAAAGAAGAGTAATTATGTCTCTTACATTGGAATTGTAGACGGTGGCTTGCAAACCGAGCCTCAAGGTCGGTGTACGGAAGCGTTTAAAAAAAAAATCACATTAAATACAAGGCACAGGGGGGTGACATTCGCTGAACGTGATGTGCAAAGTGCGCAGAGTAAACAGAGTGTCCATTTACGTCTGTAAGATATCTAATAAAGAAGATAAAAGCACACCTGACACTAGGCCGAGGCTTCAGACTTTGGCACGCTCACGTGGCTGCACTGTCAAATAAACTGTTCCAATCCGTAATTTTTGACAGGCTTTATACTCGTATATGTACATATGTATATCTATGTATATATATATATATATATATATATATATATATATATATATATATATATATATATATATATATATATATATATTATATATATATATATATATATATATATATATATATATATATATATATATATATATATATACATATATATACATATATATATATATATATATATATATATATATATATATACATATATATACATATATATACATATATATTGTTGCGAATATGGAATTTGACCTCCATATCCGCTTGTAAATATTCCCCTATCTTCTCCGATACTCCCCAACTCTCCCCTTACCCCATTCCCTAGTCCCATTGTCTGTAAACAACACCCATTAGAGCCGATCTTCCCCTTCATTCCCCCATTAAATGTCGTGCCCAGGTCCCCCGCACCACACGTAGACAATTATAGGACATCTTGCTAGTTATTCTTAATCTATGTCAGTTAAGGACTTGTTTCCATTAATTATGACTCTTCGTTGCACCAGAATGTGATGATATGGCACCAGTAGGAGTTTAGGACCTTCCCATACCTCCCCGCATCTCTTCCCATCATCTCAAGCTCCAACAACAACCACAACAACAGCGGCTTTGCGTCCTCACTCCGGCTCGGTTGGCCGCCATTGAACATGTGCTCGACGGGGTTACCCAGAAGGGGGCTCCCTGTCGGCCCCTCGTCAAGGGCGGAGCCGGTAACCCCCGCACCCAATGAGAAGCCATGGGCCGATGCCATATGGGGCGGAGCTAACGAGCGAGGGCGTGACTCCCCGCCGGATATACGCGGCCCCGCGCCGGACGTGACGTCAGAATCAGATGCGCCCCGAGCTTGGAAGGACAAGACGCCACCCTCCCGAGCGCTGAGCGACCTCCCCGGCATCTCCACCAAAGTCGCGACCCACGAGCGCTGAGCGACCTCCCCGCATCTGCTGGACACCACCGTACGTGATTCTGTCCCTGAGCCAGGTGCACCTGAGCCATCGACTGCCGCTTTCCTTGCCATCAAATCCCGTGTGAGTCAGCGTTGTCCCGTTTATCTGTGGTCTGTCTAGGGTTAATATAAGGTTGTGTCTAAGTGCCCACCTTCCTATGTTTCCCTCTTGTCCCTGTAATCTAACCTTTTCCGCCTTAATATAACCTCCTCCGGAGGTCTTGAGAACTGAACCCTTGGTGTCGTATTGTGTGATTGTAACCCAGCCGGGTGTCTTCTCTTTCCTATTGAGCCAGCGTAGCGCGATTAGTTAACATTCGGGCACAATCGGGTAACTTGTACGGATACGGCGGCCATCCCGCTCGGCCCACCATACCATCAAAGTCGTATCTGTAACAATTGGTGTCGAGGAGTGAGATTGGACCCGGAGCGCGTTTACGCGCTCGAAATTATAACAGCGAAATTTGATTGTGTTTTACAAAAAAAAAAAAAAATAATAAAAACCCGAATTTTGAAAGTCGCGCTATGGCGGATCAAGACAGCTGGGGTCCGGTAGGGGAGAGTGAGGCAGGGTCGGTCCAGGACCAAATTGAGGGACGTGAGGAGAGCGAAGCAGCGAGGGTAGCAGACGCGCAAAATGGCGCCTCGCTGGTCACCGCGCCCGTGACCGTGGCAGCGCCCCTGGTGGATCCGAACCTTTTTATGTTGCAAATGAGGGCCCTTATGGAACGAATAGAGGGCCAAATGGGGGTAATGAGGGACGAAGCGAGGGCTCAGAGTGAGCAAATGGGGGTAATGAGGGACGAAGCGAGGGGTACCAGTGAGGGGTTAGACAATAATTTTGAGGAGTTAGACAAGAAATTTGGGAAGTTAGACAATAATTTTGAGGGGTTAGACAACGGGATAAAAGAGGTGAGAAATGGGTTAATGGGGGTAGAAAACAGAATGGCCGCTCAAGAGAATCAAATGGAAGGGATGCAAAAAGGGTTAGAGGGGTTAGAAAACAGTATGGAAGGCAAATTGAGGGACATGAGGGACCAAGCGGAAAGGGAAGTTAAACAAATGGAGCAGCAGATAGAGGGGGTCAGAATGGGGGTAGAAACCAAACTGGATGCTCACAGGGAGGAAATGGAGCAGATGAGGGTGGCATCTGGGCAGGAGATGCAAGTGATGGGAGAGGAGATCAGAAGAGGAGTGAGTGAGGAGGTCGGAGGAGTGCGCGAGGAGGTGAGGCACTGTAAGGAGCACATGGAGAAGGAGGTGAGAAAGGGGACTGTAAAGTTACAAGGGGGCATAGAGGACCTGACGCAGGAGGTGGAGCAGCTGACGGTGGGACAGACGGAGTTAGTGGAGCAGGTTCAAAGGAACACTGCGGTATTAGGAGGTTTAAAGGCGACACAAAAAGAAATTAAAAACGACTTGATAGCGACACAGAGGCAATGTCAGATGGTACGTGAGGGACTGACAACGAGGTTGGACGAGGTGGTAGAGGTAATGGAGACGAAGGACCGGCAGGTGAGGACGCACATGGAAACGGTCAAGGTAGCCTTGGAGGACGAGCTTGAGGAGACGTACCGGGGAATAAAAGAGGTGAGGCACAAATTAGAAGAAGTGGAAGAAGGGGTGAGCGAAATTAAGAAGCGACGGAGAGGGGATAAGAAAGAGATAAAAGAGGAGATAAAAGAATTGGTCCAAAGTCTGTGTTTGGATCGTGATGATGTGCTCATTAACCGGATGAGGGATTCGCAGGTGATGGAGGAGAAGCGAAGAGGAAGAGGACCTGGTGTAAGTGGTGACCAATATGGTCGTGCGTATGATGCGCCAGGGGATTTAAGAAGCTTGGGGGTCGAGATGGACCCGGGTGTTCGTGAGAGGCCGTTGGTGAAGTGTGCGACAGGTCTGGTGTGCGAAAAAGGAGGTGTGCGAGAAAATCCGACTCTGGGGTGTGTGAGGAAAAAGTGCGTGCCAAGGAGTGAGGGTGCTGGCGAGAGTGAGTCGGTCGTAGCGCGTGTGCGAGGGAGCACGTGGAAGCGCGGGGTGGTGAGTGTTACAGAGGGTGTGACGGGAGAGTGTGCGCAAGAGTGTGCGCGAGAAAGGTGTGTGACGGACAGGTGCATGAGGAAAGAGTGCGCTGTCAGAAGTAAGGAAGAGTGTCCACCTGTGGTGAGTGTTACAGAGGGTGTAACGGGAGAGTGTGCGCGAGAAAGGTGTGTGACGGACAGGTGCATGAGGAAAGAGTGCGCTGTCAGAAGTAAGGAAGAGTGTCCACCTGTGGTGAGTGTTACAGAGGGTGTAACGGGAGAGTGTGCGCGAGAAAGCTGTGTGACGGACAGGTGCATGAGGAAAGAGTGCGCTGT